>NW_016814736.1:47590-64051 GCF_001698545.2 Rhinopithecus bieti | reverse complement strand
CAATCATGTCATCTGCAAACAGGGACAATTTGACTTCTTCTTTTCCTAACTGAATACCCTTGATTTCTTTCTCTTGCCTGATTGCCCTAGCCAGAACTTCCAACACTATGTTGAATAGGAGTGGTGAGAGAGGGCATCCCTGTCTTGTGCCAGTTTTCAAAGGGAATGCTTCCTGTTTTTGCCCATTCAGTATGATATTGACTGTGGGTCTGTCATAAATAGCTCTTATTATTTTGAGATACATCCTGTCAGTACCTAATTTATTGAGAGTTTTTAGCGTGAAGGACTGTGGAATTTTGTCAAAGGCCTTTTCTACATCTATTGAGATAATCATGTGGTTTTTGTCTTTGGTTCTATTTATATGTTGGATTATGTTTATTGATTTGTGTGTATTGAACCAGCCTTGCATCCCAGGGATGAAACCCTCTTGATCATGGTGGATAAGTTTTTGATGTGCTGCTGGTTTCGGTTTGCCAGTATTTTATTGAGGATTTTTACATTGATGTTCATCAGGCATATTGGTCTAAAATTCTCTTTTTTTGTTGTGTCTCTGCCAGGCTTTGGTATCAGGATGATGCTGGCCTCATAAAATGAGTTAGGGAGGGTTTCATCTTTTTTTGTTGATTAGAATAGTTTCAGAAGGAATGGTACCAGCTCCTCTTTGTACCTCTGGTAGAATTCAGCTGTGCATACGTCTGGTCCTCTACTTTTTTTGGTTGGTAGGCTATTAACTATTGCGTCAATTTCAGAGCCTGTTATTGGTCTATTCAGGGATTCAACTTCTTCCTGGTTTAGTCTTGGGAGGGTGTATGTGTCCAGGAATTTACCCATTTCTCCTAGATGTTCTAGTTTATTTGCATAGAGGTGTTTATAGTATTCTTTGATGGTAGTTTATATTTCCATAGGATCGGTGGTGATATCCCCTTTATCACTTTTTATATTGTGTGTATTTGATTCTTCTCTCTTTTCTTCTTTACTGGTCTTGCTAGCAGTCTATCAATTTTGTTGTTCTTTTCAAAAAGCAGCTCCTGGATTCATTGATTTTTTGAAGGATTTTTTGTGTCTCTATCTCCTTCAGTTCTGTTCTGATCTTAGTTATTTCTTGCCTTCTGCTAGCTTTTGATTGTGTTTGCTCTTGCTTCTAAACCTGGAAGTTACAATGTCCTCCTTTCTTTGAATGACCCATAGCCAGTGATTGATTGCTACAGGTACATAAAGGGGACTTCCATGCCTTCAAAGAGAACAATACTGGTGGTTAATTTATTTACAGATGTCTCTCCCTGCGAATTAAGACAAAAGTAAGCATTTCTTGACATTGTATTGTTTCCCAGCATTTTTTCTTTGTTGCTGTTGTTTGTTTTACTTTCTTGTTTTGTTTTGCTCTCTAACTTAAGGTTTTGTTTTTCAGTCCTCCCACCCCCCAGATACCTCTATTTATAAAGAACTTTTTAAAAAATCTGATCTTTACCTCTGTCTCTAGGAACTTTATTATAAAAGAGTTGATGCCACTTGTGGCCCCATGGAACAGACTCTAAGGATAAGTTCAAATAAGTAAATCATTCAACAAACAGTGTTAATGAGGGTATCATTATTGGCAGTAAACGGAGTTTTGTAAGTCCCTGGAAAGCTATAGCAATGTATTTGCCAAGATGTTTACCTGTAGTGAGCTTAGATCATATAAAGAGTAAAGGGAATGCCTGGTTAGCTATTGTCCCTGGAAACTGAGAAGCATGGGAGAATTCGTAACTATGGTGTAGTCTGGGATTTAGTGATTCTTAATAAGTGCAATTAATTCACTGAAGAGAAAATGAGAGTCTCAGCCCTGCTGATTCACAATTTAAAGCAAAGTGTGAGAATTGGAGAGCCTCATCTGTAACATTTAAAGGCACACTTATCTTCTTCAGCTTCAGATAAGATAGATCTAAGAACCCAGAAACACAACCTAATGGAAGATTGTCAAGGTATCAAAGATGGATTCTTAGTTGGGGCATATACAAGATGGCAAAATCAGAAAAGTAGTAGGGAAATAGTGGGACCTTGAAACTTCAGATGGTGGAGAATGTGTACAGAGAAACTTGAGAATATTCAACTCTTAGGTAGTTTTATATCCTGTAAACTACTGCATTATATGGGGTACAATTTATGCAATATTCAGCAAGATCAGAATGGCAGCCAAGTATCCTCAGCCACAGGGTTTTTTTTGGAGATTGTTAATAAAATATGGAGAAAATAATGGATCTAGGAAAAATATAGGTAGAAAAAAAGGATTGCTGCTCTTGTATGAGACAGTACTTTGATAGAGATGGAGTGCCTGCCCTAACATCTCAAATTACTATGTAGTCTGAGTAGGTCATTATGAGCTGGGTTTTGTTACCACCAACTCATAAGGTCTAAACAGCCCTACTGCAACAGATTGTAAAATAAAAGTGGTACATACGAAATTGAGCTTGAACGGATCTGCAAGTCATAAGGAAGTTCCATGAACAAGTTGCTCAGTTCCCTATGTCACCTATAACCCCAGGGTCAACGTCTCTTCCTCAGTTCTTACCTATTTTATAATAAGATGTTTCTTATAATTCTCTTTCAGAAGTAAATCCCAAAGTTGGTTCAGACATGAATTATCTACCACACGAAAGTACAAGCCCCAAAATGAGCTGCTGTATCACTAAACTCTTACTGTGGATGATACTAAAGAAGACAGTAAGGAAAAAGTCTTCCTATAGACATACTTGTTTATTGTAATTGATTGTACACCTCATGTAGAAAAAAAGGAGCTAAAGTTCATAATAAAATATTAATTCATGAATGGGAAAAAATGATTTTGTTGATTGTTCTAGAGCCAAAGAGAAGGAAAGTTAGATTAGGGACAAAAAAGTTGGTGAAAGAGGTGTATGAATGGATCTATGAGAGTTGGCCAAAAGGATGTGCATCTTTGGATCATAACTCTTCCTAGTAGAGAACATTCATTGTGGCAAAGTTACCACATAATTAAGTGGAAAATATTACTCCTCCAGTTGACATCAGCCAATTTAGTAAGGGAGATTCTGTAATTGTGCAATGGGATAATGAATGAGGCAGTCCTGGTGGCAAATACAGAGGTGATGCATTATCTCAACTGCATGGAACCCTTCTCATCCAAACTGATCTATCTATTGTCACTGCTGAACACTCAACTTGTCAGCATCAGCTGTTAATTTTGGCTTTCCTAACTGTATTCTCATTCCACAATGAAGCTTTGGTCCACAGTTTAAAACAAAACAAAACAAAACAAAACAAAACAAAAATCAAACAAAATCCAAGCAGGACTGTGTGCCCCTTCAGTGATTGCTGTTTCCCTCTGTTGTGGGGGGGATATGTGCTTAGGATTCTTGCCACTCGTTTTTCTGTGAGCACATTTTGGGGAAGAAATATATATTTTTTTAATAAAATGCATAAATCTCTCCTATATCTTCGGCCCAAGAACTCTGCATTAACCAGCTCACATCTTGTCTTACAGTAATTAACTATGCTAGTTGACTTATTCTCTTTGGTGTCTGGCCACATGTGCTCAGGTAAACAATTACTTCTCAGCTCTCCCTGAAGTAATCTCTCTCTCCCTCATTTACAAATGGCTTCAGACTAGATAATTTAAACGGATTTGTTGTTAGGATGTCTCACACCAAAACATAATTAACTAGGAGATGGTGGTTTACTTTGATCTGTGGACTATATTATTTAAGTTCTAGAAATTGTGGTTTGTGTGGCTAGTACAACCTCTGAGGATACAAATTTCTAAAATATGATAAATACATCCATAGCAATAAACCTTTTTTAGCAACTGCAGAAATAATACAGGAAGAAACCTTGAGTACGACTAGACATCCAGATACGATTTTGAGTTTCACTGAGACTTTAGGGTTTTACTTTATGAGTTTCCAAATGCATTATTATATTTCATTGATTTCCTTGTTTCTTTTTTTTTTTCCCACAAATGTTAGATAATCTCTGAGCTTAATTTTGCGCTTCTGCATATGTAAGTGTTGCTTCACAAAGTTTTGTGACAGGATTATAGTTAATCTCTCAGAATTTATAGAATGTTAGAGTTTAGATGAAAGTAGTTAAACAGTACCTTGCTCTATATTTCTTTGCCTGGATAAGATTTCATTCACTATGTTGTTTGGCTATAAAATACACTCTTGACCAGATAATGTTATAGGGCTTTAAAAGATATTATAATTCTGGTTAATGAGAAAGACTCTATTAATGTTTCTGCTTTTGAAGAGAGAAGAAGAGACAATGAACCAAGGAATGTCGGTGGCTTCTGGAGATTGAAAACCATCTCCAGAAAACAGCATGCAAGGAAATGAGGACCTTAGTCCTAGAACCATGTGGAACTGTTTTCAGCCAACAATTTGAATGAGCTTAAATGCTAATGCTCTCTAGAGATGTCAGTAAGGAAAACAGTCCTGTAGTTTCATGCTTTTAAACCAATAAGACTGGTGTAGAAATTCTGATGTTCAGAACTGGGAAGTAATAAATTTATATTGTTTTAGATGACTTATATCGTGGTAATGTTTTACAATAGCAATAGAAAACAGACACACACATGCATATGCATATGCTATGTACATATTTGTAGCCACCTTGTATATTTCTGTTTTATAAAATGAATAAGACTTTTCTCTGTGTCTGTGAAACTGTAATTTTTAGTGTTGTATTTTTCTTTATTGATATTCCATAATTCACTATGCCATTCTCTTATTTATTTATGTTGTTTCCTATTAATATGTATATCTGTTTATCATTGTTTTGTATTGAAAAATAAGCTTATTATAAACTTGCAGCACATTTCATACTCATACACAAAAATACAAAATACAGAACCAATAATAGTATGTGTCCATATGGCTTGGCTGAGTATTTTCTCATTTTTTTCTGAAGAGATTACATTAATTTAAATAGTGTCTTTAAAAACTTATATAATGCTGGAGATATCAAGAGCATATAAAAATCATTTTGTTCACATATATAATCTGAGACTCTGGCTCACTGTTAGCATATTAGAAAGCTACAGAAGTGTTTGTTAAAATTTTGCTCTTATATCATTTATCTTTTTAGAATCATATTTACAAATCCCAATCTTTGAACATGGGTTCAAAGCTTTTAGTTTTCCACTTTTTAAATTATATGTAAAACATATATTACAAAAGAACTACTGAAGGGATTGAATTTAATTTCAAACCCTCAGATATGTTAGAATATGTTAGATTCTAACATATGTTAGAACGGTGTTCTGGCCACCATTTTGCATTTTTTATGAATATAAAAGTGAAAGTAAAACAATGAATCTCTGTTTGATATATTCATAAAGAGAATGAAGGGGTATCTGTTTTGTACCACTTGAATCCTTTGATCGACTTCTACAATATTAATGGACTAAGACAGAAGACAAGGATAGTAGTGAGAGATTTATTTAGAAAGCTGCTTTTGTGCTGTAAGTCTCTAAAGAGAAAGAGTCATAAAGGAGCTGGTCCCAAGTTTAGTGACAAGGCTTAAAGGAGTAAGGAGTTCAGATATGTAAAATGTGTTTCCTACAGTGAGACTCACAAGAACTGATGACTGACACACATCTGAAAAAAAATTAAAACAGGAACTTGATTTACCTTCAGCCCTGATAAATCAAGAAGGCAAACATTTTGGTAATAGTTCCTAGAAAGTAAGGCTGTGTTAGGATTACCTGCATTGCCTGAATTAGAGAAGGCAAGGTTTGTCTGCCTCCAGATTTAACACTGTAGATGCTATGCTACTTTGCCTATTTGAAGTGTTGGGTGTGAAACAATGTTAAGATCATGGACAGATTAAACTACACAAACAAATTATGTAAATTTATAATCAAAACAACATGTTCTGTCTGTTAAACTGCAGGAGCATATTTGTAACAATTTTAGTAGTAAGAGAATTTGGGGGAATTGACATACATGTACACAGAGCTAGATTAAGCTACAAAATTAACAGTTTAGAGAACAATCAACATGGGAATTTTGCAAGACCTTTTTGATAGAGACATTTCACAGTGTTTCCAGGTTTCTTTAGGATCTAATTCCCTCTTTCTCCCCTCAAAAATTAAATATTATATACTTACACCTAAGTTTAATTATATCTTTTTTAAAAAAATAAGCAGACACAATTTTTATCAGGTCATGAGATTTGCTGTGAATTAAACAGGAAATAAAATCTTTCAAATTTGTTTGCTGGTCATTTACCTAGGCTGTCTCATTGTTTAAAGATCCACTCCCTCTACCATCTTTAGAGCATATGATTAAAATGCCTAACTCACCAAAAATTCAAATTATGGTTGGCCTTGGCCAAGATGGCTGATTAAAGACAGCTATGCTCAGAGGCTCCCACTGAGACGAACAAAAACAGTGAGAGAATCCTGCACTGGCAACTGAGTATCCAGGTTCTCTCACTGGGACTGACTGGGTGGTTGGTGTGACCCCCAGAGAGAGAGGAAAAGTAAGGTGGCACAAGAGACCACCCAGGAGCTGTATGGGGCAAGAGGAGGTCCCACCCCTAACCAAGGCAGGCAGAGAGTGATTGTGCTACCCTGCTTGGGAAGCCATGCTTTTTCCTTGGATCTGTGCAACCCACAGATCAGGAGATCCCCTCGTGAGCCCATGCCACAAAGGCCGTGGGTCCTAAATACAATGCTGTGCATATTCTCAGTGGATGCTGTGCTGGAGACAGCTTAAGACTACTGACTTCCCAGTGGGAGGGATGGCTGCTATCACTGCAGCTGCCTGCTGGGTAAGATGACTGAGCTCCGTAGAGAATGGGTGGCAGCCATTACCGTGGCTGCCTGATGCCTAAGATGACTTAGCTCCTGGGGAGAGTACTGGCTGCCATCACCGCAGCTTCAGTCTGCCATTTTCCCCTGCTGGTGTCAGGGAGACTGAGAAGTTTGGACCTAGGAGGAATTCCCCACAGCACAGCACAGCAGCTGTGGTAGATCGTTGCCAGATTGCCTCTTTAGGCCAGATGCGGAGCCATTTCTACTCACTGCGTGGGATCTCCCTACAGGAATTTCAGCAGCTCCCTAGAGCTAGGGGTTTATGGACAGAACTCCGATTTCCCAGGGACAGAGCCCCTGCGGGGAGGAGCAGTCATGGTCTCTGCAGATCAGCAGACTTAGTCTTTCCCCCTGCTGGCTCTGAGGAGTCTGTACAGTCCAGACCAGTGGCATTCCCCTCCAGCACAGCACACCCCCTCTGCCAAGAAGCAGCCAGAGTGCTTCATTAAGTGGGTCCCTGATCCAGTGCCTCCTGACTGGATAAGGCCCCCAACAGGGCTCTCCAGACACTTTATACAGGAGCACTCCCGCTGGCATCAGGTCGGTGCCCTTTGGGGATAGAGCTCCCAGAGGAAGGGGCAGGCAGCCACATTTACTATTCTGCAGCCTCCACTGGTGACAACTGCAGGTGTGGAAAGGACCAAGGTGAGTAGGGTCTTGAGTGGACCCCCAGCAAACTGCAACAGCTCTACAGAAGAGGGGGTGACTGTTAAAAGAGAAACAAACAGAAAGCAACAACAGCATCAACAAAATGTCCCCATAAAACCTCATTCAAATTCAACATCTTCAAAGATTAAAGCTAGATAAACTCACAAAAATCAGAAAAAAATCAATGAAAAAATGCTGAAAACTCAAAAAGCCAGAGTGCCTCTTCTCCTCCAAATGATTGCAACACCTCTCCAGCAAGGGCACAGAACTGGGCTGAGGCTGAGATGGATGCACTGATAGAAATAGATTTCAAAGTTGGGTAATAATGAACTTAACTGAGCTAAAGGAGCATCTTTCTAGCCAAATGTAAAGAAACTAAGAATTAAGATAACACATTACTGGAATTGTTAACTGGAAAATCCAGTTTAGGAACATAAATGAGACAATGGAGATGTAAAACACAACATGAGAACTTTACAATGCAACCACAAGTATCAATAGCTGAACAGACAAAATAGAGAACAGAATTGAAAACTTGAAGACTATCTTGCTGAAATTAGACAGGCCGAGAAGATTAGAGGAAAACAAATGCAAAGGAACAAACAAAACCTCTGAGAACTTGGGATTATGTAAAAAGACTGAACCTATGACTGATTGGGGTAACTGAAAGAGATGGAGAGAAAGGAATCAAGTGGGAAAACTTACTTCAGGATATCATCCAGAACTTACCCAACCTAGCAAGACAGGCCAACATTCAAATTCAGAAAATCCAGAGAATGCCAGTAAGATATTCCATAGGAAGATCAACCCCAAGACACATAATCATCAGATTCCCCAAGGTTGAAACAAAGGAAAAAATGTTAAATGCAGCCAAAAAGAAAGGTAGGGTCCTACAAAGTGAAGCCCATTAGGCTAAGAGTGGACCACTCAGCATAAAATCTACAAGCCAGAAAAGACTGAGGCCAATATTCAATATTCGTGAAGAAAATAATTTTCAACCCAGAATTTCATATTCAGCCAAACTAAGATTCATGAGTGAGGGAGAAATAAAATCCTTTTCAGATAAACAAATGCTAAGGGGAATTTATCACCACCAGGTCTTCCTTGAAAGAGCTCCTGAAGGAAGCACTAAATATTAGGAAAAACCATTACCAGCCACCACAGAAGCATAGTGAAGTACAGAGACCAATGCTAATAGAAAGGAACTACATCAACAAGTCTGTGAAATAGCCAGCTAGCATCATGATGACAGGATTAAATTCACACATAACAATATAACCTTAAATGTAAATGGGTTAAATGCCTCAATTAAAATACACAGACATGCAAATTGAATAAAGAGTCAAGATCCACCCATGTGCTGTATTCAGGAGACCCATTTATAAAGACCCACATGTAAAAACACACATAGGCTCAAAATAAAGGAATGGAGGAATATTTACCAAGCAAATGAAAAGCAGAAAAAAGCAGGGGGTGCAATCTTAGTTTCTGACAAAACAGATTTTAAAACAACAGAGATTAAAAAAAGACAAAGGAGGGCATTACCTAATGGGAAAGGGTTCAATTCAACAAGAATAGCTAACTATCCTAAATATATATGCCTCCAATACAGGAAATCACAGATTCATAAAACAAGTTCTTAGAGACCTGCAAAGAGACTTAGACTCTCACAGTATAATAGTGGGAGATTTTAATACCTTACATTAAATATTAGATCATCAAGACAGAAAATTAACAAAGATATATAGGACTTGAAGGATCAAGTGGACCTGATTAATATCTACAGAACTCTTCAGTGCCACATGGCACTTATTCCACAATTGATCACATAATTGGAAGTATAACGCTCCTCAGCATTGCAAAGCAACTGAAATTATAACAGTCTCTCAGACCACAGCAGAATCAAATTAGAACTCAAAATTAAGAAAATCACTCATAACAACACAACTACATGAAAATTGAACACCTTGCTCCTGAATGACTCCTGGGTAAATAATGAAATTAAGGCAGAAATCAATGTTTTTTGAAACCAATGAGAACAAAGAGACAATGTACCAGAATCTCTAGGATCTAGCTAAAGCAGTGTTAAGAGGGAAATTTGTAGCACTGAAAGCTCACACTAAAAAGCCAGAGAGATCTGAAATTGAACTAGAAAACCAAGAGCAAGCAAACCCCAAAGCTAGCAGAAGACAAGAAACAACTCAGAGCAGAAGTGAAGGAGATAGCGATATAAAAAAAATTAATAAATCAATAAATCCATAAGCTGTTTTTTTTAATTAATAAAATAGATAGACTGCAAGCTAGACTAATGAAGAAAAGAGAGAAGAATCAAATGGATACACAAAAGTGATAAAGGGTATATCACCACTGACTCCAGATAAATAAAAACAACCATCAAAGAATACTATTAACACCTTTATGCAAATAAACTAGAAAATCTAAAAGAAACGGATAAATTCCTGGACACTACACCCTTCCTTGACTGAACCAGGAAGAAGTTGAGTCCCTGAAAAAATGAATAACAAGTTCTGAAATTGAGGCAGTAGTAAATAGCCTACCAACTAAAGAAAGCCCAGAACCAGACAAATTTACAGTTGAATTCTACCAGAGTTTCAAAAAACAACTAGTACCATTTCTTCTGAAACTCTTTCAAATGATTGAAAAGGTGGGACTCCTCTGTAACTCATTTTATGAAGCCAGCATTATCCTGATACCAAAAATTGGCAGAGATACAACAACAACAACAACAACAACAACAACAACAAACTTTGGGCCAATATCTCTGATGAATATCGATGCAAAATCCTCAATGAAATACTGGCAAACTGAATCCAGCAACACGTCAAAAAGCTTATCTGCCACAATCAAGTTGGCTTATCCCTGGAATGCAAGGCTGGTTCAACATACCCAAATCAATAAATGTAATTAATCGCATAAACAGAACTAAACACAAAAACCACATGATTATCTCAGTAAAGGCAGTAAAGGCCTTCAATAAAATTTAACATCCCTTCATATTAAAAATTCTCAATAAATGAGGTCTTGATGGAATATACTTCAAAATAATAAGAGCCATTTATGACAAACCCATAGCCAATATCATACTGAATGAGCAAAAGCTGGAAGTGTTCCCCTTAAATAACAACACAAGACAAAGATGCCCTCTCTCACCACTCCTATTCAATATAATATTGGAAGTTCTGGCAGAACAATTAAGCAAGAGAAAGAAATCAGGGGAATATAAATAGAAGGAGACAAAGTCAAACTATCTCTGCAGATGACATAATTCTATATCTAGAAAACCCCATCATCTTAGCCCAAAAGCTTCTTAAGCTGATAAGCAACTTCATCAAGGTCTCAGGATACAAAATCAATGTACAAGAATTGCAAGCATTTCTATACACCAACAATAGACAAGCAGAGAGCCAAATCATAAATAAACTCCCATGCACAATTGCTACCAGGAAAATAAAATAAGAATACAGCTAAAGGGGGATGTAAAGGACATTTTCAAAGAGAACTACAAACCACTGCTCACAGAAATCAGAGCAGAAACAAACAATTGGAAAAACATTCCATGCTCATGGATAGGAAGAATTAATATCGTGGAAATGTCCATACTGCCCAAGTAATTTAAATATCCAATGTTCTTCCCATTAAACTACTATTGACATTCTTCACTGAATTAGAATAAGACTAAGTTTCCAGCCTGGCCAACATGGTGAAACCTCATCTCTACTAAAATGCGAAAATTAGTTGCTACTAAAATACAAAAATTAGCTGGGCATGGTGGCACACATCTGTAATTCCTGCTACTCAGGAGGCTGAGGTGGGAGGATCACTTGAGCCTGGAGGGTGGAGGTTGGAGTGTGCTGAGAACACACCATTGCACTATAGCCTGGGCAACAAGAGTGACACCTTGTCTCAAAAACAAACACTAACAACAACAACAACAACAAAAGAAAACTACTTTAAAATCTATGTGAAACTAAAAGTCTGTATAGCCAAGACAATCCTAAGCAAAAAGAACAAAGCTGTAGGCATCATGTTTCCTGACTTCAAACTATGCTACAAGCCTACAGTGAAAAACAGCTTAGTACTGGTACAAAAAAGACACAGATTAATGGAACAGAATAGAGAACTCAGAAATAAGACTGCCCATCTACAACCATCTAATCTTTAAGAAACCTGACAAAAACAAGCAATGGGGAAAGGATTCCTTATTTAATAAATGGTGCTGGGAAAACTGACTAGCCATATGCAGAAAATTGAAACTGTACCCCTTCTTTACACCTTATACAAAAATTAACTCAAGATGGATTAAAGACTTAAATGTAAAACCCGAAACTATGAAATTTCTAGAAGAAAATGTAGGCAATACCATTCAGGACATAGACACAGGCTAATACTTCATGATGAAAACATCAAAAGCAATCCCAGCAAAAGTAAAATTAACAAATGGGTTCTAATTAATCTAAAGAGCTTCTTCACAGCAAAAGGAACTATCATCCAAGTGAACAGACAACCTACAGAATGGGAGAAAATTTTGGCAATCTATCCAACTGACAAAAGTCTGATATCCAGAATCTATAAGGAATTTAAGCAAATTTACAAGAATAAAACAATCCCATCAAAAAGTGCACAAAGGACAAAAACAGACACTTCTTAGAAGAAGACATTCATGCGCCAACAAATGTGAGAAAAAGCTCATCACTGATTATTAGAGAAATGCAAATCGAAACCACAATGAGGTAACATCTCATACCACTCAGAATGGTGATTATTAAAAAGTCAAGAATCAACAGATGCTGGCGAGGCTGTGGAGAAATGGGAATGCTTTTACTGTTGGTAAGAATATAAATTAGTTCAACCATTGTGGAAGACAGTGTGGCAATTCCTCAAAGACCTAGAATCAGAAATACCATTTGACCTAGCAATCCCATTACTGGGTATATCCCAAAGGAATATAAGTTATTCTGTTATAAAGATCATGCACACATATGTTCACTGCAGCACTATTCACAATAGCAAAGACATGCAATCAACCCAAATGCCCAACAATGATAGACTGAATAAAGAAAATGTGGTATATACACCCCATGGAATAATATGCAGCTATAAAAAGGAATGAAATTATGACCTTTGCAGGCACATGGATGGATCTGGAAGCTGTTATCCTCAGCAAACTAACACAGGAACAGAAAACCAAATACTGCATATTCTCACTTGTAAGTGGGAGCTGAATAATTAGAATGCATGGACACAGGGAGGGGAGCAACACACACTGAAGTCTGTGGGTGAGGGCAGAGGGAGGGAGGGCATCAGGATAAACAGCTAATGCAGGCTGGGCTTAATACCTATGTGATGGGTTGATAGGTACTGTAAAGCATCATGGCACACATTTACTTATGTAACAAATCTGCACATCCTGCACATATGTTCTAGAAATCAAAATAAAATGAAATAAAAAATTCAAATGGCTACAGGCAAAGACTGCTTGCAAATAATCAAATTATGTTCGTAGAAAGTATTCCTTTTGCCTGGAATGACTTTTGCTCCCCAAATAAACCCTTTTCAACACAGCTACTACTTCGTTGAGGAGATATGTATAAATCCTATTTTAAATATAAAGATTTAATTATGAGAAATTGGCTCACACAATTAAAAAGGACAAAAAGTCCCACAGTCTGCAATCTGCTAGCTGGAGAGGTAGGAAAGCCTGTGTTGTGATTCAATCTGATTCTGAAGGCCTGAGAACCAGGTGAGTGAACAGTGTAAATTACAGTCCAAGGGCAGAAGACTGATGTCTCAGCTTAAGCAGGCAGTCAGAAAGAAGAGTTAAATTCCTGCTTTCTTGGCCTTTCAGTTCTATTCCTGGCCTCCACAGATTGGATGATGTTTACTCACATTGGAGAAGGCAATCTACTGAGTCCACTGATTCAAATGCTGATCTAATTTAGAAACACTCTCACAGACACATGCAGAAATAATACTTAAACTGAGAATCTCATGACGAAATGAAGTTGACACATACAATCAACCACCAGAGGTTCATACACTAGATAGTGTTTCAAGACCATCACAGTCATCTTAGATGGCCCCTTTTGGTGACCTGAAGGTACTCTCTACATACACTTATTAGAACTAACTATAATGTAGCTGTTGGTTAATTTCACTGCTACATTACTGGACTATAAGCTCTGTGAAAAGAGAGAATCGTTTATTGGGGGTTGTGCCCTCTTGTACATTTTAATGCCTAGAACATAATGGATACTAAACATTTGTAGATAAGGAAATGATATAATCAACTAACTAAGTGGAGATTTATTAATCCAATAATAAAGACCTCACCTGTAAATCGGTACATAATTATACTGCCTGCCTCATATAATATAAAATCTTACAAGGATTTAATAAGTTAACATGTGACAAATTTTGAGAGCAGTATGTTATACAGTATAAACCGTGTATAAATGCTATTTTTCAAAATGAGTATTAAAATTAAGAATATGGAACTTTAATAATTATTATTGCAGAATATACATTTAGATTTAGAAATTCTGGACTCGAGGTGAAGATACCAGATGATGTTAACTAATGAATTAGAAACATACAGATATGAACAAAATATGCTGTCCACTTCTGTAATTGATATTAACATCAAATTAACTCAAAACAACTGTTGATCTTCTTAGTTGGCACATTTATAGGGGAAACCATGATAAAATTGTTAACTTTGCTGAGTGTGATTATGTAAAATCACCGAAATCCATGGGCCTGGTCCAGAGATGACTCTCTAACCCATAATCTGAATATTTCCTACACAACAGAGTCCGTATCATTTGATGGTGATATCCTGTGCCCCCATACTTGTTTCTCTATCAAAACAGCAGCATTATAAAGATAAAATTGTTAATTTCTGGAAAGAAATACGTTATGCTCTACTTATTGTTTTATCTCAGTATCCAGCACCATCAATTCTCATATCTATTTGCATTCACATAGAAAGTGTACCCTGATATCATTTGTCGAATGGTGTAGACATAAATAAGACATTAATATTCATAAATATGCTATCTAGCAAGAATTGGCCAAAAGGCTAAATAGCCCAGAAAAAAAGAAAAAAGAATGTACAGATTCTTGAAGTGTGTTGCTTTGTACATTTATTTCTAATTTTTTCCTATTTTTTCCTTGATAAATTGCTCTTTGAAGCTTGTCTAAATTTCACTCTTATTGCATTTTCTCTTAAGAGTCAGATTTAGCAAATTCCAATATGGGATCAAAGTTTTATTTGAAGCTAAAAAAAAAACAAAACAACAACAAAACAACAACAACAACAAACTTTAAATGAATTTTGACAAAATTATAGAAACAAATTTGATACTGTTAACTATTCTTTTCTCTCCAAGCATATAAATAGACCTTCTAAATGTTGCCATCAAATTGTGTTCATGCTACTACGAAGTGTAATATCTCACAGTGGAAGAAAAATCTATTTTGACCACTGAAAACAAACATTTCAAAAATGGTCTTTTGATTAGCATTTAGCCACATCAGTTTTGAGGTTGCTGTGATGAAACTAGTAAGTTTCCAAATTTATTCATTTGGTGGGTAATGGTGGTGGTGAAACACTAGTCACACCGTTATATCCAACAAATCAAATATTTGTTGAAATTTTTTACTTTGTAATTGTTTCTGGCATTAATCACAACTTACACAATAAAACAATATAAATAAGAAGAATTTCAGAAATTGATGCTAAAATTCTACAACTCTCTGTTTTCCTAAATGTTTCTTTGAATAACCGAATATGGCCCACATACATTGTTCTCTTTTGTCTTTTACTTGACATAAAAGTGAAACATGCAGATCATCTTCTGTTTATCTAAACATCCTCATTCTAGGGACTGTATATACATGCCATGAAGTGATAGACTGTGTTTCCCCTTTCCCCTACAGAAGTTTATTTTTATCTAGGCACTGTTGTTGATTTTCTACTTCCTTTTTTGTTTGCAGTGCCAAATGGCAATAAATATTCATTGCCTGTTATTGATAAAAAACAGAGAGATTTGAGGACATATATCATAAACTAAATATCTTCTGACCTACTAGAAAGGATGAGTTGCAAAGATCGAGATTTAGGAAGACAGGTGTCCTTGCATGTCAGTGCAGTGGTCTCTAACTAGACTGCTGAGCTGAATCTAGTAATAGCCATTTGCTGAAAAGTGCACTTAAAAGGCACAAAAAGTTGAATTCTGATTAAGCATTCCAGTTTGGCTTCTCCCTATACGATTGGGATGTTTTTAAGAGACTTAGCTAGCTATGACAAGTGCTTCAATTTCACTGTTATAAAATAATGATTTTCAAATAAAAAAGCTATCAGAAATTATCACATAGCAAAGTTTTTAATGGAATATAAAAGGCTGCTAATTTTTTTCTGTATTAGCTTTTCCTCTTCCCAAGGCATACAGCATTCATCTTCTGGTTGGATCTGTAAAGTAGTACCACTGTTCACATTCATGCATGACTAGGATTTTCAAAACTCAGTTTTTAAAATGGAAGTATTTTAACTTTTAATTAAAAAATAATTATTTTTGTATTGGAAGTTCTACTTTTGGTAAGAAATTATGATTTTTACGATTGCATTTTCCTTCTTATTTTTTCAGGTTAGTCTTAGTATAATATATTTGTTTCCTAGTCTTCATATCTGCCTGCTAACATAAAAACTAATATAACATTGATTTGTTAACAGTTAATGCCTATTTTGAAGTTGGAAGCGTTTTTGGCCCAATCATTATATTGTTTCTTCACTGTGAGACACAGTTTAAGAGAAATTTCTAACTTGGTGGCATCACTAGAAAAACTTTTGCTTCCTTTTATAAAAATATAATGAAACCGGCCGGGCGCGGTGGCTCAAGCCTGTAATCCCAGCACTTTGGGAGGCCGAGACGGGCGGATCACGAGGTCAGGAGATCGAGACCATC
>NW_016814736.1:44220-47390 GCF_001698545.2 Rhinopithecus bieti | reverse complement strand
CCAAAAAATATATGGAGGGTATTTCAGAAGGAAAAGTTTCAAAATCAATAATTAAAAACTTCCAAAGAAACTTGTATCGATGTGTTTCCTTACATTTAACAAAAGGTTTGAGACAATGGTAGTAGGTGGAGAAAGGCTGAGAAAACAGCTAGGTCTACTGATTTTAGATGCACTAAAAGTTAAATGACACAAGAGTTACCTCATTATTCTTTGATCATGAGCTTGCATCTCCATTCTCAACTTTGAGACTCTCCTGCGTGATGTTAACTCATAAAATACCTGTACAATAAAATATAGTTGAGGGGATAAGGTAAAGTATTTATTTCCTCAGCTATATTAATGCTAAAATTGTGTGTTCTGTTATTTTCATCCATATACTTTATACTGTATTTATAGAAATAGTATATCATAAAGGATAGGAATGTGTTTGTCAAAATGATGAACCCCAATATTTCCAAGTACAGAGCAAGAAAAGACAATAAATAAAATGTTGTCTTTCCTTCTACCATGACTAATGTCTTCATAATGACCTGGGTTTTAATTATCAGTTCCTGGAAACCATAGTGTTCTTCCCAGGGACATGGTAAAAAACAGAAAAATTGATTGCAGGCCTCTAAGCCATGGCCCATCCATTTCTTCCTAGTTGTCTATTCCATACTGACCAGGAATGACCTCAAGAGGACATTTGTAAGTCTTTCAGCTTGCGTATTCAAGCTCAACTTGCATACCCTCAAAAGCCAGCTTTGGTAATTCGTTGGGCCTAAAGTTTTGCACACCATAGGTATGATCAACTTTTGGGAACTGGGGAATAGGCTTGAGCAGGCTATATAAGCAGGCATGAACCTTGTGTGCAGAACCTTGTAAGTCTGAGTACCATTGTGGGGGATCCACGAGGTTTGGGAATGGCTCCTAGGTGAAATGTGCCCTTTAATCTATGGATTTATTTCTCCATGGAGAAGAATACAACGGAAGCAGGGTCATAAGAGAACCTTGTGAAATTTGGAAGTCAGGACAGGGGACTTTCTTGACTGAGTCTGAGGGCAATATTACAAATAGACCTCATATTAGTATTCATTTATTTTAAATTATTAACTGCTTGTCCTTGGTTAATGTCTTAACCATTCTGATACCTACTTTAAAGCCAGGATGATTGCATTTGAATTCTTACTCTACCACTTAACATGGTGAAAGTTTGAGCAAAATTTTTTAACCTTAGCTTCAGATTCTATCTACAAGAAGTGGTTGACAATCACGTTTACACAGAAGGTTGCAATAAGATTAAAATCATATTTATGAAGTGCACAGTGACTTGTACATGATAGCATTATAAGTATTTGTTTTTAAAAAAAAGCTTTATACCTGATCATAATCTTATATTCCTTTTGAGATAGTTGCAAAGATTAAAAGTAAATAAAACACTGTACCTAAAATATGCGTTATAAGAATAAAATCACAGGTGTTTTATTTTTTACATTTTTACTGTTGTGTAGCTTAATTGTATATTGATTTATTACTTTAATAGTCAATGATACTGCATTTTACCTTGGGCTTGCTGGTAAGTTACAAGATGTGATACTTTCCTTATACTTAATTTACATTGTTTTTCTTGAACATTAATCTGAGTGAATGGGAAGCCCTTATTAATCTTTTCACTGGAATCCAATCCACTTATTCAGTGTGAACATTTAGCATATATTCAAATTAGGGCAAAGGTATGATGAAGTTTAGAATAGCACAAGTTAAATATATGAGTCAGATTTTTTAATTGATTTTAATTTTTATTAATGCAAACATAATTGTACATATCTATGAGGTATGGTGTGATATATATCAATAAACAGATATGTATTAATAGATAAATAGTTCTTAGAAACAAGGTCTCATGCTGTTTCCCAGGCTGGACTGATGTGATCATAGTTCATTGCAGCCTCAAACTCCTGGTTCAAGCAATTCTCTCACCTCAGCCTCCCAAGTAGCTGGTACTACAAGCCGATGCCATAGTACCCAGCTATTTTTATTTTTAATTTTTTTTTTAATAAATGGGGTTTCTTTATGTTGAACAGTCTGGTCTTGAACTCCTGGGCTCAAGTGATCCTTCTGCCTCAGTCTCCCAATGTGCTGGGATTAAAGGCATGAATCACCACACGTGGGCTTTCATCAAAATGGTATTTTGATTCATGTGCACAACATGTAATAAAATAAACGTAATTAGCAAATTCATCACCTCAAACATTTATCATTTCTTTGTATTAGGGACATTCAAGATACTCACTTCTAGCTATTTGAAAATATACTATAAATTGTTAACCATAGTCACCCTACAGTGCTTTGGAACACTAGAAATTATTCCTCCTGTCTAGCTGTAATTTTGTTTCCATGAACCAACCTCTTTCTATCTTCTTCCCCATATTTTTCCCAGCCTTTAGTAAGCACTATTCTACTCTCTACTCCTATAAGATCATCTGTTTTAGCTTCCACATACATATGAGTAAGAACATGTGCTGTTTATATTTCTCTGCCTGAATTATTTCACTTAACTTCCTTCAGAATCATTCATGTTTCCATGAATGTCAGGATTTCATTATTTCCTTGGCTAATAGTGTGGCATTATGTATATATGTCACATTTTCTTTACCCTTCATCTATTGATGAACATTTAGGCTGATTCCGTATCTTGGGTATTGTGAATAGTGCTACAATGAACATGGCAGTGCAAATATCTCTTCAATACACTGATTTCCTTTGGATATGTACTCGTTAGTGGGATTTCTGAATCATATGACAGTTCTATCTTTAGTTTTGTGAGGAACCTCCATACCATCATGACTGTACTGATTTACAATTCCACTAATGGTGTTTAAGAGTTCTCCTTTCTCCACATTCTAACCTGCATTTGTAACTTTCTTTTTGATAATTGCCATTCTAACTGGGTTAAGATGATATCTCATTGTTACTTTGATTTGCATTTCTCTGATGATTAGTGATGCTGAGGATTTTTTCATGTAACTGCTGGCCATGTCTTCTTTTGAGAGTTGTCTATTCAGAACATATGTCCATTTTCAATTAGGTTATTTGATTTTTTGCTGTTGAGCTGTTTGAGTTTCTTGTCTATTCAGATGAATGGTTTGGAAATGTTTTCTCCCAGTTTTTTTTTTTTTTTTTTTTTTTTT
>NW_016814736.1:30341-41525 GCF_001698545.2 Rhinopithecus bieti | reverse complement strand
TTTTTTTTTTTTTTTTTTTTTTTTTTCAGCCTGTTACCTTTGCTATGAAAATTGTTTTGCCTATTCACAGCTTTTGTAGTTTCAAACACATTTTAGATTCTTTTTGTCTCTTCTTGTGATAAATATCATTGTTACTTTGACAGAGACTGCATTGAATCCATAGATCACTTAGGGTAGCATGGTCATTTTAACAATATTAATTCATCCAATTTATGAGCAAGAGATGTCTTTCCATTTTTCTTGTCTGTTTCAATTTATTTTAACAGTGTTTTATAGTTTTCATGGTAGAAATATTTTATCTTGTTTGTTAAATTTATTCTTAGATTTTTTTGTAGTCAGTGGAGATAGAATTGCTTTTCTGATTTCTTTTTCAGTTAGCTCATTATTATTATGACTGATTTTTGAATGTTGATTTTGTATTTTGTAACTTTAGTAAATGTTCATTTCTATGAGTATTTTTTGGGGAGTCTAGGTTTTTTTAAATATAAAAATCATGTCATCTGCAAACAGAAAATTAGACTTTCTCCTTTTCTCTTGAAGCCATTTATTTCTTTTTCTTGCCTAATTGCTCTGGCTACAACATCTAGTATCATGTTGCATAAGAGTCATGAGATTAGGCATACTTGTATTGTTCTAGTTTTTAGTAAAAACTTTTAGCTTTTCCCTATCCAGTATGATGTCAGCTGTGGGTTTGTCATCTATGGTTTTTATTGTGTTGAGGTATGTTTCTTTTATATATACTTAACTGAAAATGTTATTTATAAAAGGATGTTGAATTTTGTCAAATGTTTTTTCTGCATCTATTGAAATGATCATATGTTTCTCCTTCATTCTATTGATGTGACACATCATGTTTATTGCTCTGCATATGTTAAACCATCCTTGTATCTCTGGGATAAATCCCACTTGATTATGGTTTATAATATTTTTATGTGCTGTTGGAAGTGGTTTGCCAGTATTTTGTTAATTTTTTCACCTATGTTCATCAGCATATTGGCTGTATTTTGTTGTTGTTATTACATCAATACTTTTGATGTGCTTTTGGAAGTGGTTTGCTAGTATTTTGTTAATTTTTCACCTATGTTCATTAGCATATTGGCTGTATTTTGTTGTTGTTATTACATCCTTATCTGGTGTGGGTATTAGGGCAATGCTGGCCTCATAGAATGAACTTGGAATAATCCCTTCACTTTCAATTTTGTGGTAAGGTTTGAGAAGAACTGGTGCTAGTGCTTCTTTGAAAGCTTAGTAGAATTTAGCAATGAATTCATCCTGTCTTGTGGATCCAGTGGGTCCATCCTGGACTTCTTGTGGGGGTTGGGGAGAGACTTTTATTACTGATTCAATTCGTTACTATCTATATATCTGTTCAGGTTTTCTATGTCTTTTTGGTTCAATTTTGGTAGATTATATATTTCCATAATTTATTCACTTACTTTAAATTTTCCGTTTTTTGCATAAAGTTGTTCATTAAGCCTTGTATTTTTGTCTGAAGCAATATTCTAGCCAGAGTGACAAATATGTAATTAATTAATGTTATCTTCATAAAACAAGTGTAAGTCATATTAAAGTAATATATTAAAGTACATGTCTACTGTATTTTCCTGAAAGTTACTTTAGATTAGAACTTGCAAATCAATAAGTTTCTTGTTTTTTGTATTTATTTATTGTATTAAAACTGAAGAGAAATTATCCCAGATTTAAAGTTAGATTGGTGTATTAGTCTGTTTTCATGCTGCTGATAAAGGCATACATGAGACTGGGCAATTTACAAAGAAAGAAGTTTGAGGTTTATTGGACTTACAGTTCCATATAACTGGAGAGCCCTCACAATCATGAAAGAAGGCAAGGAGGAGCAAGTCACATCTTACATGAATGGCAGCAGGCAAAGAGAGAGCTTGTGCAGGAAAACTCCCATTTTTAAAACCATTATACCTTGAGATACTCATTCACCCTAAGAAGAATAGTGCATGAAAGACGTGCCCCCATAATTCAATCACCCCCACTGTGTTCTTCCCATGGCAAGTGGGAATTGTAGGAGTTACAATTCAAGATGAGATTTGGGTGAGGACACAGCCAAACCATATCAGTTGCTGCAAACGTAATGCAATTGTGGTTTTCACCTTTAAAAGTAATGACAAAAACCAAAATTATTTTTGCACCAATCTAATACAACAGAAGATGGCAATCAGTCACCTGAAAATTTTCAACGTTTTCTGTTTATTTTAAAATGAATATTCATAATATAATTTGTAAAGATACATGTGATTTTGGAAATATACTCACATTATTGAAAATCTTAATATTAAATTATAATACATAATTTATTTGACAGAGATAGAGGTATTATATTCCCACTTAAAAGCTATTTTTTAAACAAAGCATAACCATAAAAATGAATTATGCATATGTCCAATGGTTGCTGATGTGTTTAAATGATTCAGCTCTGTAAATTATTAGTAAGCTTATTTAATTTATTTATTGGGGATCTATATAGATATGACTATGCTTTTACACTTAAAGTATTTTCTAACTATTCACAGTATAGTAGTCTTGATGCCAAATGCTTCCTTAAGACCCTTATAATATCCTTGTCCCTGATATGAAACCTGTACATAGAGCAAACTCCAACTTCCTTCAAATGTCATTCATCAAAAAGCACATGAGCAACAGTTGAAATATAAAGATCTCTAAAGCGGCAAAAATAAATTTGAGACGAAAGCTCTGTGTTTGACAAATAAGGATTTGTTTGGATCTCAATATAGTACTTTATAAAAAGTTAATCTTCAAGAGTTTCAGGAAAATATTTAAACAATCTTTTAAACTTTTAGTTACTTTGAGACTTAAATAGTTCTCTAATATCTGATTGTATAGTATTTCTAAATATAATTTTATCAATAAAATGTGGTATCACACAGGTAAGAAAAAATGTTGTGTCGCATTTCTCATTGGCAAAATAGGATTGCAATATTTCTACAATATATTTTATACCAATTAAATATAAAAGTTTAAAACACCCCTACCTAATACATGCCTAAATAAAATGCTAATTCCCTCTATTCCTTCTAATCTGTCCACTTTCTAGTAGAACCACCTTTTCTCAATGTTTAAGTACTCATATGCTTGTGCTTTTTCTCTCTCTTTCTCTTTCTTAATGAAAAAAAATTAATTGTATATAGATACATATACATATAAGATCTAGTAAAATATATACAAAATATATAGATACCCACATATCACACATATAAAAGATGCAGAATATATTACTATATTATATGTTATATTCTTCATTATATATTACATATATATTACATATTCTATTATATATTATATATATGTATATATATTACATATATTCTATTTTAATTATATATCTACTAAATATTCAGAAATACATTCAAGTTTATATTATGCACACGGAACGTATCGAAAAAGAAATAAGGTCTCCCAACTTAAATCTTGATATCGTATAAAACTCTTAGAACACATATCATTGTTTAAAACAGGAAGGGGAAACATCACCACACCAGGGCCTGTTATGGAGTAGGGGAAAGGGGAAAGGGAAGCATTGGAGAGATATACCTAATGTAAATGACGAGTTAATGGGTGCATGCACACCAACATGGCACCTGATGTACCTATGTACAAACACTGCACTTGTGCACATGTACCCTAGAATTAAAGTTATAATAATAATAATAATAAAAGAAAATGTCTGCTCATTTTCAAAGAAAGATGCCTGCTTTATTTTCTTTTCTTTTCTTTTTTTTTTTTTTTTTTTTTTTTTTTTTTTTTTTTTTTTTAGTTTTTTTTGAGACGGAGTCTCGCTCTGTCGCCCAGGCTGGAGTGCAGTGGCCGGATCTCGGCTCACTGCAAGCTCCGCCTCCCGGGTTCACGCCATTCTCCTGCCTCAGCCTCCCGAGCAGCTGGGACTACAGGGGCCCACCACCACGCCCGGCTAGTTTTTTGTATTTTTTAGTAGAGACGGGGTTTCACCGTGTTAGCCAGGATGGTCTCTATCTCCTGACCTCGTAATCCACCCGTCTCGGCCTTCCAAAGTGCTGGGATTACAGGCTTGAGCCACCGCGCCCGGCCGCCTGCTTTATTTTCTAATGTAAAATAATAGTTGCCTATTAAGATAATGCCAGTATCTGTAAAAACAATCCCCAGACATATAATAGCTCAAATGTAATGAATGTGTATTTTTTACTCACAGAAAAGAGAAATGATTCCTCAGCTGGCAATTCTCCAATTTGTCATGTCACTGTCTTTAAGTGGCTTGTACTTTTAAAGTATAAGTTTGTATTAAATTCATGATTGGGAATAATATCACAATTTTGGAAGTTTTCACCAGCCAGGGCTGTAAGTGGCTCAATCAATTTTCTCATAATCCACTGTTTAGAATTCAATCAAATTGCCATACCCAACTGCAGAAGAGGATACGTAATGGAATTTAGCTGTGTGTCCATCCAGGAAGAAGAAGAAAGGAGTTGAGTTTCATTGGCATTGAAAAAAAAAAAAACTCTCAGGATATTTTATTTTATTTTTCTATTTTTTGAGATGGAGTTTTGCTCTGTCGCCCAAGCAGGAGTGCAATGGCAGAATCTCTGCTCACTACAACCTCCACCTCCTGGGCTCAAGCGATTCTTCTGCCTCAGCCTCCCAAGTAGCTGGGATTACAGGTATGCACCACCACACCTGACTAATTTTTGTTTTTTTAGTAGAGATGACGTTTTACCATGTTGGTCAGGATGGTTTTGAACTCGACCTCAAATGATCTGCTGACCTTGGCTTCCTAACATGATATTTTAAGGTAAAAACCTACTGTTAAATGAAAATGATTGTTAGTGAGTTACATAAAGATGGTCTAATAGTTTTCCTGAGCACAGGTCAATACCTGTGAAAATAAAAATAAAGAGTGATAACAAAATTTTTATCTATGATTTAGGGGTAGTGATTTGAAAAGTAATGATATTTTTATAAACAGATAAAAGAATATGCTAGAAAGATTATCATAGTGATTGGGAAAGACCTATAAGATAATACTATAAGGGATAATAATTGCTCTGGGGAAGATTCTACTTTTACTAGACATGCAATAGAAATGCAAGTAAGTAATTGAGCTGATCACACTAAACTTAAAAAAAAAGAAAGCTAAGAAAGAAAAACCTTTACACATAGTGTGGTTAAAACAAAGGTCAGAATTTTTGTTTGTTTGTTTGGTTGGTTGTTTTTTTCCAAGATAGTGGATTGGAGACATTGTGAGTATGCCTTTCCCAGTTAGATGAGCAAAATAGTGTGTAGAGATTCATGCTGTGAACATTTTTCTAAGAAGTGACATAGAAAATTAACAGAGAAACTGATGGAAACCATAGACTTTTTGAAAGAAGTGATAGACTGAAGCCTATGCTGTGAACCAGGCAGAAAACTGTAAGACTCCAGAATGTGAGAAGGGAATAAACTGCCTCCAGGGTATACACTGCCACTGGGAAACCTGGCAATCTAGGCCTTAACCCTACCTAGCGCTGGAGTTGATTGAGTTAGCAGTAGGAAGTATATGAGAAGGAGTGTCACTGGGGCATGCTTTGTATGCAAACCCAGTTTCCAGCAGGTGTAGAAGGAAGTCATTCCCGATCTTACCTCACAGGGGGATCACAGAAGTCTGCCAACTACCTCAGGCAGCTGTCAAAGGTTGAACAAATCTTCCAGCTAACATTTGAAATATAATTTTGAGTAGGGACAAACCCCCTTGGCCAGAACACAAGGGCAAGTAAGAAGTGTGCTGTAGTCAAGGGCACAGGAGCTGGGTGCCCCTGCTTCACTGGTAGACTGGGAGGGGCATGGCCTGAAAGCCATGGTTTCTGTCTCTGCAAGAAAATCTATGGTCTGTGGCAGTTTTGAGTTCTGACTACAGAATGCCCGGAACTTAGCTAGGTGCTCCTAGTGAAACACAGTGAATGTCACACCTGCCTTGCCAAGTGTGTGGAAGCTGAGTGAGGCTAACTGCCTCCTGCAATTCCCTACTACCCATGCAGACTCTTCTGTTTCAGCGGAGGCAGAACTGCTCCTCTCTGAAACATTACCTCAGTGGGCAGAGAACTGCCCACCAATCCCCACTGGAGCCACCGCTTGTGCCACACATGAAGAGCCAGAGAAAAGTCTTGCCTGGCTCAGGCCCCACCTACTTTTGCCCCTCTACTCACCCTGGTAGCTAAACACAAAGGACAGAAGTTTTTGGGAGCTCTATGGCCCCACTCATTGGCTGAGACGCCAGAGCACCTTCCTTGGGTAATATAAAGCAAGCGGAAATCCCATTACTACTGCCACAGCTGGTGCTTTATTGCAAGCATCACCTCCTAGATGGAGTCCAACTGATGAGGTCTATTACAACAGAGATCCCCAACCCCCAGGACATAGACTGGTACAGGTCCCTGGCCTGTTAGGAACCAGACTTCACAGAAGTAGGTGAGCAAGTATTATTGCCTGAGCTCCAGCTCCTATCAGATCAGTGGTGGCATTAGATTCTCACAGGAGCATGAACACCACTGTGAGCTGTGCATGTGAGGGATCTCAGTTGCATGCTCTTATGAGAAGCTAATGCCTCATGATCAGAGGTAGAATAGTTTCATCCTGAAACCATTCATGTCCCTGGTCTGTGGAAAAGTTGTCTTCCATAAAACAGGTCCCTGGTGCCAAAAAGGTTGGGACCACTGCATTACAACATCTGCAGGCAGAATAACACAGTGCTCAGGAAGGAGAAAACTTTTTCATGATCTCAGCTATCACCATTGCTTGCATCGCCCTGCCTAACCAGGAGGTCCTGAATCTGTCCGCATGAATAGTTTATTATTACTATAACTGGCATTTAAGAAAGCCCACACACTAAGGCTGTTTATGCCAAGGAAACACAGAGTAGATTTTACTCCTCTGCTACCCCCATCATAGCTGGTGCTCGTATTCACTGCTGGGAGTCTTGATGACAGGTCACATAACTGGACTCCTTAGAGACATTCCTCAGCAGCAGCCTGGAGTGTGGCAGTTCCAGTGGCTGGCTAAACCTAGAGAAGCAGCAGGATTCACAGTACTCGGGCCCTCAGGTACTCCTACTCCTAAGGGAAGATGGAACGTACCACAGCAAAGAATCCAGGTGTGTGGTCTTGAGTCTCAAAACTTTCTGCTTGTGGGAGGTTTCTTTCAGCAGTGGCATAGTGCAGTGCCAGGCTCAGCAGGGAAAGTCTACTGCTCTACCCCAACAGTCAAGCAGCCCTAGTGCTTGTAAAGGGTCTTGGAGAAGGGGATTTCTTCTTCCCCTCACCCACCAGTACAGCCAGAGCTGGGACTTCTCCCACAGGAACTTGGCACGGGTGCACCTGTAGACAGCCTTACTGGAACACTTCAGTGTGACTGAATCCCCACAGGAGGAGGGCCCTCCTGATTCAGGCTTGTACAAGAGGTAGAGTTTCAGCGCTACATCAAGCATTAGCATTCCTGCGGAGGAAAAGAGGTGCCTGTCTAATCTGAATGGCTGGAACACTGAGTCAAGACTGTGACTGGAAGGTGGATGACTTTCCTGCTGGCCTGGCAGGTCAGCTGTGGTAGTTGCCTCCCTTCTCCCTGAAAAGACTTCAGTGTATTTCACTGAGAGCTTCCAAGCCACATCTGTCAGGGATGAGACACCTGCCCACCAGTGAGCATTGCATTTACCTACTTCTTTTTTTTTTTTTTTTTTTTTAAGACGGAGTCTCGCCCTGTCGCCCAGGTTGAAGTGCAGTGCCACAATCTCGGCTCACTGCAACCTCCGCCTCCTGGATTCAGGCAATTCTCCTGCCTCAGCCTCCCGAGTAGCTGGGATTATAGGCACCCACCACCATGCCCAGCTAATTTTTGTATTTTTAGTAGTGATGGGGTTTCACCATGTTAGCCAGGCTGGTCTCGAACTCCTGACCTCAGGTGATCTGCCTGCCTTGGCCTCCCAAAGTGCTGGGATTAACAACCATGAGCCACTGCACTCAGCCACCTACCTGCTTTAGCCACAGCTGGCCTTTACCTATAGACACTTTCCTTACTGGCCTAAATCCTGAACTGTTCAACCTAGTAAATTAAATACTGGAGGAAAAATTAGTAAATAAAAATGTGCATAGCACTGAGGAATGAGATAAGCTTCAGGACACTTCTGCCATTCAAACTCCACAGAAGACAGTGAACCTGTTCACAAACTGAGTACATTGCTGCTACAATTATCATCTGAGAAAGCCATCATACAAAGGGACTCTCTATAACCAAGGAACTCATACAGAATCTTCACCCATGAAAGTATCCAGAGCCAAATCAGGGTACAATAAACAGTAAACATTAAAGTCATATACTCAAGGAAAAAAAAACAGAAATAAAGAAACACAGTTGAATCACAAATAAATTAAAAAATAATTAAAATAGCCTATCCAAATGAGAATAAACCAGAAAATTAATTTGAAAAATATGATAAAACAAGGTTTTCTAACACCCCCCAAAAATCTCCCAGATCGCCAGCAATGGATCCAAATCAAAATGGAGTCTTTGTAATACCACATAAAGAATTCAGAAGGTTGATTATTAAGTTATTCAAAGAGATACAAGAGAAGTATGAAAACCAACATTAAAAAAATTAAAAATAATTTAGGATATGAATAAAAAATTTTCTAAAGAGATAAATATTTTAAAGGAAAACTAATCACAACTCTTCACAGTGGAAGGCACATTTAGAAAGTTACAAAATGCAGTGTAAAGTTTGAACAACACACTAGACAAAGTAGAAGAAAGAATATCGGAGCTTAAAGACAAGGCTTTTGAATTAACCTACTTAGATAAAAATGAAAAAAGAATAAATTAAAATAAACGAACAAAGCCTCCAAAAAACATGGGATTATGTTCATGGCCAAACCAAAGAACCATTGCTGTTCCTAAGAGAAAAAAAGTTTGGAAAACTTATTTGAGATAATAATGGAGGAAAACTTCCTTGGTCTTGCAAGATTTAGACATCCAAATACAACAAACTCAAAGAAGTCCTGGGAAATTCATTGCAAAAAGACATCTCCAAGAACATCACAATATAGTATATTGAGCTATCTAAAGTCAACCTGAAGAAAAGAATTCTAAGAGCAGTGAGACAAAAACATCTGGTAACATATAAAGGAAAACCTATCAGATGAACAGAAGATTTCTCAGCAGAAACCTTACAAACTTTACAACCTCAGAAGGGACTGGGGTTCTATCTTTGGCCTTCTTAAGCAGAATAACTGTCAACCAAAAATTTTGTATCCAGCAATACTAAGTTTCATAAATGAAGAAAAAATATTTTCAGAAAACAAATGCTGAAGGTTATTGTGACTACCAGACCAGCATTATAAGAAATGGTTTTAAAAGTTCTAAATCTTAAAATAAAAGGTTGATATGCACCAGAATAGAACATCTTGAAATAATAAAACTCACAGGAATGATAAAACTATAACACAATGAAGAAAATAAAGTTTTTAGGTAGCAATCATTATAATGGCTAGAACAGTACTTCACATCTCAATACGAATGTTGAATATAAATGATCTAAACGCTTCAATTAAAAGATACAGAATTACAGAAATGATTAAAACAATCACAAAACAAAATCTGCTGTCTTCAACATACTTACCTAACATGTAGGGATTTGTACAGACTCAAGGTACAGAAGTAGAAAATGATGCACCATGCAAATGGATACCAAAAGCAAGCAGTAGTAACTATTCTTATATCAGATAAACCAGACTTTAAAGCAAAAACATTATAAAGTAAAAGGACATAGAAGGTCATTACATAATAAAAAGATCAATCCAACAAGAATATATTACAATCCTAAATATATGTGCACTAACTCTGGAGCTTCCAGATTCAATAAACAATAACTACTAGTCCTAAGAAAGGTATAGGCAGCAACACAATAGTAGTGAGAGACTTCAACACTTCACTGATAGCGCTAGACAGATCATGGAGGCAGAAAGTCAACAAAAAAACAATGGATGTAAACTCTATTCTAGAACAATTTGAACTTAACAGATATTTACAAAATACTCTATCCAAGAATATACTCTACTGTAGAATATACATTCTTCAGATCAGCACATGGAATGTGGTTTAAGATAAGCCATATTGTAGACCACAAAACAAGTCTCAATACATTTTTAAAAAATCAAAATCATATCACATATCTTCTCAGATCATAGTGAAATACAACTAGAAATCAATTGCAAAAAGGAATCATCAAAACTATAGAAATACATGCAAATTAAACAACTTGTTTCTGAAATATTTCTGAGTTAACGATAGAATCAATAAATGGTGCTGGGAAAACTGGATAGCCACATGTAGAAAATGAACCCGGATCCCTACGTTTCACCTTGCAAAAATCATCTCAATAAATGAAAGACTTAAATCTATGACCTGAAACCATATACATTCTAGAAGAAAACGTAGGAAAAGCTCTATGGATAATGGTCTAGGCAAACAATTTATGACTAAGACCCCAAAAGCAAGTGCAACAGAAACAAAAAATCAATGGGACCTAATTAAACTAAAAAAAACGCCTGCATAGCAAAAGAAATAATCATCAGAATAAACAGACAACTCAAAGAATAGGAGAAAATATTTGCAAGCTATAAATCTGACACAGAACTAATATCCGGAATCTATAAAAAAACGCAAGTCAGCAGGAAAAAAAAATCCCATTGAAAAGTGGGCAAATGACATGAATAGACATTTACCAAAGAAGATATACAAATGGCCAATAAACATACAAAAAAATACTCCACAGCACTCATCATCAGGGAAATGCAAATTGAAGCCACAATGAGATACCACTTTACTCCTGCCAGAATCATAATTATTAAATAGTCAAAATATGATAGATGTTGGTGTGTATGCGGTGAAAAGGGAATGCTTATACGCTGCTGGTGGGAATGTTAATTGGTATAACCTCTATGTTATGATAGGAAGGAGGACCATTAATTTCAGCCCACCAAATTGCCACTTTATTATATATGTATGTATATTAACTCCCACTTATTTAATATGAGATTCTATATTGAAAACTTTAGGGGCCGGGCGCGGTGGCTCAAGCCTGTAATCCCAGCACTTTGGGAGGCCGAGACGGGTGGATCACGAGGTCAGGAGATCGAG
>NW_016814736.1:25470-29793 GCF_001698545.2 Rhinopithecus bieti | reverse complement strand
AAAAAAAAAAAAAAAAAAAAAAAAAAAAAAAAAAAAGAAAACTTTATATCTTCAAAAATTTTAATAACCTTTGCCAATATTCTTTCTCAAACTTAACTATTATTTTTCCTATTTTTTTAAAATTAAGTTTTTGTAGTAAAAGGTATCTTGTAGCATGATATTAGAGAAAAATATGGGTTTTAGAGTTAGACCAATACGAGCTTCAATCCTGCCACTCCAAACGTATTTCTTATTAAAAAATGGTCCAATTATCCAAACCCTGAAAGCCTGTTTCTTTATTTGTGACAGGGAAATTGTGTGCCTCAAAGAGCTACTGTAGGTATTAAGTAAAACAATGAATCAATGAATGCAAAATGTTTTCTTTAATGCCATGTAGATGATAGATGTGTAACAGATGTCAGTTCTCTCAATTCTGAATTTCTTTAGTGGAAATGTACCCTCTTTTTATTCAGAACCAAAATAATGGAGTTATTTTCATACTTTTTTTCTTTCATATTTAGTCCAATAATGAAACCAGTGGTATTTTCTTAAACCTATCTATTTTCATAATATCCTATTTTTTCCTTTTTTTATTGCTCCCAGCTTGATTAAATTCTTCAGACCTGGAGTATCCAGCCTTCCTATCTTTATGCCTTATTTCTCTAAATCCCCATTTTCTTCAACTTATTGTGTTTCTGCTGGGTATTGCCATCAATTAAACTTCATCAAACATTGCTTTTATAATTTTACTTCCCTGATCAAGGACCCTCAGTAGCACTGTGGTTCCTAATGGCTCAATGTCTAGTTATATTTTCTGTTAATAATTATGGATTTGTGGACCTGGATAAAGATATTTTAGTTAATTCACACGTATCCACTTCCCTTGTGGAAGGCAATCCTTTTGTGGAATAATTTTTCCAACACTAATTCCGTTCCCAAATCGTTTTCTGAATTTGGTCCAGAACACCTTTGTAGACTTTCCTGCAGCACACAAGTAACAGAGTAAAGGAGAGAAGCTATGAGACAGCCTTCTTTTGCTCTCCTTACAGTTTCTTACAAATTATCAAGCTTATCCTGGCTTTTGTCTTCAGTCAGGCTTGTTAGTTATAAAATGATCAGAACCTTTTTTTCTTCACTTCTATCCATCCAAACTCTAACCAAAATCTTAGGCCTTTTCTGGATTCTGATAAAGTTTGAGATTTGTACTATTCCAATTAACATATAACAATGACAAATAACTTCAGTTTAACCACTTTGAATCCTATGTGACTTCTACTTTATCCAACAGTAACCTATTTTGGATGAACAGTCAGTGCTCTTGTTATGTATTTCCTAAGTTCTACTCTGGGGATCCAACATTCTTACTCATTCCCATAAGGCTTATATCTCTAGCAGTAGCTCTGTTCCTTTCATTTTGGGGATCCCTGAATAGTCCTATTGGACCTGGTTTTATAAGTTGCATACCCAAACTGCAAACATATTATAGTTTCAAACAATATTCTATGGTGTGGTCTTTACTTCTGAAATCTGCCCAAGATGATAAACAGGGTTTCTATTTAACATCAGCTAACACTTTTATCCATTCCTTTAAGAAATAATAATACCATGTGTCAAGTTCTTGGTTCTTTTCAGTGAACAAAATAGACAAAGATTCCTGACCTCTTGTAACTTACACAATAGCTGGGAAGCTGGGGAAGGCAAGGAAGCCAAACCATAACGTAGTTGAGCTTGCTTCTCATATTGATATAGGTTTGAGTTTTCATCCCTACAACAGTTATACTTCCTAAACAGAGGACATGGTAGAAGTTCATACTGCCATAAATGGAGTGTTTGTGTCTCTCTGAGCCCTGGAGATCTTCACTCATGTACTTCCCTCAACAGGGATGCTTGATAGACATTTGTGGACATGGTAGTATTATCTGCTTAACATACAGGTGAGGAAACTGATCATGAGAGAGTCTATAGAACGTGTCTGAATTTACCCTGTTACTGCTAATAATATGAGGTTCAAACCTAGATTGTCTAAGTCATCTCATCTTTTCATTAGAGCCCTTTGCCCTAAAACACACTTCATTATCTGTTTATTATTGTTATAAATATACATTTCTCTTTCTAATGTTACTTTCTTAGGGTGGGCAATACATATAAATATATACATACTGTCTTCAGGTACATTCCTGTGAAATAAGACTATAGTAGATGCTCAAAAATACCTGTCCTTGGCTATTCTCACTTAGATTTTAATGTAGGGGACATTTTTGGGACATAGAAAATATGCTTAGGTTGCAGTGGAAAGTTTTAAAAGGCTTATTCTATATTAATTCTGGGAGCTAAATCTTCATTGACAGATGTTGCCATTTCTCTGCAATTTTATTTTCCATTAACTAGAACATTTTCTTCTGCAAGCATATGCTCATTGGTACAGAATAGCTACTTGTGTGTGCAATTACCAATTCTGAATGCACCAATGGATGCACTGACCTCAACTTATATGAGTTTTAAAATTTGTTTGGCTTTACGCAACTGTATTTTCTTTAAGTCTTCATTTTAATGCTGTGAACCGAGTAGACAGAATTGCTTTGAATATCCTCCTAATTGGCCTGCACTATGAACTATTTGATTAAATGGTAGCTGAATCTCTTGTGCACACTCTGTCTCATAGATAGCATTTTACTCCATATGTTGCAACAGAAAAAAATTCACAGCCAGAATAATTTTTATCTGCCTATCCGACCTACTGTGGTACTTTACTCAGGGAACAGAAAGTTATTGTAGAGGAAGAGATGGAGAAATTGAAAAACATTTCTCTAAGTTTTCAAGGTCTCCAACCCTACCCAAAGAGTCTATAGAAACAAACTGGTGTTTTACACATTCATGGTTAAAACCTGAAGCTTTAATACTAAAACTAATCTTATTTTCAAATTTTTCACTTTAATAATTACAGTAAATATGATAATACAATAAAAAACAGAAGGGTGCTCTGGGGAAGAATTAAGACTAAACGTTTTGGCTTTAGAAAATATTTGCAGTCCATCTCTTGAATTGACATGTAATTATCAATCTTATGAAATACTTTATATAAAAGTTCATTTCTGAAAAGAAAATAATTACAGGCAGTTGTCAGAAAATTATCAAGTACAATGAAAATTATGAATTTCTATATAATAGAACTCAGATAATTTTTCGAGTAAGTTTTAATATTGACTTGATGTTTTTGACCTACTTTGCTCATAAGGGTGGATTTGTTAAAAATATGCTTTTGGGCCGGGCGCAGTGGCTCACGCCTGTAATCCCAGCACATTGGGAGGCCAAGGCGGGCTGATCACGAGGTCAGGAGATCAGGATCATCCTGGCTAACACGGTGAAACCCCGTCTCTACTGAAAATATAAAAAATTAGCCGGGCGTGGTGGCAGTTGCCTGTAGCTCCAGCTACTCGGGAGGTTGAGGCAGGAGAATGGCGTGAACCCAGGAGGCGGAGCTTGCAGTGAGCCAAGATCGCGCCACTGCACTCCAGCCTGGGCAACAGCGTGAGACTCCATCTCAAAAAAAAAAAAAAAAAAAAGAAGAAAGAAAAAAGAAAATGTGACTTAAATCTAGTACTATTTTTAATCACAACTCTTACTAATATGTGAAAGAAGACATGGACAATATGTTCACTACACAACAGTTTATAATTTAAAAAACTGAAAACTTTCTAATTCTCCCTATATAGGAGAATGAATTAATAAACTGGTTTATTTATGCAACAAAATGTGTACATTAAAATGCAGAAATTGCATCAATATACATATATTTGTCTATATCTCAAAAGCATAAAGTTAAGGAAAACATATGCAATTGAGAAAAAGGAAAGATATCATAATATTATTCAAAAAACATTATAAAACTCACAAAATGTATAGCATATTCTGTATTTCACCAATATTAAGATATATATTTTATATGAATATCTGGGTAAATTTTATAATCAATAACATGTCAAATTAATTTAGCATAGTTTCTTCCTCATAGATACTTAACTAGAGCTAAGTTTAATTCTAAATGAAAATGTCTTAGAATTGATGATGCCTTGGTAAATAGGACCTTGAAACCTGCAGAACTCAGAGTTGCAGAAACAGAAAGCACAAATTCCCTGAGTCACTATGATTAAGGTAATTGGAGCCACGCCTGCTTCCATTTTTGTTCCTGTACATAGCACTACATAAAAATTATTGATTTCTATAATCCCAGCACTTTGGGAGACCGAGACGGGCGGATCACGAGGTCGGGAGATCGAGACCATCCTGGCTAACACGGTGAAACCCCGTCTCTACTAAAAATACAAAAAATTAGCCAGGTGCGGT
>NW_016814736.1:14862-23077 GCF_001698545.2 Rhinopithecus bieti | reverse complement strand
ACTCTGATGGTAGTTTCTTTTGCTGTGCAGAAGCTCTTTAGTTTAATTAGATCCCATTTGTCAATTTTGGCTTTTGTTGCCGTTGCTTTTGGTGTTTTAGACATGAAGTCCTTGCCCATGCCTATGTCCTGAATGGTATTACCTAGGTTTTCTTCTAGGGTTTTTATGGTATTAGGTCTAACATTTAAGTCTCTAATCCATCTTGAATTAATTTTCATATAAGGAGTAAGGAAAGGATCCAGTTTCATCATTCTCTACATGTTTTTATATGGTCTCAAAATTGTAACCGTTGCTATAACTTACATTAAATTGTTACATGATTTGAAGCTATGATTGTAGCACTTTAAAAATATGAATATTAAATATACTGAAAACCTGGCAAATGACAAATAAAGGGTACAAATAAAAGTAATACTAGTGATTTCACTTCAGATTGTACTTAATAGCTCTGGAGTGTTTATAGTGGGTGTGTGTGTGTGTGTAATTGTATTTGACACAGAATAGTAAAACACACAAACTCTATTCTCTAAAAGATTATAGTGAAGTGGCAGAGAAAATACATTTTCTTTCTTGATTTCTTTCCTTTCTTCCTTTCCTGTTTCCATTTCTTCTTCTTCCTAATATTTAATGGTTACTGGAGGGTTAACAAAAATTTTTATATTAAGAAATTACTTTAGATTTGGACAGAGGCACCCATTTGCCTGGTCAGTGGATCAATCAGGCCTTTAGCCTGAGGTCTGAGCTCTTTTGTCCTGGCAACAGAAGCCTGGTATTCATACAGTTCTTGAGCACTCATGGTGTCTTCTTCATTAAAAAGAGAAAGACATGTATTTAGAAAGAGTCTGGAGTGAGAATATAGTGGTGAGAAAAAGTGAAAAAGACCTAGATAAATAGAAGGATACCCATGTTCATGAATAAGAAATTTCAGTATTTTTAAGATATCAATTTTCTTCAAATTGGTTTTAGGTTTAACATAATCCCATTCAATATATCAGCAGGATTTTTTACTAGATAATGATATGTATGGAAATGCAAAATAGCTTGACTACCTAAGAGTATTTTATAAGGCAAACATGTAGGGCTTATAATTACTGGTATAAAAGTAGATTATCCTATAATAATTAAGACAGTATGAGCTGAAGACAGAAAAAAATATATCAATAAAAATAAAGAAGCCAATTGACAGCATTTATGGTCAATTAATTTTCAAATTTGTAGTAAGTGCCTTACAGTTTGGGTGGATCCCAAGTCTGCCTTCAGATTTAATAATTTGCTACATGGACCCATAGAACCCAGCAAAACTGTTATACACTGGAATATGGTTTATGACAATCAAAGGACAGAGATTTAAATCAACAATGGGAAAAGGTACATAGGACAGGGTCCAAGAGAGTTCCAAGTGCAAGCTTTCCATGGTCTTCTTCCAATGGAGACACAGAGACTGTGCTTACTTCTATCAGGATGAAGTTTCATCACATAGAAAAGCTCAGCCAACCCTTCATGTCCACAAATTTTATTTTATTAGAGGTTATTTTATGCATACATGACTGACTACCAGCAGAACTGATTTTAGTCTTTAATTAGTTTAAAGGTCTACATTATACCACGTGTCCCAAGATTTCCACCATAAATCACATTGTATGGACTATCTGGCGTGATCTAAGTTCTGCAGGTAAACAAAGGTAGCATCCCTAGGTAAACAAAGATATTGGTAGTATATACCAAGGGCTTAGTGCTTAGCCTTGAGTCTTTGGGCAAGAACAAACTTTTTCTCTGTTATACTTAATTCTCTACTGTACAATGCCAAAATAATTAAGTGGAAAAAGAAAAGTCTGTTTAACAAATAGTAGTAGGATAATTAAATATCCATGTGAATGGAATAAATCCTGACTCATACCATAAAAAAATTCTAAATCTACTGTAAATACAATATAAAGGTAACATTTTACAATTTCTAGGAAAAAAAGAAAAAAATCGTGATTTTGGGGAAAGCAAACAAAATCAATAAGCATATAATTAAAATGATTGAGAACTTTATTTATTTATTTATTTTGAGAAGGAGTCTCACTCTGTTTCCCAGGCTGGAGCGCAGTGGCGCAGTCTCGGCTCACTGCCACCTCTGCCTCCCAGATTCAAATGATTCTTCTGCATCAGCCTCTCGAGTAGCTGGGATTACAGGCACACACCACAACACCTGGATATTTTTTGCATTTTTAGTAGAGGTGGGATTTCACCATATTGGCCAGGCTGGTTTCGACCCCTGACCTCGTGATCAGCCTGCCTTGGCCTCACAAAGTGCTGGGATTACAGGTGTGAGCCACTGTGCCTGGCTGAGAACTTTATTTTTAAAAACTTCATCTTCAAAGTAATTGCAAATAAAATGAAAATCACAAAATCATAAAAATACTTGCTGTATATATATTTTAAAAGCTATTTGTATCCAGAATACATTTAAAATTACAACTCGAATAATCTAAGAAGATAAACATACCAATCAAAACTAAAATAATTTTAAAACTTGAACAGGTCTTTTTTAAAAGAATACATAAAATGGATAATAAGACAATTCGTTATTAAGGAAATACAGAATAAAACCACAATTAAGAAGCAACAGGAATGTCTAATACATTGCTTATCAGAGTTAAAATTGTACGAATACTGTGGATAAAATTTGTTTCTTTCGGAGTTAAACATACACTGACTACATGACTTAGTAAGTCTTATTCATCTACAAAAATATATTTGCATCAAATTGCTTTTGCAAAAATATTTATAGCACTTTAATTTGTAAAAATCTAATATTAGAAACAAACTACATTATCATCATCAAATGAATAAATATGCAAGTTTAGGTACCGTGATGATTAATATTGAGTGTCAACTTGATTGGATAGAAGGATGAAAAGTTTTGTTCCTAGGTGTGTCTATGAGGGTGTTACCAAAGGAGATTAACATTTGAGTCGGTGGACTGGGAGAGGCAGACCCACCCTCAATCTCGGTGGACACCATCTAATCAGCTGCCAGCACGGCCAGAATATAAGCAGGCAGAAGAACGTGGAAGGATTCGACTTGCTGAATCTTCCAGCCTTCACCTTTCTCCCATGCTGGACGCTTTCTGCCATTGAACATCAGACTCCAAGTGCTTCAGCTTTTGGACTCTTGGACCTACAACAGTGGTTTTCCAGGGATGCTTTAGTATTTGGCCACAGACTGAAGGGAGCACTGTGGGGATCCCTACTTTTGAGGTTTTGGAACTCGGGCTGGCTTCCCTGATCCTCAGCTTGCAGATGGCCCATTGTGGAACTTCACCTTGTGATCATGTGAGTCAATACTCATTAATAAACTCCCCTTCATATATACATCTACTCTATTAGTTCTGTCCCTTTAGAGAACCCTGACTAATATGGGCACTTTCAAACAATGGAATATGGCATGGCAAATAAAAGAATAAGATATTTTAATGCAACAAAATGTTTGCATCTCAAAATATTTTGTTTAATAAAAACAATGTTCTGCGCCAAGGAAGGTGAACTCAAAAAGTATACATTGTATGGTATTTTCACATGATATTCTACAACAGGAGATATTAATAACAGAAATAAGAGCAATAATTTGTTTATTTAGTGGGTGAGGAAAAGCAGCAAAGGGCTATGACAGAACATTTTAGAGTGATGAAAATGTGTTGTATCTTGATTAGGATGATGATTGAGTGCATTCACCTTTCAAAACTTGGTGAATTGTATACTTTAAATGTGTACATTTTATTGAGTCCAATTTTACTCAAATACATTTTAAAATAAAGAATGAACAAATGAACAGGTGATGATAAATATGAGATACATACAAATGAATTTAATAGTTCTATTCTCTTAAGAATTTGTTAAATTCTTCCTCCTTGATATCTGAATCTCTCGCCATAGTCTCTACTTTTACTGGAGGGTGCTGGTCCCAAAATGTGCAGAGTCAAGAATCAGAATAGGAAAATTTCCACAAAAACTATTATTAAAAAAACTTCCAAATCCAATTTAATACATAGCAATGCTACTTCCCCTTTCTAAGTGTAGGGGGAAAAAATGAACTTCATAAGGGGATTTTGAGGGCAAATAATTTGATGGATGCCTGAAGAACAAAAGAATTTGAGTATCTGCAGTAAGGAATCTGCCTTTGAGAAGGTTGAGTTCCATGGTGATGGTCAGGCATGAACTAGAAAGATGATTTACAAATTTCCAGGAATCAATAATGGCTGTTTTATGAAGTGGTGGGGAAGCTATCCAAGCTTAATGATCTGAGAACAGAAATGATGCTTTATAAATGTTTATAACTTTTTTAAGGTTCCTAACTGATACACGGTGTTTTCAGATGCAGCAATCATTTGAAGTAAGTAGAACAAATATTTCACAATTACTATTCATAATACATAAAAAAGATATAGAACCAAAATGAAACAAATTGTTTTCAGGATTTAAGTAAAATATAGGCAGACGAAAACTGATTAGAGAAACAGATATGCTAACTAATGTATCCTACCCTCTCTGCTACCCCTTCCCAGTCTCTAATACCCACAGTTCTGCTCTCTACTTTCATGAACGCCAAACTGTTTTTGAGTTCCCACATATGAGTGACATCTTAGAGCTCCCAAGATGGGGGGAGCCTCTCACAAGATGGCGGCAAGCCCTTTGTTCTCTGACCTGGGTTCTTGGCCTCAGGGAGTCCAAGGAATGGAACCTTGGGTCATGTGGTGAGTGTTACAGCTCTATTAGAAACAGTGAGTCACAGAAGAGAACCATGGAACCCAGCGACTAGTATTCAGCTCCATTAGGAATGAACCCAGGCACTTAGCCACTCAGGAACAATGGCAAGCCTCTAGCCCAATCAGGAGCGCAATGGGCACCTCCCTGGATCAGGAGCTCAGCAGACACCCTGCCGGGTTCAAAAGGGTGGAAGTCAGGGGCAGGTGTGCGATGGCAGCAATCAGCAGTGGTGGACTGCGAGGAATAGCTCAGCTCCAGCCAGAACAAACATGGACCAGAAGAGTGTGCAGTTGCAAGATTTAATAGAATGAAAACAGAGCTCCCATACAATGGTAGGGGACTCAAAGGGGGTTGCTACTGCCTGCTTACATTCCTGGGTTTATATCCCAATCACTGTCCCTCCCCCATGTTCTCAGGTGATAGATGATTTGACTATTTCTTTACCTCCTGTCTTTAGCCTAACTGGTATTTTAATATGCTCTCTTTACTACCTGATTGGTCAGATGTGAGCTGAGTTACAAGCCCCGTGTTTAAAGGTGGGTGCAGTTACCTTCCCCAGTTAGGCTTACGAATTCTTAGTTGGCCTAGGCAAACCAGCTAGTCCTATCTCACTAGGATTAGGCACTGTGGCTCATGCCTGTAATCCTAGTACTTTGGGAGGCCGAGGCAGGTAGATCACTTCAGGTCTGGAGTTTGAGACCAGCCTTGCCAATAGGATAAAACCTCATCTCTCCTCCCGAAAAATGCAAAAATTATCTGGGTATGGTGGTGCATGCCTGTGGTCCCAGATAGTTGGGAGACTGAAGCACGTGAATTGCTTGGACCCAGGAGGAGGAGGTTGCAGTGAGCTGAGTTTGCGCTACTGCACTCCAGCCTGGGTGACAGCTAGACTCTGTCAAAAAAAAAAAAAAAAAAAAAAAATTGCACCAGATAGGATGAATGACGTCTGGTGTTTTGCAGAACTGTAGGATGAATATGGTTAACTATAATTTGTTGTATACTTTCAAAGAGGTAGAAGACAGAATTTTGAGTGTTCACAACACAAAGAAATGATAAATGTTTCAGGTGATGGTTATACCAATTATGCTAATTTTATCATTATACATTATATACAAATACTGAAATACCACTCTCTAGCCCATAAATACGTACAATTACTACTGTCAACTAACAATAAAAGGTCAAGGGAAGTGAGGAAGAAAGCGTGAATCCTCCTAGACACAGATTATCTTTTTATGATGTATGAGTGAGCACCACAGGCACGTTCCTAATTATGGTGAGAAAATATTTCAATAGTAACTATTTCTAGATGAAAATCATCTTTAGCAAATATCTTTCATTTTGGTTATTGGTTCTATCCAGTGGCAACCATTATTATGTCTATCATCCACTAATTCATGCAGAAGCTAATTTGGTTAGTGCTGTGACTGGCTCTGAGGTGAGGGACTCCACAGAGGTGGCTTCACTTTGCAAGTAAAATCTAGAAGGAAAATGCCTTTGCCTTGGCACTATTAACCTTGTACTTAACCACTAACCCCCATATTACAAACAAAATTCCTGTATTCATACTAGTTCATTGTTATCCGTTTTCCACTTTACTAAATTTTAGAGTAGGTATTTTGCACATAATACAAACTTTTACAAAGCACTACCATTTTATGTTATCTTATTTCAATTTTCTTGAAAACAAATCATTCTGTGATGACTTCAGTGTTTTGTTTCCTAAGAAATAATGTGAAAATGGAAAAAAAGGAAAACAGATAGCAATTTGGAGATATCTGTGTGTTATTAAGTTTATATTGCCATACTATCTTTTAAACATTCTGTAACTTCTACTATCATCTGAAGAAGAGAATATACAGACCTACATTATTGACACCAGAAACATTGCTTTCTAAAAATCAGAATTTTTTTTATATCATGGTGGTATTTGTGTTGGAGATTCCAACTTTATTATAGAGGCTTGTTTTATTTTATCTCTGACCACGTATACCCTTTAAAACTGTTTAAGAAGTGCATACTTAGTTGCATGACTTTAGGAAAACCAATGTGTGTAATTCTGCCTCAATTAAAAAATAATTTGAAATAATTTGTTTGTATCTAATACAACAGTATTAAAAGTTAAATTCTAAAAAAAGTATAAAAGGATGAACTCATAAAATATATACGTGAGATACATGCTATTGTGTAATTCTTGTGTAAGAGCTTGTATAAGTCTTGAAGAAGGCAAGACATGCAGGTGTTTTTTCTTTTTGTTTTTTTCTAAAGCAAAAGAAATGCAGCGTTGTTGCTTTGTTTTGTTATTGCTTTTTCTTTTGTATTTTTTTCTTGCCAGAGCAAAAGGGAATTGTTATCAATAATTTCAGTGTTAGATAAAGAGGATGACAAACATTCTTGATATTGAAACCTGAGGAATCTTAATTGTTATTAAAATACAAGTGGACATAATGAATTGTTTTGGAATCTATCCTTAATAAATACAGTAAAGACATTAGTAAATTTCCTAGTTGTTTCTTAAGAGAAGACAATTCAGGGGGTCCGGCTAAGCCAATTCTATTATATAAAAGAGCAAAATAATGTATGTTTTTATATATAATTCTCAGATGGTTTGATTATTTCATAGATAAACTTTAGACCATTGAAAAGTGTGCTTCTCAATATTGGTTAAAAAAGACACTCAAGAAAATGGCATGCAAATTTGAAATATTGTCTTTTAAAAAAGCAATTCCTCATTAAAATAAACATCAACATTGATATTATGGAATGAGTATGTAAAATTATAAGAGTGTTAGAGAGAGAAAGAAAGGAGGGAGACAGCGAGAATGACAGTAGAGAGGAAGACAGGGAGGGAGAATGAAAATCAAAATAAATTAAGATACTGGCCAGGTACAGGGGCTCATCCCTGTAATTCTCAGCAATTTGCGAGGCTGAGGTGGGCAGACCACTTGAGATCAGAAGTTCGAGACCAGCCTGGTCAATATGGTGAATCCCTGTCTCTACTAAAAGTACAAAAATTAGCTGGGGGTGGTGGCATACTCTTGTTATGCCAACTGCTCGAGAAGCTGAGGCAGGAGAAAGGCAAGGCAAGGCAAGGTAAGCAAGGCAAGGCAAGGGGGAGAGAGGGAAGGAGGGAGGGAGGGAAGGAAGTAAGGGAGGAAGAAGGGAAGGAGGGAAAGAGAAAGAAAGAATGAGAAGGAGAAGAAGGAGAAGGAGAAGAAAGAAGAAGAAAAGAAGAAAAGAAGAAAAGAAGAAGAAGAAGAAGAGGAAGAGGAAGAGGAAGAAGAAGAAGAAGAAAAGAAGAAGAGAAGAAGAGGAGGAGGAGGAGGAGGTGGCGGCAGTGGTGGCAAGGAAGGAAAGAAGGAAGGAAGGAAGGGGAGAAGAGGAAGAGAGAAAGAAAGAAGAAAAGAAAGAAAGAAAGAAAGAGAGAAAGAGAGAGAGAGAAAGAAAGAAAGAAAGAAAGAAAG
>NW_016814736.1:4907-14526 GCF_001698545.2 Rhinopithecus bieti | reverse complement strand
AAGAAAAAAAAAAGAAAAGGAAGGAAGGAAGGAAGGAAGGAAGGAAGGAAGGAAGGAAGGAAGGAAGGAAAGGAGGAGAGGGGAGGGGGAAGGGGAAGGAGGGGGAAGGGGAGGGGAGGGGAGGGCAGGGACCCCTACCCCATGCTCCTCATTGCAGCATACCTCTTTGGGCTTTATTATAGACCCACTGAGTACTAATTTACTCTCCTCTTACTCCTTTAGTGTTACTTTAGTGAAATGCTTGGAAATTACAACTCTGTAGAAATGAAATGAGATTCTACAATGGTGCATGGTAGAACTGGCTCATACTGGTCTACAGGAGGAAACTGTTCAATTTTTAGGAATTTTGTGAGACAATTATAAAAAAAAAGCTGTTACTATTATTTTACAAAAACCTACAATAAAATATAATAAAAGCAAAGATAACTACTTGAGATATCCCTTTCTAATTATTTTAGTCTATGATTCCATCATGTATGCTCTTGAGATTGTTTATGTCTTTTGTATCTGTATCTGTATATAAGCACAGCTTAAAATGATGTGCTACTGCATGTTTCTTCCCAAACCCACATGCGCTGATGTCACATTGGTAGCTGAAATTAGTCCTGGTTGCTGTATTTACACTACAGGCATTTGTGAGTACTACAAACCAGAATTTGGTGGTGGTGGTTGCTTCAGAGATGAGTTTTTAATCTCTTTAGAACACATTCTATGTGGCTCCAAAAATTAGGCTCCATGACAACCTACATATCGCTCCTAAAGCCACTACTGACTCTAACCTCTGTTCCAATATCAGCAGAGTTCCCATAAACATGATGATAATGAGGCTAGAGATAGGTAAAATAAGTATAAAATAAAATAAAATAAAATTCCCTAAACAATTATTTGCAGTGATGAGAAACGTGGCCTCAGATTCTGGAGAAAACAGCATAAACTCCCAAGTCTTCCCCAGTACAGTCATTTGGAAAAACTTACTTCTTCCAGCAACAAATCATGACAACAGCCGATAAGTGTTTTCTACTAGGAAATTTCATGGTAGTTGTTTTTAGGCTTGTAGGTACATAGCACTAAAACAGTTACTCAAGCTCCAGACTCTAATAAGGAAAGAAGGTTTTCACCATAAATTGCAGCATATGAACTATTCAGACAAGATTGGTTGGATTCAGTGTGATATGGCTGTAGAACATATGAACTATTCAGACAAACTAGTACAGAGTGTTCAAGACCCTCAGTATGCAAACCACTATTATTACAATATTCCAAGAGTTTAGTTCCAAGTGCCAGCCAAAGGCCAGTCATGAAAACAAGCCCTTCTTGAAAATTGAACAACACAGTCCTACTGTTTCCGACATCTACTAACTATCATGTTCAGAGAACATACTCTGTATGATTTTTATTCTTTTCAGTTTATTAAGGTTTTCTGCTCTATTTTGGTGAACGTTCTGTGAGTGTTTCAAATGCACATGTATTCCATTTTTGTTAGTTGGAGTGTTCCATAAGTGACAGTTGGCACCTGTTTGTTATTTAATTTTTTTATAACATTGTGGCATTTCTGTCTAGTAGTTCTGTCAGTTGCTAAAAGTAGTTTTGAAGTAGCCAAAAATAAATGTGGATCTATTTCTCCTTTGATTTCTATACATTTTTGCTTTATTTTGAAGCTGTTGTTTGCTGCATAGACATTTAAAACTAATGAGATTTTTGGTGTATTGATTCTTTTATCATTATGTAATGTAACTTTTCATCTCTTGAAACTTTCTTTGCCTGCAGCCCACAATATGTAACATAAATACAGATTCTCATGATTGTTTTGATAATGTTTGTCATTTTTCTATTTTCTTTTCCTTTCAACCCACCTATATTTTTATGTTTGAATTTAATATACATGATAGAATTGGGTTCTGTTTTATCCACTCTATGAAATCTCTACCTTGCAAATGGTGTTTTTAAACTAATGTAATTATACATAATATATATAATTACCATTTAATGTAATCATAAGTTACAGATTAAAACTGGCATTTTATTATCTATTTTATCTTTCATCTTCTATTGCTTATTGCACTGTTTATTTTTCTTTGGCTTCTTGCGGATTACTTGAACATTTTTTAGAGTACCATTTTAATTTATGAATATATTGTTTCTATGGATTTCTTAGTGATTACTCTCTGTGTGTGTGTGCATCATAAAATATACAGATGTCATACCCTACAGGTGTTACCATTTTACTACTTAAAAGTGGTAAAATTACTTACTTAAAAGTAATAAACTATATCCAGCGTATTTTCCTTTTGAATCTCTTCACTTTCCCATCTACCTTTTAGAGTATACTTGTATAACATATAATTGTCTATTTCCTCACTCTTGCTGCAGTAAAATGAAAAAAATATATAGGTAACGCAATATATTTAGTGAGTTCCTGGACTGAAACTGCATTCCTTTCTTTCTGTAAACTTTATAATAAATTTATACAATATACCATTTAGAGAGGATTAAATTTTGTATGCATTGTTCTATCAATTAAAATTAGGTATTAGATGCTTATATCTTTGACTATATAAGGGATAAACTGATACTTGTGTTAAGGTAATTTTTAGAGCAGTTTTGTTTCACACCAAAATTTAGAGGAAGGTACAGAGATTTTCCATATACTCCCCAATTTCACAAATCCGTAGCCTTCCCTATTATCAACACGTACCCAACAGAGTGGCACATTTGTTATAATACAAATGATGAACTTACATTGACACACCATAATCACTCAAAGTCTATAGTTTAATATTTGAGTTCACCATTGGTGTCGTAGATTCTATTGCCTTGGATAAGTGTATAACGATATGAACCCATTATTATAGTATCACACAGTGTATTTTCACTACACTAAAAATCCTCTGGTTCTGCCTATATATCCCTCCTTTTCTCTCTCATCCACTGGCAATCACTAATTTTTTTCATTGTCTCCATGGTTTTGCCTTCTCCAGAGTGTCATATAGTTGGAATCATACAGTATGCCAGCTTTTCAGATTTTTTTTTTTTTTCATTTAGTAGTATCTATTTAAGGTCTCTTTATGTCTTTTCATGACATGGTAGGTAGCTCATTTCTTTCTAGCACTGACTAATATTCCATTATCTGGATATAACACTGTTTACTTATCCATTCACCTACAATAATATGTTTTTTATTTGCAGCATTATTTATTTCAGTAATATCATATCTAGTTAAATGTGTAGTTTATCTATATTGATCTGTCTCAGCCTGCTTATGCTGTAATAGCTGAGTATGAAGGAATAAGCTTGTAGGTTTTCTAAAGAGAACATACAACGTTCTAGAATGAATATAGACAACACTTTCTACATTAATGTATTTTTAAACATTACCTCTTTGGTAGCCACAAAATAAATATTACTTTGTTTAATTTAGATCATATATTCCTATGTCAACCCCCATGTATTGGTTTCCTTTTGTGATTTATCCTTTGCACTATGATAAAGAATATAAAATATGTTTTTTAAATGTATCAACATAAGACTCAAATAAATATAACAAGAACTTATTTGGCACTGGACTTGGTTCACAGGCTTTAACAGTAAACCTTTCCTTGATTCACTGCTATCCTTTCCCCCTCAATGGGTGTTGTTATTTTAATTCTCTGTGTCCTAACAGTTACTAATGCATATGTGTTGTGTTTAGTACATAAAGCTGAAACACTTATCAACCTAGAAATGCCGAGCAAGAGTGAGATTGAAATGTTATAAACAATATCTCAGAAAAAAGAAAAGGTAGCTATCTTTATCAACTAGCAACAGGAATAGAGTCTCATACGTGAAGATACAGTGCAAGTGGAGTCACAAAGGAAGGATCACCTGGGAGAGTGAGAGTGGGAGGACAGGGACATTATAGCAAAGAACTCACCAAAGACATAATGTCTGAGCTGTATCTTGAAAGAGGGTTTGCTTTTTAGATAAGGCCGAGTAAAGTGCAGGGTCATAGGGTAAATGGAGAAAACCATGTACAAAAGGAAATGCCTAAGTAGAAAGACAGATGAAAGATGAAAAGTTGAAACACAAAGCTATGTGTAGTAATTTATGTTTTCAATTACCATCACAATGGAAGCAAATGAAGCTACATAAAGTCAAATGTTAGATCAGGAAGTGGGCCTATCCTTAAATGTTACCCATGCACAGGACACAAGAATGCCTATATGCTTTACCTCTAAAGTTTTAGAAGTTATAAATTAAATTGTTAATGACATGACATATACCTTTATAATTGTCTGGCAGGATAGACTCAAATTTAGAAAACTTCTTAAACTTCTTTACCAGAATGCCAGCAAGAAGACAGCTGGCCCCTTGGTCTGCCTCTCCTCTTTTGCCATACCTAGCTTAGCCTTGCACAATACAAAACCTGTCACTGATGCCTGCGGCCACCCTGGCCCACAAGCCAAACCATACCTCCCTAAAACAGGTGCCGCATACATATTCCGAAACTATAGCTCCTTTGCCACACAGATTTCTCATCACTTGGGTGAGGATGTAACCAGAAGGGAGCTGGAATGATGCCCTCCAAAGCAATGGACCCATGGCCTTATAATTATAATAATTTGAACATTATCTTGCAAACTAAAGTGAGTTATTGAAGTGAATATTATATATGCATTTTTACTTTTAACATAGCTATAAATTAGGGCAAAACATGAATAGGGATACTTTTTCTTACAAGGAAAAGCAACATAATACTTACATTATCAATCTTCTTCAAAAGACTTCATTTATTAAAGTACTGTATAAGAGAATTGTCAAGCAACTAAATAAAGTGTACACAACCATTTGCCATGTGTAATACTCCATGTACTTCAAGTACCTGAAATATTTCTGCTAAACTGTGAATTTAATGCTGCTAATGAGACATTTCAAACAATAGGAGTAATAGACTTCCTTTAAATAAGACTTGCATATCTTTAAGCTAAAGCTTACACCACCACTGCTCTGGAAATCCTTTGATCACCATGTCATAAAAAGAGCAGGAGGAAGGAAATGGGAAGAGCATTTGAATGTGGACCTGGAAGTGGAATGTGGGAAGCCTGGTTTTCAAATGGCATTATCCTTTTGTTTTTCATCTACCCATGAAGATTGAAACCTCCAAGAAATTTTTTTTTTTTTTTTTTTTTTTTCTGAAGCACTTGTTCATCCACACCTGTGATCACAGACTAAAATAACAGTGAGAATGATGACAATGAAGGAATAATCTTAAAGTAGAATGCCAAACACATTAACATTGATTTGTCTTAAAACTGCTGTACCTAAGGTTGTGAGGGGAGGGAAAAGAAACTCATTTAATTGAGAGGCCAAAACTCCAATTTTCATTAACTTTTCATCCAATAGGTATTGTTTTGACCTTTTGACCACAAGAATACACACACACACACACACACACACACTCACACACATATTTTTTTGAGATGGCATCTCACTCTGTCTCCAGGCTGGAGTGCAGTGGCATGATCTTGGCTCACTGCAACCTCTGCCTCCTGGGTTCAAGCAATTCTCCTGCCTCAGCCTCACAAGTAGCTGGGACTACAGATTCGTGCCACCATGCCCAGTTAATTTTTTTAATTATTATTTTTAGGAGAGAAGGAAGAATCTTTATCACAAGGTTCGGGGAGGATAGTTACCATCAGTGCTAATTGTGTTGATGGCAGTGGTTTTCCTGTCATTCCGTGATTCCTGGTAAAGTAGTTGTTGGGTTAGTGGAGCCTTTAAGGTGGAAAGAGTTAAAGAGGTGGTTGTACCCGGGTTCTAGAATACTCATTTATATTACAGAGACTATGGGAAAACTTGTTATTTGCAGCACAATAGAATTTGAAAGTTCCATTCTTATGTGAACCATAGGTTTTAGTGAGTTCTTCGGGTATGTGTGAAGGATTTCTCTTGACTATGTTGGGCATCTTAAGTGCCTAGTTCAAAAGTGGACCCCCTTAGTCCATTTCCTTCAGAACAGTGGTGATTAATTTTGGTTGTCAATGTCTCTTTGAAAATGTGATAAAGCCCTGAATCCCCAACTTAGAAAAGCACACGTAGCCACTCAAAACTTTCCATGCAATTTCAGGCAGTTCCTGACCCACTTTGAGCCAACACACGGAGTCTCTTAAGTGTTCTGGGTCTATTTCCTCCAGAAATCATGGGATCCAAGGTTTCCTAACATAAAATTACCTGCATTTAGTTGGCATTTAGTAAGTATTGCTTGATTAAATACTAGTGTTTTTGCTTTTTTGGAGATGAAAATGGAATCAATGGTTAAATATTTCCTAAAACTTGAAAATTACTTTTCTACAAGGAACTGATTTTCCAGTACAAATGTTCAATTTACTTAAATAATTCAATTTAATGAACATATGCTGTGCAACAAATATCTTCATATATACATGATGTCAACAAACATATTTGTGTACATAAAAGTATATAAAAATAATAATGTTTAAGAGCATAAGCTCTGATGTCAGATGGATTGGTTTTGAATTGTTAAGACTCCTTGTACTTAAGTTTAGTAAAACATAGAGCAAATTAACATGTGGTATATATGGTTGTTATTTCAATTAGACAAATTAAAGCATATAGAACGTAGCAAAATATCTGACATAACAAGTGCAACTAGTACTTAGTTGTAATTACTATAAGAAGAAAGTTTATTATGCAAGAAAAGCTCTGCCCAGATATACACTTCATAAAAAGCAACTGTTAAGAAAGTTTATGTCATATAAGGGGCTAAAATTTACTGTTGTAACTGAAGTAAACACTTTAAATAGGTTATTTGACAGAAATGTATTGCTTTATGGTTTATCCTTTGAATTATTGTAAAGAACACAGAAGAATTTTTTTAACACATCAAGATAAAATTGTAGTGCAGCCATATCAGCCCTCTTGATCAGTTCTTCTTTCTCTAGACAATGCAGTCAGAGTAAGAAGAGTATAGGAGAGAGAAACTGTAGGTTGACAGACTTAGATTAATTTGGGTTGAGTAGCAATTCCATATTTAAATTTTTGGTCCTTAGGGAGAAGATGTTAGACTATTAAAAGAACCTGCACAGATTCTTTCCCTTTGAGATAGATTACATTTCTCACTTAAACATACACTTAAAATGAATGGTGAAGGAATATAAAACTTGCCAGTAAATTTGTGGATGATGTGATAGAGTTACAGTGTTTATAGAATAAATCTCATGCTGGAACTTATTCTGCTATTTATTTTCCAAAAAAAGTCATTAATTTTATTTTGTTTTGCTTACTACTAGAGAATTATGTTTTGAGAGAACATAGTCACTATATATTTGAATAGCTAACTATTATTCCTGTTTCAATACAATTGCACTGAATGTGCAAACCTACCATAATTCAGCCTACCATTTGTGAACAGCTTGAAAATACAGATAAGGGAGTGAATGCAGCTCTGGGTTTTATTTTATAATCTAGCTAGGCATGCAGGAGGCAAAACATTACTTTTTTTCTACTTCATTATCATTGCAAAGTACCACAAGGGATGTGCAGAATTGTCTCTATTTTACAGAATGTCTTAGGGGATGGAGGTTACAAATCCTGTCCGCTACAAAACAGTGCTAACTTTCACTGCCAACATAGTCCAAGCAGATTTATTAGAGGGAAGCTTGACTCTGTACTTATTTCTTCTGATTCTGTAAATTATAGTGTCTGCCGAATAGATCACCAGGGAAAAGGAATCCTTCTCTTCATTTCTACTTGTCCTGGAGATAAAAGTTTAACAGATTCTATTTCCTGTACAACTGTAGTCTAGAAGACAATTTCCTCATAAACATTGACTACATCCAATAGCCAATTTTTTATTAGTCCCTTGGAATAACGGTACTAGATTCAAAATTTCACATCTTTGCTCACATTTTTTCACACTTGAAGTGATTTTTCACTCCCTACATTTACAAAAATTCTATTTGTGATTTAAGATGTTGATAAAACCTCATCTACTCCATAGTCTTCCTTGACCACTAGATATAAAATAATATCTTGTTTCTTTCTATAGCATATGCTCTCTGTGACTTTCTTTTAAAATGTATAACTTTCTGCCTCAGCAAATGTGCATTTAGTTATTGTATGTAATACTCCCAATGAGCTTGTCAACTCTTCTAAAACAGAATCATATCACATATATGGAAAGTAGTCATCCCTATTCTTAGATCCAGAGTCCACTAGAAGACCTTGTTCTTGCTTGGGCCTCTGCCAAGTATTCTAACTCCAACCACAGGCTAAAACATGGGCTGGGAAATCACATTTCATGTGTGAAATCTTGTTGAATGCTTCTTTTTTTTTTCATAAATAAAGTTTTATTGGAACACAGTCACATCTATTTGTTTACTGATTCTATGGCTGCTTTGTTGCTGGCAGAGTTCAGTAGTTACAACAAAGATCATACAGCCAACAAAACAAATTACATTTACTATTTGGTTCTTTATGGAAAAACAAACAAACAAAAAAAAAATTAGACAAACCCCATGCTAGAGACATAGAGTGCTAGAGACCTTCTCTCTCTTTACCCTTATTTTGACGCTGTGGTAAGGTTAATGAGCTGGCAGCATTATCTTTGTTATAACCTTGCTCACCCAGTCCCCTCCTTGCTCCAGTAAAAATCTGCCTCATTCTATCTCATCAATCTTCTGGACTCTACATTTGAACTTACAGAAAAGGCTTATGTTAGACACTGCTCTACTCCCTGTTTGAAAGCCACTAAACCCAGGCATCATGACCTGCTTTTCTATCCTCCCCATGCTCTAGGAGCTCAGGAAATAGAAGAAAAGCCGGGGAGTTCTGGTTTAGCCAAATGAGAATCATTCCAAGTGCATTTAAAAGGCTAGAATTGGCTGGATGTGGTGGCTCACACCTGTAATCCCAGCACTTTGGGAGGCTGAGATAGGTGGATCATGAGGTCAGGACATCTAGACCATCCTGGCCAACATGGTGAAACCACATCTCTACTAAAAATAAAAATTGGCCAGGCATGGTGGTGGGCACCTGTAGTCCCAGCTACTCAGGAGGCTGAGGCAAGAGAATCGCTTAAACCCATGAGGCAGAGGTTGCAGTGAGCTGAGATCACAACACTGCACTCAAGCCTGGGCCACAGAGCGAGATTCCTTCTCAAAAAAAAGAAAAAAAGAAAAGAAAAAAGAAAAGAAAAGAAAAGGCTAGTGCTCCATAAGACTTTTCCCTGGGCAAGAAGCACAACCTGCATTAGAAACTACAAAGAGAACTATGGACAGCTTTTCAATAAAAGGTTGTGAACTTGGAAAACAATTTTTCTAAACTATAATGATAAAAACTAAATTTCAATCAACTACTTAGAGGAAAGACTGGATCATCTTTCTTTTCTCTCCATAGAGAATCTTATTACAGAATTGTTGTGAGTGAGGTGGCCTAACAGTATACCACTGAAAATGTAAGCCAAACAGTGTTACAGAGGTAAGTAATTCCTCTAATTAAATGCTTCAATTAAGTTACTTTGGGGGAGGAAGGTGCCCAAGATGGTCGAGTAGGAACACCTCCGGCCTCCAGCCCCCACTGAAGACAAGTGATTTCTGCATTTTCTTTTTTTTTTTTTTTTTTT
>NW_016814736.1:0-2012 GCF_001698545.2 Rhinopithecus bieti | reverse complement strand
TCTCCACTATTATTATTGTATGGGAGTCTAAGTCTCTTTGTAAGTCTCTAAGGACTTGCTTGATGAATCTGGGTGCTCCTGTATTGGGTGCATATATATTTAGGATAGTTAGCTCTTTCTGATGAATTGATCCCTTTACCATTATGTAATGGCCTTCTTTGTCTCTTTTGATCTTTGATGGTTTAAAGTCTGTTTTATCAGAGGCTAGGATTGCAACCCCTGCTTTTTTTGTTCTCCATTTGCTTGGTAGATCTTCCTCCATCCCTTTATTTTGAGCCTATGTGTGTCTCTGCATGTGAGATGGGTCTCCTAAATACAGTAAACTAATGGGTCTTGAATCTTTATCCAATTTGCCAGTCTGTGTCTTTTAATCGGACCATTTAGTCCATTTACATTTAAGGTTAATATTGTTATGTGTGAACTTGATCCTGGCATTATGATATTAGCTGGTTATTTTACTCATTAGTTGACGCAGTTTCTTCCTAGCATTGATGGACTTTACATTTTGCCATATTTTTGCAATGGCTGGTACCAGTTGTTCCTTTCCATGTTTAGTGCTTCCTTCAGGATCTCTTATAGGGCAGGCCCGGTGGTGACAAAATCTCTAAGCATTTGCTTGTCTGTGAAGGATTTTATTTCTCCTTCACTTATGAAACTTAGTTTGGCTGGATATGAAATTCTGAGTTGAAAATTATTTTCTTTAAGAACATTGAATATTGGTCCCCAATCTCTTCTGGTTTGTAGAATTTCTGCCGAGAGATCTGCTGTTAGTCTGATGGGCTTCCCTTTGTGGGTAACCCGACCTTTCTCTCTGAGTGCCCTTAACTGTGTCCTTCATTTCAACTTTGGTGAATCTGGCAATTATGTGTCTTGGAGTTGCCCTTCTCGAGGAGTATCTTTGTGGCATTCTCTGTGTTTCTTGAATTTGAATGTTGGCCTGCCTTACTAGGTTGGGGAAGTTCTCCTGGATGATATCTTGCGGAGTGTTTTCCAACTTGGTTCCATTCTCCCCATCACTTTCAGGCACACCAATCAGATGTAGTTTTGGTGTTTTCACATAATCCCATATTTCTTGGAGGCTTTGTTCATTTCTTTTTACTCTTTTTTCTCTACACTTCTCTTCTCACTTCATTTCATTCATTTGATCTTCAATCACTGATACTCTTTCTTCCAGCTGATTGAGTCGGTTACTGAAGATGTGCATTTGTCACATAGTTCTCGTGTCATGGTTTTCATCTTTATCAATTCTTTCATTGTCTTCTCTGCATTGATTATTCTGGTTATCCATTCATCCATTCTTTTTTCAATATTTTTTATTTTTTTGTGTGCTGGGTACGTAATTCCTCCTTTAGCTCTGAGAAGTTTGATCGACCGAAGCCTTCTTCTCCATCCAACTTTGTTCCATTGCTGACAATGAGCTGCATTCCTTTGGAGGGGAAGATGTGCTCTGATTTTTTGGATTTCCAGCTTTTCTTCACTGCTTTTCCCCCATCTTTGTGGTTTTACTTGCCTTTGGTTTTTGATGGTGGTGACGTCCTGATGGGGTTTTGGTGTGGGTGTCCTTTGGGTTTGTTAGTTTTCCTTCTAACAGTCAGGACGCTCAGCTGCAGGTCTGTTGGAGATTGCTTGAGGTCCACTCCAGACTCTATTTGCCTGAGTATAAACAGCAGAGGCTGCAGAAGATAGAATATTGCTGAACAACAAGTGTTGCTCTCTAATTCTTGCTCTGGAAGCTTCGTCTCAGAGGTGTACCCAGCCATGTAAGGTGTGATGTGTCGGTCTGCATCTAGTGGGGGATGTCTCCCAGTTATGCTACTGAGGGGTCAGGGACCCACTTGAGCAGGCAGTCTGTCCATTCTCAGATCTCAGCCTCCGTGCTGGGAGAACCACTGCTCTCTTCAAAGCTGTCAGACAGGGATATTTACATCTGCAGAGGTTTCTGCTCCTTTTTGTTTAGCTATACCCCGTCCCCAGAGGTGGAGTCTACAGAGACAGGCAGGCCTCCTTGAGCT
>NW_016814735.1:0-2085 GCF_001698545.2 Rhinopithecus bieti | reverse complement strand
ACCGAGGGGAGATTTCTTCTCGTAAATAAAAGAGGCGGCGATTGCAAACAAGTCTCCGGCTGGAGAAAGCAGGCCGGGGAGCCGGCTCCCCTCCCCCTCTCGCCACCAACACCCCTCCCCCCGTTTTTTTGGTTATCTCCCTGGCCCGGCGTCCCACCACTGACTCAGAGAGAGGGGGTGGAAGGAGGAGGAGAAAGAACTCGCGGGGGCTCTGGCGCCTGGGCAGAAGGAGGCAGGAGGAGAGCGGGGAGGCGAGAGCGCACGGCGGTGGAGAGCCCCTCGATCAATTTTCATGCAAGAATCATTATCGGTAAATTGGAAAGCTGGCTGCCTGACAGCAGATTTGTCTCCCCTAATGAAAGCGAAAGGGTAGGGGCGCAGCGGCGGGCGGCTGAAGGCGGCGGCGGCGGCTCCTTCCGTCTCTACGCGGCATCTTCCAGCAGCTCCATGCTTCGCATGGCGATAATAATAGTTTCACTTGCGAGCTTCCCCCCGTGCGGCCGCCGAGCCGGGCGGCAGATCCATGCGGACGGGGAACGGGGAGCAGGAAGCCGGGCTCGCCTCTCCAAACCCGGGGAGGGTGGCGCTGCCGAAGGCAGGGTGCTCCCCTTTGCGCCGAAGCGGGGGCCGTTTGCAAACAGTGGGCGAATGCGGGCGCCGTTGGTCCCCCCTCCGGCTGCCCAACTCCGCGCTCTGGCCGTCCGCCCGCCCGCCGGTCCTCCCTCCCTCCCCACCCACGACTGACAGCTGCGGGAGCCAGGAGTTCGCCCTCCGCCAGGACCCGGGAGGAGAATCCCTAAACCGAGACCCGGGGACTCGGGGCCGCCTTTTGTGGAACCCACGCGGGGCTGCGGCAACGCACACGCCGGCCTGCCCTGGTGAGCTCTCGGGCGAGCGGTTTCCCTCCTTTCTTTTCCTCTCACCCCTTACCCCGCACCCCACCCCTTAAAAATCCCTGTTGCAAGTGTAATCAAATGCTGGATAGCATCTCCCACACTCTCCCTGCACTGGTGCATTATCAGATCCGGGAAGGCATGCTTCCAGGCAAATAGACCTAATAAATGCTATTACTGGGATTCTGCAAGCCCCGGCTGCACCATAGTAACGAGAGCCCCGGCTAATTTGGTTTAAGAAAACGATCAACTGCACAGAGACTGAGTGTGGAGCCTGTATCTCTCCTCCCCACGCCGCCTCCCTTTCACACCAGCTCAAGAAGGCCCCATGTGATAATTCCCCAAATCGAAGGGGAAAAAACCCTGCCGCCAAACCACATCCTGTGCGCTTATTGTCCAGCCCAGCGATTTTAAAGAGACAGGATCCATTTACCCACGTCCCCCCACCCCCCTTAAACGCACGCTGCAAAGCTGCCGCTTGATGTGACAATTTATTTTCAAGCCCTTTTACCTCCTGAGGGGCCCCTCAGTGGCACAACTAGCCGGAATCACGACTTGGTGACACTAAGGGGTCACCTTTTGACCCCAGATACAATCATGGTTTGAGGAGCAGACCTGAACCCGCAGGTACGCATGGCGGGGCACCGCGGTCACGCCAGGCTTGGGTTCCTGCCAACGCTCTCCAACCACTGCGTAAATCAGGGGTCCCCAGCGGCAGCCCCGGGGTCCCTGCTAAATGCAGCGGCTTCAAATGACAGTTGAACTCCCGGAATACGATACCCTAGAGAAAAGCTCCGGAGGGCAAATTGGAGGAGCTTGGGAGAGTGGGGGGAGCGGCGTGCCTTTTGACCTCTCCAAGCCACTTGCCAAACCCTCGCCTACCCCGCCAGAAAAATTCTTAAATGAGCTGGGCGGAGCGCTCGGAGCCAAGGGAGGGGTGGCGCTCCTCTCCACCGCCGCCAGCGGCTCGGTGACTGCGGCGTGCTGGCGGACGCCTTCCGCCGGGGCCCGGCCGCCTGGGGTGCGAGGAGCGTCTTTGAGTACCCCAGCTCGCTGCTGCGCCCCGCCTGGCGCCCCCTCCCCACAGGCGGCCGAACGCACGCGGGCGCAGAGGAGGGCGCCAGAGCTGCTGACCTGGAGGAAACCGGCCGCTCGGGGCCGCCCGCGCCCGCCGCCAGCCTCTGGCTGCTCC
>NW_016814734.1:0-2076 GCF_001698545.2 Rhinopithecus bieti | reverse complement strand
AAGAGGCAGAGGTTGCAGTGAGCCAAGATCATGCCATTGCACTCCAGCCTGGGCGACAGAGGGAGACTCCGTCTCAGGGTGTTGGGGGGAAAGAAAGAAAAGTAAGCTTATCAACTATTAGATTAATTTTCTTAAATTTTACTTATAAATAACTCTAGTTTTAATCTCCACCCCTATCCATTTGCCCAGTTCCTATCCCTCCATCAAGCAGCAGAGTTATCACTTTATTTTTCCAGAGACCTTTTTTCAGGGAATACATAAGTCAGTATAAGTTCATTTGTCTCCCCTTTCCTTCTTTTAAAACACAAGTAGCAATACACCATACACTCTACTCTGTGGTTTTCCTTTTTCACTTGGCAACTATGTTGGAGAACTTTCCCTATCAGTAAACACAGAGCTTCTTTATTCTCTTTGGTTGTGTAGAAATCCATTGTATGGACCGGTCATAATTTATGACCACTTCTTGGGGACGTTTAGTTTTCCACATAATTGTTTTACAAAAAAAAAAAAATCCTGCCATTAATATGCTTGGAATCTGTTATTTCACAGGTGCGTTAATTGGCTATTGCTGTGATAGTGCTGATTACCATACCACTTCTCATTCACAGGACTGAGGATCAACTGGGGTTTGGTAGACACCGTCTGTGCTCAGCCAAGTAGCTCTCCTCGGAGCTGTAAGACACCCAGGATTGACTCCTAGCTGTATAACAGGTTCCAATTTGTCTCATAAACCTCTCATCCTCTTTGAACCAGTGGCTGCCTGAAGCAAATTATGGCAAATGGCAAGAGTGCAATCAGAACCAAGCCACTCAAGCTTTGAGAACATTATATCCTTTGCTCAGTTTCCTGTTGGGTATTAGTCTTGATTGATACAGAACTCTATATATTAAGCATATCACCCCTTGATTGTAAAATGAGTTGCACATTTTCCCAGTTGGTCATTTGTCTTTTGACTTTGCCAGTGAGATTTTTACTAACTCGAGGTTTTTCATTCCAATGTAGCCAAATGCATCAAGTTTTCTTTTAGAGTTTCTGGGGTTTTGTCATAGTTAGAAAAGTCTTACGTCAAGTCACGCTCCACTAATTTTATGGGAGTTTTTACATTTGAATCTGTGATGCTCTGTGTATAGCATGAAGCATAGATTTGCTTATTTTCTTTTTATTTTATTTTATTTTATTTTATTTTATTTTAGAGACAGTCTTGCTCTATCCCCCAGGTTTGAGTGATCTCAGCTCACTGCAACCTCTGCCTCCCGGGTTCAAACGATTCTCCTGCCTCAGCCTCAGCCTCCTGAATAGCTGGGATTACAGGCACCTGTCACCACGCCCAGCTAATTTTTGTATTTTTAGTAAAGACGGGATTTTGCCATGTTGACCAGGCTGTTCTCGAACTCCTGACCTCAGGGGATCCGCCCATGAACCACCACGCCTGGCCTGTTTCTTTCTTTCTCTCTTTATTTCTTTCTTTGCTTTTTTCTTTCTCTTTCCTTCTTCCTTCCTTCTCTCTTTCTTTTTTTTGCAAAACAGATACTCAATTTTCCCAGCAACATATATATTTGAAGTACCATCTTTGTCATATTTTAAATTCTGTATGTACTTGGAAATTTTTGGACTTTCTATTCTGTTCCAGTTGGGTGTCTATTCGCATATGAGTTTCACATTGTTTAAAGTACTAAGCATTGCAGTAGGCTTTGATATCTTAGGTCCCCACCTGCTGTTCCCTTTCAAAAATGTCCTGAGTATCTTACTTTCCTTCATCAAACCCCCAATATAAATTGTATAGTTAGTTACCTTAGCTAGTTTAAAAAATTCCTAATGGCATTTTTATTAGGATTGATTTTAATCTAGGAAATAACTCTGGGAGATTTGGAATTTTCATTATTTTGAGTCTTCTCATCGGAGAACTTGGTAGTTTTTCCATTTGTTCAAGTATTCATGTTTTCTGTTTGACAGTTTTTCTTCCTTCCCTCCCTTCCTTCCCTCCTTCCTTCCCTTCCTTCCCTTCCTTCCCTCCCTCCCTCCCTCCCTCCCTCCTTTCTCTTTCTCTCTCTCTCTCTCTCTCTCTCCCCCCCCCCC
>NW_016814733.1:1730236-1734328 GCF_001698545.2 Rhinopithecus bieti | reverse complement strand
TAATAATAAATAGAGTCTCTAGCTAGGCTGGGCACAGTGGCTCACGCCTGTAATCCCAACACTTGGGGAAGCCGAGGTGGGCAGATCACCTGAGGCCGGGACTTCAACACGGGCCAGGCCAACATGTAGAAACCCGTCTCTATTAAAAATATAATAAAAAATAGCCAGGCGGGGTGGCGCACACCTATAATCCCAGCTACTTAAGAGGCTGAGGCAGTAGAATCACTTGGAGCGGGGAGGCGGAGGCTGCAGTGAACAGAGATCGCATCTCTGCACTCCAACCTGGGCAACAAAGCCAGACTCTGTCTCAAAAAAAAAAAAAAGGACACATATTGTTCGATAATCCAGTGAAGAAAAAAACAGCACAATGTGGGGAAACTAAATTGTCAACAGGAGGAGGTATCTTACTTCACTTAAGTACAAATACATTCTAGAAATATTAAAGAATTAAAGAAAAAGATAAAGCATCAATATGCATGATTAACTTTAACTGATTTTGACTTGAGTATAAACTTACTAAGCAAGAGAATTAAAGATCATAATGAAGAGACTGCTGTTCTACATTAAAATGATACAACTTTTTAAATGCTAAAATTGCAAGGCTCAATTTAGTGTTCAATTCTGGTGGAGGATGGATGACAGACACTGCTCCTGGAAGCTGAAACTAAGAGTTTTCTGCAAAACATTTTGGCAATATTTATCTAGGATCATGCACACTTATACAATTCTTATTCCTTAATCTCCACTTTCAGGAATCTAGTCCAAAGAATTTATCAAAGTAGCATATCAACAGCAATACACAATAATTTTATCACTATTTTTTAATGATCGAAATTATAAAATAGGCCAGGCATAGTGGCTCACACCTGTAAATCCCAGCACTCTGGGAGACCAAGGTGGACAGATAACTTGAGGTCAGGAGTTTGAGACCAGCCTGGCCAACATGATAAAACCCCATCTCTACTAAAAATACAAAAATTTGCCAGGCATGGTGGCATGCACTTATAGTCCCAAATACTCGAGGCTGAGGCAGGAGAATTGCTTTAACCTGGGAGGCAGAGGTTGAAGTGAGCTGAGATCACACCACTGCATTCTAGCCTGGGCGACAGAGGAAGACTTTGTCTCCAAAAAAAAAAAAAAAAAAAAAAAAACAAAAAAAAGCAAATTTTAACTTTTAAAAATAATTTTAATTTTAATAATTTCATTAAAGACCACAGTCCAGGTGATAAAGATATAATGTTATGGGCAGAAATTCACAGTGTGTGTGTACGTAGTATACTATTATTTTTATTTTTTAAAATACATAGATACACATACAAGTTTAGGGGGAAAAAATCTCAGGAAAATACAACAAAATATTAACAATGGTTACCTTGAGATTAAGGATAATTTTTATTTTCCTTTTATAGAGAGAGACAGAAAACTTATTTTCTAATTCTCTCCTCACAGTCATCTATTACTATTATAATTTGAAAAAAGCAATACACATAATAAAATACTTGTAGTGTCTGGCGGCAAGTAAATGTGTCCCTGATCAAAGGTTCATTGTTCGTCATAGCTGCACGTTATTTTTAAATAGGTCAAATATGTGAAGTCATTCTAGCGCTATGCGTACACGTGATTGCTGAATTAATGATAAGAGCCCCGGAACGCACTCTGTAGACCTCATATAAAGGAGACAATGGGCTCTTCTGGAAGAGAAGTAACTGGAAGGATGAGGAAGCCTAGGGTTATGACACTGATGGTCATCTTGGAACTCTAAGGATCTCCCTTTCTTTAATTTACATTTATAGAACATCCACCATATGCAGGTACCAGACATTCAAGAATGAACACAGTTCTTGCTTTCACGTAGTTAACAGTTTCTCCTCCAAAATTTTATGTAAAGCAATCATGACCGCTGTACTTTTCCCTTTCGGGTATGTCTAATCATGATGTGGTAACAAATTCTGTTTCAATGCAACAATCAGATTTCCTGTATAGTAATTATTTTAAAATATGTCTGAAACCCACTCTCTCAAAAAGCTGAGACTTTAATCGCTATGACTTTTGAAGACACCAGTTTTCTAGAACCTATAGATAGCATTAACATTTCAACTATTCAGAGGCCACCACTCATTCACTCTGCCAATGAAACTTGTCTAAGTCCTTAAGACAGCTTCTCTAAACAAGAGAAGCATGGCTGTATATTTTTTCCAAATTTTTTTCAGAGAAACTACAACCACAGTGGAAAGTTCACTGGATGAGGAGAAAAAGGAACAGGGTAAAAGATGCTGGCCTCAGACATGCAAAATACAAAATACAGCGTCTGGCACAGACCTGGTGCTTATCAGGTATTTGCACAATAACTATTTTGCAAAATGAACAGCAGGCTTAAAAAAGCAGTTGCCCATCTGCTCATTCACAGCACCCAGCTTCTAAGAGCACCACACCATCAGCAGAAATTGCAAAGATTCCTTCACCGCCAAAGGTGAGGCCAGGAGTGTCTGTGATTGCACAACATGTACCCAGCATGGGGGAATCCAGCGGTCACCACCCCATTCAATGTAAGCACAGGTGTTTTCAAAGATGATCTGTAAGGCTACTAAGAGTTAAAGATCTTTCTGCTTTAAAAACAAACAAAACAACTAAAAAGTCACTGCCCAGGGATTTGAGTCTTTTCTTTCCATTTCTATTACTGAGAGAGCCTCCAGAAGACTACAGCTAAGACAGCTGTTATTTTCCTACTAGAAGAGCAGCTGAGGAAAGGTAAAACAGAGAATGATCATCTATTTACTGTACAACCTGCTAGTCCACCACCAGAAGTATGCAAACAAGAGCCTCAGAAGATGGCTATTCCACCAGTACATCAATTAACCAAACAGTGTAATCATACACACAGTGTCACTGACATGCCAGTACATCAATCAGATATAGAGTATAAAACCATGTGTGGTCCAAAAGGACCCTACAGCAATCCCCAAGAATGCTAGGTGGCACAGTAGCTTATGTCTATCAGCCCAGCTACTCGGGAGGCTGAGGCAGGAGGATCACTTGAGCCCAGGAGTTCAAGGCTGCAGTGAGCCATGATCGCATCACTGCAGTCCAGTCAGGGTAATAAAGCAAGACCTCATTTTTTTAAAAAAGTAAAATAAAATAAAAAGATGCTCCCATGTGACAGTCTTACAATGCAAGCTAGTGTCTCCAAAGAAGACTTACTGAGCTACACAAAGGAAGCTGGACATTAGGAATCCCACCCAGAAACATTTGTGTTAATCCTTACGAAATCGCTGATTAAGTATCACCAAATACGCTGCTTCAACTTTCTAGGAACCTGTATTTAGGGGGAAAAAAATCCATTCACCACAAATGAAATGATTATTGGACCAAAATTAGTTAACCCAATCAGAACTATTTGAGTGACCAAGACATTATCATCCTATAAAGCTGGAAAGGTTTTTGTATTTCTCAAAATTTTATGACTCTCATCACAAATGAGACCAGAAGAAATATAATGTTTAGCATGGAAGCATTTGAACTGTAGGCACTTTTGCTAACCTACACTTTTTTTTTTTTTTTTTTTTTTGAGATGGAGTCTTGCTCTGTCACTCAGGCTGGAGTACAATGGCGCCATCTTGTCTCATTGCAACCTCCACCTCCCAGGTTCAAGTGATTCTCCCACCTCAGCCTCCCGAGTAGTTGGGACTACAGGTGCACACCATCACACCCAGCTAATTTTTGTATTTTTAGTAGAGGCGAGGTTTCACCATGCTGGCCAGGCTGGTCTCAGGCTTGGCCTCTGAGCCCAAGCCAAGCCATTGCATCCCCTGTGACTTGCCCATATACGCCCAGATGGCCTGAAGTAACTGAAGAATCACAAAAGAAGTGCAAATGCCCTGCCCCGCCTTAACGGATGACACTCCACCACAAAAGAAGTGAAAATGGCCGGTCCTTGCCTTAAGTGATGACATTACCTTGTGAAAGTCCTTTTCCTGGCTCATCCTGGCTCAAAAAGCTCCCCCACTGAGCACCCTGTGACTCCCACTCCTGCCCGCCAGAGAACAACCCCCCTTTGACTGTAATTTTCCTTTACCTACCCAAATCCTATAAAAC
>NW_016814733.1:1706790-1730178 GCF_001698545.2 Rhinopithecus bieti | reverse complement strand
GTTGGGACTACAGGTGCACACATCACACCCAGCTAATTTTGTATTTTAGTAGAGGCGAGGTTTCACCATGCTGGCCAGGCTGGTCTCAGGCTTGGCCTCTGAGCCCAAGCCAAGCCATTGCATCCCCTGTGACTTGCACATATACGCCCAGATGGCCTGAAGTAACTGAAGAATCACAAAAGAAGTGCAAATGCCCTGCCCCGCCTTAACGGATGACACTCCACCACAAAAGAAGTGAAAATGGCCGGTCCTTGCCTTAAGTGATGACATTACCTTGTGAAAGTCCTTTTCCTGGCTCATCCTGGCTCAAAAGCTCCCCACTGAGCACCATGTGACTCCCACTCCTGCCCGCCAGAGAACCACCCCCCTTTGACTGTAATTTTCCTTTACCTACCCAAATCCTATAAAACGGCCCCACCCTTATCTCCCTTCGCTGACTCTCTTTTCAGACTCAGCCCGCCTGCACCCAGGTGATTAAAAAGCTTTATTGCTCACACAAAAGCTGTTTGGTGGTCTCTTCACACGGACGCGTAAGACACTGACCACAGGTGATCTGCATCGGCCTCCCAAAGTTGGGATTACAGGCGTTGAGCCATGGCGCCTGGCCTTATCTACATTTTATTTCATGAAAGAGTTGTGGGAAAAAGTGAAGCCTGGGTCCATCATTTTCTTGGTTACTTTGGATCTTTCTCCTTTGTTGCAAGAATCATAAATATTCCCAATTCTTTTACAGGCAAAAATGAAACTTGTACCCAATATGTCCTTTAAAAATAAACATTAAACATTATGAGGGAAACAACTGGCACTGTGGAAAATGTCTGTGCACCCTGGCTAAGCAACTCACTATTGCTTGGATTATATTAATATACACACCACAAAGCTAAGAAAGAACTTAAATTTTAGTCTCTGTATTTCTGTGCTGATTAAGCTGCACTTTTTTCAACTTATCGCCTTCATACTTGCCTGTCCAAACAAAAAGATCTCAAGAATTCCATTGAAATAGCCCAAACAAGAGCCTAAACTTGCAAAGCTATTTTTCAGAGCTCAATAGTACAACAACAGGAAGTAGGACTTCTGGGATAGGGATTTTGCTATTTATTTTTTCTTTCAATGGATGCTTTTAAGCAAGAGAGAAAAAAATCTACAGGCATTACAAATCCTGGAAGCTATGAATCAGGAAGTGGGAAATGGCTGATCCTGAAATGGCCAGCCTGAAAATCCTGGCTCTTTTATGTAGTCAAGTCTCCCAGGCCAGGAATTTCAGAAATCTTAGGCATTTTGCATTATTTTCTGAATCTTAGAAGAGCTGAGACTTGAGAGAAAAGAGAAGGGCCAGGAAAAATGAACCAATAAGGAAGCCCTCAGTCTCCAGCTCCATGCCCCCATCACCACACAAATCTTGCCCCCATAATTACAAACTCAGTTGGGACATGCTCCTTACAAATGGGGTTTTGTTTACAATGCTGCTAAGGAGAAGGGGGTGATAGCCCATGGTTTCTGCAGACCCAGGCTTCAGCTTTCTCATTCTTTCCCAATGTTGAATCTGGAATGGACTCGGGACCCCAAATATTTCACAACTCCAAACACCCTACAGTTGATTAAAAACAATGGTCACTTTTGTTTTCAGGAAAGACTATACCAGAGTTTTGCTAAGTCTAAGTAAAATGCAAAGACCCATGCAACGAACCTGCACGAATGCTTTCAGATATGCAGATTTAAAGAGGGGGGCACTGCTCTCTTTTGAGCAAATGGAGATCCAGTAACAGAGCAGGGCTCACTCTGCAATGGCTGCATTTGCATCAATGTGAGACACCAAACAAATGCCTGCACGTGGGAATCTAGTATGTGGATCGAGGGAAAAGAGGGCATCTTTATCCTTCCAAATATGACAACTCAATCGAAAACTTCTCATTCCAAAGTCCTACAACAGGAAGCTACTGGAGCTTGTGAAATTATTTCCAATTATTTTCTATAGAAATTAAACGTATCAATTCTATTGGCAGGTCATGTGAGATGACAGGTTTAAAAACGTAAGTTGATTAGGGGAGAAAAGTAAAGAAAAAAATAGAAGAAAATAAAGTCATTTCCTGTGTCAGCTGTAATTTGGGAGGCTTTTTTCCAGTGTCCTTCTGAGTAAATCTGCCATAATCAAATGTAGTCAAATATAACTGCAATGAGCAAAAGCACAGCGATGACCTGAGAGTGAGGTACCACCCAGAACCCTTGGGACCAGTCTTCTCTCTATCTCTTCCAACAGACATCCACCACCATCTCCCCAAAATTATTTCATAAACACCAGTAGCCTCCCATGTGTTTCTTTAACTTAGCACAAATAAGAGAACCAGTATGTAACAGATGTTTTTTTAGCTCTTAAGAACCAACCATTCCTCTTAGCCCAGCCTCTACAGACTTGGAAAACCATCCCCGATTTGCCCCCAGCCTCATCCCCCACTACAACCTAAACAAACCTTCCTCTCCAGCCTTGCTACCAGCCCCAACATACATTTTTAAAGTTCTGATACCAAGACCACCCTAGTATCATCCTTCTGATCATCTAAGCACCCTCCTTCAGGAGACCTCCAAGATCCCTCTGGGCAAAATGATCTCTTCCTCCAATTCCAGGGCTCTTTCCCAGTGTGCTCACTCTATTCTCACTCATAAAAACATCTGATTCCATTCCACAGCTATGCACACCTTATCTTCTCAAAAGACAATGTAAAGCTCTTTTTAAAACAGGGGCTGCATTTTACACACCTTACATACCTCCTGCAGGTCCCCGAACATCCAAACACTCCAATTTGTCTCTGTCTCCAAATCCTACAAAACCAAATTATCTCTACTCAGCTCAGCTCAGCATCCCAGGTGCCCCTGGGATCTACCTCATCTGCCTCCTCTGCTCTAGAGTAAAAGCAACACAAGTCACCCCTACTCTGCTGCCCACTGTAGCCGAATCCAAGCAGCACTCTCAGCCCATGCTCTTATCAGTGCACTGGGGGCAGGCCTGGCATCTACCAAGCACCAGAAATGCCCCTCCGAGCTTTGTGCAGCCTCCTTGCCAGGCAGATGGCCTCCGGGGCCAGGTTTAGCACGGGAAGCTAGAACACGGAGCTGACTGCACAGCCTGGAGCAGACACACCTCAGTTTCCACACCCACCTGACAAGGCTGCCTAGAGGACTGAGGGAAGTCAGTGTTTCACCCATTGCCCTAATGGGAAGACAGTGTTTCACTCACTGCCCACGCCTGGAAGCAAAAGGTCCCAATGTTCCTAATCGATGTCCTGCCCTGTCATGCTCTGTCCAGATATCTAACCCTCACCTTTCTCTGTCCATCAAATAGTAAGAATTCATAGCAGCCAGTACATATGACCCTGAGGGCAACGTTCTAACAAAGCCAAAGAAAAGGTGGCACACTGGCATTCAATTCAAATCCCAGGGTGGCAAGAAAAGGGTCACTAGTTCCCTGAAAATAACTGGCATGCAAAATTCAAACAGGTAATTGGGGTGGAGTTCACGGAACAAAAGGGAAGGGAAAACCTCACATGGGTTGGTATTCTCTTCATTTAAGCACACTGTCTTCAGGCAGCAGAGGTTCCAAGGTGCATGCTAAACACCCCCGCGCAGGTTTCAGAGCAGCAGATAAAAGGGGCTAACCAGGCCCTCAGGAAGCCCAACCGGCACACACAGGGAGCCAAGTCGGTGGAAACCTTAAGCCTGTCTCATCTGTCTCTAAACTGCTCACAGGATTAACAAGAAGGCTTGATCGATACTGATTTTAGTCATGGCAGTGACTCATCACAAAATTCTACCCAGCTTAAAGCTCAGCTGTGAACAGAAACAAAACAACATAATAGCAGGGTCAGATTTAAAATAGCAAGTATGACTGGTAAACAGTTAAAGCTTATAAACAATTCACAATCACCTTCCCAGCCTTCTGGATTTGCTGGGAGAGGAAGAAGTATCACTGAGGGCTCTGAAGTGGGCTGCAGCAGTAAGTCTGTCTTTTGTGTCAACCCTTCCAACTCACTGATGCTAGTGTCAGCTTTACAAAACAGACCCTGGGGAGGGTCAAGAGGAGCTGCTTTTAATTGAATTCCACAGATCTGATGGGTATGTGTGCTCACTGAGGAGGGGAGAGAGGAGGAATGTACTTACATGGAACAGAGTTTTCAAGGAGTGAAATTTAAGCTCTCCTGGAATATAACTTCCTCTATGTAGCTCCTGCAGAGTTTAAAATAAGCAACTTATTTGTCCTAAAATGAGAAAAATGGGGTCATATAAAATTTCTCAATAATTCAGTTCCTCTCAAACTGCATTTACTTCAAGGAAAGCAATGGGGTGCTCAGAAGGTGCACTAAATATTTCAGGCATTTAGTTAAGGAGGCGAATGTGCTCAGTGCCAGGCTGAAGACATGTACTTTCAAGTACTGGATTCCATGTAAATTTTAATAATCTGTAACCAACTCTCAGACCTGGCCAAGAACTTCCATTGAGTGTCCTGGTCTTGAGATCCCTTCACTATGGCACACTGCTCCACTGTTATGAACCGCATGACTGTGTCCCCTCAAATTCATATACTGAAGCCCCAACCCCCAAATACCCTCAGTGGTATCTGAAGGTGGGGCCTTAGGGAGGTAATTAGGTTTATATGAGGTCCCAAGGGTAGAGCCCCCATGATGGCAACAATGCTCTTACATAAACAGGAGGAGACCAGAGGACACACGACAAGACATTTGTCATCTGCAAGCCAAGAAATGGACCCTCATCAGAAACCAAATTTGGTCGACACCTTGATCTCAGGATCTGTGAGAAACATAAGTCTGTTGTTTTAGCCCTCAGTCTACAGTAATTTGTCACAGCAGTGTGAGCTAAGACATCCATACAGCCCTGTAAGAGAACCAACTCAGGGAAGAGCCACACCTCTCATTACCTGACACCACCTCCTGCCTGATGACCAGGCAAAACAAGCACATACACAAACAAGCAAAAGGGGAGGATGAAAGTGGTCATTTGGGTTTGCTTTGGAGGTACACAGAAAATGCAAGTCCAACTTCCAGGCACAGACCAGCTGCCAGCAGCAGGATTCCTCCCATTGGTCCCAGACCAAGGTGAACCACTCCTCTAGGCGGGACAGAAAAAGCTCCTCTGGAAGCCAGACAAGCTCAGCCACCTCAAAGTCTTGTTTGGAATCCAGCAGGTCCAGGCCTGAGCCCTGGCGCCTGGTTAAACCAAAGGATGACAACCAAGCAGAAAAAAGCCCCCGAGAGTATCTGCTGGAAAGGCAGACAGGTGGACCTGGCCTGGACCTGGCCTTCGACACGCAGCACGCGTGCCAAGATCTCAAGCAGCGCATCCCTCCAAGCTTCCTCACCTGTAAGGCGAAGCCTCTAGCCCTCTTCTACTTTTGGGACACTCAGATTCTTGTCTGCAGAGGTCAATCCCTTTCTTTCAAGGGCTCCCTGCTCTGTAATGAGGGACTCCATTTACAATAAAAAAATTGAGTTGTCAAAACAAATGAAAAACTTCCAGTATAATCATAATCAGTGAGGGAACCAAACATCTAAACAAGTCTCTCTTCTGGAAAAGAAAATGTAAAAGGAATTACATGTCACATGGCTGATTAGTAATAAATTTCATTTTGTGACTACGGTGGCATGAGAGTTTGACTCCTGACTTGCTTTCCTTGAAAGAAAAACATGATCTGCAATACTGTCTCTTGTTATGGAAAACAGACCCATTCCTCGTGACTCAGCTCAAACCTGCATTTTTTTCCCAAGGTCTTTCCTGACCTCACAGTTCCCCCACAGGGATCCCATGGTACCAAGGACCGCCAAGGACAAGGACTGGTCTCCTTGAATTTGTCTCCCCCACTATTCCAAGTATATACTCGCATAAACAATTGAGAAATAAGCTTTTTAAAATTGTGGTAAAATATACACAACAAAAAACTTAGTATTTTAACCCTTGTTAAGTGTACAGTTCACTGACATTGATTCACAAGGTTGCTCAACCACCATAACCATCCATCTCTAGAACTTTTACATGTTCCCAAACTGAAACTCTGTACCCATTAAACATCAATTCCTCATTGCTCCCGCCCCGCAGCCTCTATTCACCACCCCTCGCCATTCTACTTTCTGTCTCTATGAATATGACTACTCTACATACCTCATGTAAGGGAAAGAATCATGCAGTATTTGTCCTTTCGTGACTGGCTTCTTTCACTTCACATAGTGTCTTCGATGAAGGTTCAAAGACACTGTAGCACATCATAGAATTTCCTTCCTTTTTAAGGCTGAATTATATTCCATTGTATGGATATACCACGTTTTGTTTATCCATCCATCTATGGATGGACCCTAGAGTTGCTTTCACTTTTTGGCTATTTTGAACTATCTGCTGCCATGAACATGAGTCTACAAATATCTGTTCGAGCCCCTGCTTTCACTTCTTTTGGGCATATACCCCAAAGTGGAACTGCTAGATTATATGGCAATTCTATGATGAATTTATTGAGGAAGCACCATATCATCTTTCACAGTGGCTGTGCCATTTCACAGTCTCACCAGGAAGGCACAAGGGTTCCAAAGTCTCCACATCCTGGCCTATGCTTGTTATCATCTGGTGTCTTTGGTAATAGCCATACTAATGAGTATGAAGTACCAATTGTGGGTTTGACTTGCATTTCACTGATGGCCGGTGACTTTCATCATCTTTTCATGTGCCTAGTCGCCTCAAGGAATAAGTTTTAAATCAAAATAATAACTCCTGCTCCTCCTAAGAGACCTCTCATCACAAAAAGCAAACAGTATCTTTACTTACTAGCATTGTTAAATTGGTTAGTCTGGGCTCAAAACACTTTATTTTCCTTGCAAATACCACCATAGGCAACATTCTCTTAGTACGACCATTCAAGCCCATCTACCAAGTTGCCTAAACAGGACTAACCTTGAATTCTGGTCTTAGGAAGACCCTGTGCAATCCAGAGAGCACAGCAAGAGAGCAGCTCCTTCTCTCACCATCCTGCATCAGGCAACATACTGCAGCTGGCTTTCCACCTGACTGAAGCCTTCTCCTGCTCTGGCAGCTGGGGGGCCTGCTCCCGTTGGGGACACTCATCCTTGCAAGCAGCCATCAAAGTACAAAGGGCACAGGTTCTCGGGTTTCTCCACCTTCAATTTAAAATACCCTAATTTGTTTTGCAGATACTTAATCTAAGTGTTTTTCAGATCCTGTGCCCTACATTTTGGCTGGAAACAAAGTCCCACTCACATCCGTCATGCTCGTGACCAGGCTCTTCCCCAGAAGGCCACATGACCCCCAATTACCTACCTCTCCTTGAAGAAGGAAGAGACTGAAGGACCAAGGGACATCCACAGTTCACACTGATACGTGAATGATCCACAACCGTGATCCCTGACCTGGCAGCCTTCTCAAAAGGGCCTTGGAATCCAAATGACCCATTTCCTGGAGGAAGATGCTTCACCCCTGAGGCAGACGCAGAGTCAGGAGGGAGACAGGGACAGAAAAGGAGGGAGCTGTGTTGCTATCCCCAACGGAGTGCTTGTCAAACTCTCTTTACATAAAATGAAGCGGGGTTCCTAACTCTGCAGTCAAAAAAAAAAGGCAAATGTAGCTAGGAGCAAAACATCAGAATCAATACGCACCCAAAGGATACTTTTTTTTTTTTTAAAGAAAGTAAATAATTTCTAATGTGTATTTCCTCTATCCTTAGCAACAGTATCAGTAAACTCTTAGTGTTTATGATAAGCCCTAGGTTCTAAGAAATGTGCATGTATTCCGCTCATGAAGTACTAGTAATGATCCTCCAAGATGAGTGGCACCTTTTTTTTTTTTTTTTTTTTTGAGATAGAGTCTCACTATTGCCCAGGCTGGAGTTGCCCAGGCTGGAGTGCAGTGGCGCGATCTCGGCTCACTGCAACCTCCAACCTCTGCCTCCCAGGTTCAAGCAATTCTCCTCCCTCAGCCTCCCGAGTAGCTGGGATTACAGGCACATGCCACTATGTCTGGCTAATTTTTATACTTTTAGTAGAGACAAGGTTTTACCATGTTGGCCAGGCTGGTCTTGAACACCTGACTTCAGGTGATCCGCACCCCCCTCAGCCTCCCAAAGTTCTAGGATTACATGTGTGAGCCACTGCGCCCTGTCTGATGGGTAGATTATCTTCCATTTTACAGATAAGGAAAGGAGAGCAGAGAGGGTAAATAATGTGCCCCCGGTACAACCCATCAGTAGACTTCTAATTCTCTGGCTCTGGACTCTAATCCTAATCTCAGAAGGGAATGGTGCCATCAAACAAGATTGGGGGAAAAGGTAGAAGGCCTGCTTGCTAGTTGGGAAAAGCAGAGACTGCCTGAAACACTTAAAACTCTACTTGCTCCAACAGGTGAACATGATTGAAAATTCAGAATTCACTCTCCTAATAGCTGGAAAGTATCACAAAAGCCCACAGACCAAATGATATCACCCTCCCAGGAAGTCTCTTGCATTACTGTGTTTTTTAATGTTATTTGTCAAGTGAAAACAAACAGTTACAGTGGCAGAACAGGCAGCACCCAGCGAGTGGCACTAATAGTGGGCTAAGGATGGGCAATTGCTTCTCATCAAGAACCACAATGTGTCCAGTCAGTTTACAAACATAAATCAATACAAGTTCAAAAGCACCAGTAGCAAAGTCTAGGCCTGGATGCGAAGCTGGCACCCCTCTTTAAACAAATTGTTCCTCTCCACTTGCATGGTAAGGACCGGAAAGAGCCCTGCCACGTTGGCCAGCTCTTGCAGGGTAGTGGAGGCCACCTCCCTCTCCCAGCCTCAGGAAATCCAAGGCCACTGCATCAGCCTGGCCCAACCCAGAACCAGCCTTGGGCCCAGTCGGCCCAACTCAGAAAAAGGCAGGGGTCAGTCTCCAGCCTGGACTCCTCTAAAAGCCAGAAAGCAGTGCCCCAGCAAATGAACAACAAGAGCGCTCACCTGAAATGGTTTCACCTTCATTTTTAGAGGAGAGGAACACAACAGGAGGGCGTATTACTCCACGGGTTTTAACCCTGGCCCTTGATGCTACCAGGTACCCATGATGCCCCTAATAAAGGTGAGAATTCTTCCACTTTTCTAACATCCAGCTATTTTTTTTAAAAGTTGAACATTGCAGTTTCCGGAGAACTTTGCTATGTGAATTACCTCACTGCAGGTTTGCTCCCCTAGCTCTCTCCATTCCATGCCTTAAAAGTGCCAGGTGTCTCCTTGGGAGCTGCTCTGTGCTACTGCCACCAGTCCTGCAGCCAACCTGTTTTGCAGGTCCTGCCTCTCCATCCACTGGGACCCCTCTCTCGACAAATCAGCCCAGCCCACAGCTCCTCTGGCAACCCAGCCCCTCACACTGAGGACCCCTGTCTCACCAGTCACCTCCCTCAGCTGGGCCAACCTGTCCAGCCCGTTCCTGCTTCCCTGGTCTCAGGTCTAGAGACAACACTTCCCTCCCTGAGCCTGTCCTCACTGCCTCCCTCATCTATACCATCACTGGCTCACACTAGGGTGTCTATCTGTCCCCCAATCCTGACTCCATCGAGAGGCCAGAGCAGCCTCCCCAGAACACCCTTCTCAGCAGGTCCATTGCAATGGTGCAAGGTTTCAAAGCTCCCCATTCTCTAGCCAGCAGTCAATTCCTTCCCAGCACACAATGGATTCTGACACCCTCTCCACTCCATCAGTGCACACTGCCACCCACACCACACATGGTCCCTTCCTCTCCTGGGAAGCTGCCTCCTTGGATCTCCAGAGTCAAATATTTAGGGCACACTGAAGTCAAGACATCCTCCTTAAAGCTTCTCAAGCCATTCTGCAGCGCCGTGACCCCACTGCCTGCAGCCCACACACTTCTCTCCACTCAGCATCCCATAACTTAGCACTAAACTGATAGCGTCTATTACTCTCCACCAGTAGTTGAGTTGTCCCAACTAGACAGCAAGCTCCTTGAGGAGAAACAAATATATATCATATTCGTTCACATGCTTTCCATGGAGCAGAGAACCACTGGAGGCTCTCAATCTACATATCAGAAACAGGGTTCCATACTCTTTGTCACCACTCACCTTCCACTCCCACTCCTCCTCCACAGGTAGGGACATGACCTTGAACCAGTCAGCCTGGTCAACTTAAAAACCCCTTCTCTTCAGGCACAGAGAAGCAAGGCGGTTACTTAGTGGGTTTCAATGGCCTGAGACTCAGATTTCTGGGCTCAAACCTTTCACTGTAGATGTGCAAAAAAAGACCCTCCTTGGCCAGGCACAGTGGCTCACACCTGTAATCCCAGCACTATGGGAGGCCGAGGTAGGTGGATTGCTTGAGGCCAGGAGTTTGAGACCACCCTGACCAACATGCTGGAACCCCGTCTCTACTAAAAAAAAAAACAAAACAAAACACACACACAGACACACAAAAATTAGCCAGGTGTGGTGGCACACACCTGTAGTCCCAGCTTCTTAGGAAGCTGATCCACAAGAATTGTTTGAACCTGGGAGGAAGAGGTTGCAGTGAGCGGAGATTGTACCACTGCACTCCAGCCTGGGCAACAGAGCAAGACCCTGTCTTTAAAAAAAAAAAAAAAAAAAGGCCCTCTTCAACTGGCAGCAATGCCCTGGTGTTGTGGGGAAGGAAGACTGGAGGCCCCAGAGAGAGCCCACTAGGGCCACCCACCATGAGGAAGAGAAAAAAAGAGAAAAGCATCCATTTATTGGATGCTTTCTATTTGCCCGTTTTGCTGGGCAGATTGGATACATTATCTATTGCTAATTCTCATGGCATCCCTGCTAGAGCAGTGTTATTCCAATCACAGGCAGAGACACTGAGGCCTGGAGCTCCCTTTCCAATATGTCTCCATGCATGGGAGAGAAGGACACAGTGAATTGTTTGAGAGGACAAGGCTTCAAAGGAAGCCCTGCATATGTGCGAACCCCATGGAGAAGAGCAGAGCAAAGGCAGGCCAGGCTGTCTAGGTAAGTTCGCATCCACCTGGTTCAGCATTCACATGGGAATTTCACAAGATGTATTTTTACAAGCTGCTCTTGAAAATTAACATTCCAAATGATTATGTTTACATTTTCTGCAAGAAATATCCCACCCCGCTCCTCGGGAGGGGAGACTTTCACGATAATTTCTAAGGTGTTCATTAAGTTCAGGAGTCCTCTTTACATCAACCTAGACAAGTAAACTTTCTTCTGTCCAGAGGTAGGGAGCTGGCCTGTCTCAAACCGTCTCCAAGGGCCCCACCAGGAGACTGTCAAAGGCCCTCACCAGCAACCAAAACCGGCAGGGTTGGGAAGGATGCTTAAGTGATAAAGAGATCTTTAGGACCTTGCTACTGTCCCTCCCAGGAGTTAACGCAAAAGTTTACTGGCCTCACCAAGAAAACAATGCAAGAAATAGAAGCCAATTTCCATACATGGTAATTCTGCTAGTTCCAACCACATCTCCCTAAAATCTCTCTCTCTCTCTGCCTAGTGTCTTGAGATCTGAAGGCTGGAAGGGCCTGTGAAATGACCTAGGTCCACGCCGTCACTCAAGGTCAGCAGGTGTGCAAGCACCCACCCGACTTTCTAAGATGCCACCCTGGCCCTCTGCATCAGGCCACTCCGGAGACCACCAGGCAGCCGAGTCCAGCCTGCAGATGTTTCCTCCTCAGGCACCCAGCTCCACGAAGGTTTAAAAGCACATTACAGACACAAATTGGTGCCAATGAATTATTCATTACATCTTATCTATAGGGAACTTATGGAACAAAGTCTCTATCCACAGGGATGAGGTGATCTTGACACAAGGCCAGACTCACAAATGACCGTTTCAGGAGTTCTAATTTTTTTATTCACCTCAATGTACAAAAAACCTAATGAAACAATGATTTTAAAGATAATTTTATTACTTTCAAGTTCCATGCAGCAGTAACTGGTGTGATAAAATGTTTCGGCTGGCAGAGGTGCAATGATTAGATGAAAATAAATGTGTACAAAAAAGCGCTTCAAAGTGAATGGGGAGTATCCCTTTAAGAAGTCTTCCGTTTCTTCAGCTCCTCCTACACGCCAGGCACTGGGCCACCTCCTGGGAATTCAAAGATAACCAAGGTACCATTCCCCTCCCCAATGGTGGGAGAAAGCAATATGGGGGAGATGCCCAAATAGGAGGTATAGCAAGAGACCAAGTCAGTGCAATCATTCTGCATGCAGAATGAAGGCCAGAGAGGGTGAAATTACAGCTAACTCTTAAAGGAGCTTGCCAGAGGGCAAGCTGGTAGTATTGTTTGCTATTCCAAGCAGAGGGGCTTCCACCTGCCAAGACAAAGAGACAAGAATGAGTATAGCCTGAGTTGTTCAAAATGTCTGGGAGGAAGGGAGGATGAAGTTCTCTCTGATAGCCAAAGATTTCCAAATTAAAAATAATAAAAGGCAATCATGAGGAAACAGGTTTAAGGATTTTGACATGTATAACTAAATAACCCGCTATATATTTTGAGTAATCTCAACAAGAAAGATTCTGAAAATATCAATAAAACATGAAAGAAAATACATAAAATTAGCTAACGAAATACAGACCATGTGGGACCTAACACTAATCCTGGATGTTTGTATTCTTATTTGCTGTCAGTATTTCTGGCTGGCGAGCATCTTAACCACATAGAATAGCCAAAGGGGAGAGATAAGAGAATGATAATGAAAGTGTTACTACCTATTTAAATAGAGCAATGGAAGGTCAATCTTGCTGTATTTTTCCAAATGAAATCAGCAGTGTTTTTTAAATCTCTAATCTCAAAATAAATATTTTGGAGCTCTAAATTTATTAAATTTATTAAAGTCCTGTAAAAGTATCTTAATACTCTAACTGTAAAAGAAACACTAGGTCTAACAGCCCTGTGCAGTACTGCATCGTTTAGGAAGACCCTAATTCTCTCAGCACAGCTCGCACTGACACAGTAGAGTAACCTTAATCCAAAACTGTAGCCCAGTGATTTCTACAGAAGCCTGTAGTATCCACATTTTCTTGCAATCAGTCCCTAGGAAGCAAGCCAGAGAGTGGGTTGGGATCACTATCTTCCTCCTCAGGGCACTGTTAATTCAGTCACCAAATAGGATGAATTTCCGTTCTGGCCACTAGATGGAGCCTATGCATTGGTGAGATGGGCAAAGTGCACACTGGACACCTCTCAGGTGTGAGCAGAAATTGACAAATGACAAGATTTAAGGGAGAACATGTAATAAACAGATCTTTGAAATGGAAGGCAAACTGCAGGGGGTGACCATCGTTTACTAAAAAAAAAAAAAAAAATCACAACTGTTTAATAAGTAGCATGCCATCTTGTTAATAAGCACCTTAGCAAAATAAAGTTTTATTATACATTTATTAAGCACCTATGTGCCAGATTCTATAACATATTTAAATGGCAAGGGCAATCAAACATCAAGTCAGCCTTATATTTCTATCCAAAGAACATCTCTGTTCAAGTATGTCACATCCCTAAGAGCAGTAGCAGCTGAAGTCTGAGGGCTTAATACCAGGTGACAGGTTCTGTTCTAGGCACTTGACACATGTATGAATTTGTTTGATTTTTATGAATGTTAAAGTAGGTTATATTAAAATTATAATTTCACAGATGAGGAAACTGAGGCACAAGAAGATTAAATTATTTGCCTGTGAGCTTAGCTACTGGGGAGCTGAGATTCAAACCAGCCACTTTGGCTCCACAGTCCTAATAAAATTACAAGCAAGGAACAAGACAAAACGAATCACTGTCAACCAACAAAACTGTGGGTTATGAACTCAGAAGGAGTAATGGGGAAGTAGATATATAAGTTAGGGAAATCCCAAAAACCTTCAAGAAAGAGAAGGAATTTGACTTGGAAATGTAAAGATGGCATCTCTGATCTATTCGAATCACAGAAAAGGTATATGGGGGAAAGGAATCACCTGACCTAGTGTTCTGCCTTTTGAAAGTTATGATCTTGTCCCTATTTTACAGATCCACCTGAAACTTGGAAATTATTTCAATTTTAAAAACCTATTCTATTTCCTCACAATTTTTCTTGTGACTTTGGTTTTCTAAACATGTTAGAAAATGTTTTCAATCTGTTGTTTAGTGAGAAAAGGAGAAATGTCTTCCCCCAAATATTTGTAAGTCTCCAGATTTCTATCAAGACTCAGAAAAGTTAGTAACTTTAGGACCAAAGAACTAATTGGCAGCTAAGGAGAAATTAAAGCTATGGTGACCTTCCTGTGCTCTTAAGTGGCACTTTCTGCTATTCAGTATTGAGGGTGGAAGGAGAAGTAGCAGAGTAGTGAAGAGAAAAAACATTGTCAGCTATGGAAACAGCAGAAGCAAAAACTTGGGAGACGGGCATAGCATGGCTTACTTGCATAGCATGGCTTACTTTCCATCAAGCTAATGCACAGACGCTGGGGAGTACTGGGAACTAACAGTAGATCCCTACAGCAAAGGATTACTAAGGACTTGTTTCATCACTTGATTCTAAGGACCTTGGACTTGATTCTAGGACCACAAGAGGCACATTCTATTTGGAGCTAGCAAGTCCATCAAACCAAGGGGATGGTACAGGAACTGGTTCAGAGGCCAACTCAGTATATGTAGTCAGAGTCAATGCAGGTCTGCACTGGACCTGGTGAATAGGGGTGAATCCGAGCGATTTCAAGTGACTCAGTGAGACTGAAAGGAAACATTCAATTAACGAGTCTCCCCAGAAAAGGACAGGCTACAGAACTGAAATTGAACCACAAATTCCATCCTGAGCCAATCTCTGTTGCTGAAAATTTTACTGAGGTGCATGGGAGAAAGAAAATCCCAATTATATCACCTGACCAAGAAAGGCTACCATAACAAAAGTTCCTACAGACTACACGATATCATGTTATGACCTAACATATGCAGGTAACTCATTATCTACAGAAATCAGACAACAGAACTAAGGGAAGCCTAACAGCAGATTTCCCTCTGCTGCTACTGGTCTCTGCGATCATTTGTTTTGGTGGCAATCTGTGCTTCTTTTCAAAGTCCTGAGTCTGTAAGCTTTTGTATTATCCTACTGCAGTGAGACTCAGGGAAATGAGGTATACAGGACAACACAGATAAATGTGGACACAACTGAGGGGGATTTTACAATCTAGACAGAATAGCTGACTTAGAAAACACTTTGTAAGCTGATGCAGTCAATTAGATCATGGGCTCCTACCTGGAATTTCTCTCCACGCTTCCTACTTTTTCCAGGAAGTTATCAAAGGTCACTAAGGCACTTTGAATTTGGGAAAAACTTTTATAAATAAAATCATCTCTCCTTAATTACCATCAGACTTCTGTTCTTTAAGGTTTTACTGACTAAACTTTGGCTGACTTAAATTGGTGATGTCTCATTTACATAATCAAGCATTCCCAATAACCAACTTTACGGAGACTAATCACGACTATATTTTTTAAAGCAGAGGACAAACTGAAAGGAAATTTTTCAAGTTATGCTCTATAAAATACTTATGTTCTAACAACTATCAAAATACATTTGTTCTCCCATGTCAAGAGTAATTTTTGTGTTTTTTTGTTTTTTGAGACAGAGTCTCGCCAGTGGTGTGATCTCGGCTCACTGCAAGCTCTGCCTCCTGGGTTTACGCCATTCTCCTGCCTCAGCCTCCCGAGTAGCTGGGACTACAGGCACCCGCCACCTCGCCCGGCTAGTTTTTTGTATTTTTTAGTAGAGACGGGGTTTCACCGTGTTCACCAGGATGGTCTCGATCTCCTGACCTCGTGATCCGCCCGTCTCGGCCTCCCAAAGTGCTGGGATTACAGGCTTGAGCCACCGCGTCCGGCCAAGAGTAATTTTTAAAGTGGTATTGATTTTTAAACTGACAAATAATTCCAAAGCCAGTTTGAGAAAGCTAGTGCCATGTTAAAAAGAAAATTGCAGAACAAAAGGATACAAAACAGCAACAACAATGTATTTCAAACTCTCAGAATTTGGACAATGGATGGATGGATGGATGGAGATACACAATTTTGAACAAATGGCATTTGTATTATGTAACTCTTACTGAAGTAGAGACCTGTGGTATTAAGGGGGCTAAGAGTGAGGAGTGAGTCAAAACAAAGTTTCAAAAGTTTCAAACTCCTCCCCGCAAGAACTTTCTGGATTAGCAAGACTACTTTCTAAAGTCTTTAAAATATGGAAAAAAAAAAAAAAAACGTTTTCCAGACTATTACCAGGTGAGCAATTCATTTACTTTTATTTTTATGTATGTATCTTTTGTGTGTGATGGAGTCTTGCTCTGTCACCCAGACTGGAGTACAGTGGCATGATCTCGGCTCACTGCAACTTCTGCCTCCCTGGTTTCAGCAATTCTCCTGCCTCAGGCTCCCAAGTGGCTGGGATTATAGGCACGGGCCACCACGCCCGGCTGATTTTCGTATTTTTAGTAGAAAGTGGGTTTCACCATGTTGGCCAGGCTGCTCTTGAACTCCTGACCTCAAGTTATCTGCCCACCTTGGCCTCCCAAAGTGCTGGGGTTACAGGCGTGAGCCGCTGCGCCCAGCCAGGTGAGCAGTAAGGTAGGCCCAGCTACAGCTGCAGTGTGTGATGGCCCCATCTACAGGTGTGCACATCTTCCCCATGTGGCTAGCCAGCCACCCCATTACTCCAAAGAATGTCAGTGCTTCAAGACCACCAGCCATCAAGTGAGCTCCATGGACACAAGGCCCAACAACTTACCTTGCAATCGTAGGTGTTCATCCCTCATCATAAAAGAAACTACTTTCTGTTGTGGTCCAGTGAAATCAGAAGAGCAATCCATGAGTTTAAAAAATTATTGTAGTCTGAGTGCGGTGGCTCACACCTGTGATCCCAGTCCTCCGGGAGGCCGAGGTGGCTGGGTCACTTGAGTCCAACCTGAGCAACATAGCAAAACTTTGTCTGTACTAAAAATACAAAAAATTAGCCAGGCATGGTGGTGTGTGCCTGTAGTCCCAGCTACTTGGGAGGATCACTGGAGCCTGGGAGGTCAAAGCTGCAGCAAGCATGATCACACCACTGCATGCTAGCCTAGGTGACCAGAGTGAGGCCCTGTCTCAAAAAAAAAAAAAAAAATAGATAGATAGATAGATAGATAGATAGATAGATAGAGATAGAGATAGAGATAGAGATAGAGATAGATAGATATAGATATATATGTAGTCCAGGGCAGGAAAAATAAAAATTTTAAGCTTGCTTACTAGTTCTGTTGTTGTTGTTGTTGTTTTAATAACATGGCAGTAACATCTATGGTTTGACTGATATCTTTAAAAACTACAGTAAGACATTTTATAGTACCAAGTAATTTCTAAACCTAAAGAACTGCATCCAGTAAGTACTCAACACATATTTACTGATGAAGAAAAGAGGGAGGGAAAACAACTATTTCTCAGTTCAAGTAAGGAAATATCAATTTTTCCTTAAGATTTCAAATTTAATTTAACAAAACATAAGTAAAGCTGGCATCAGTGAAAAAAGGGAGAGAAATCTTCAAAATGGAATCTGGGACTTTCAAACGAGTAAAACTGACCATTTAAAACCGTCTTCAAAATCCAAAAGTCTCAAAATCAAATGTATTGTTTATACTTTGAGTCAAATAAAACTAAAGCAATTTAACAAAAGAAAACATCATGCCAAGGAAGTATGCTTCTCTTGAGATAACAGTCTAACTTGTTTTAAAGCTCCTTTGTTTACTAACCATTTTATATAACAAATATATGTTCCTTCCTCAGAACAAATCAATTCTTTTCCAGACCCTCGGGGATGGGGGTGCAGGCATGAGGGGATGTGTACATATATCAAAGTTTTAATCTTTTCAAATAGTGGAACTCAGTTATGCTTCCCAAATGTCAACAGGTCTCAGTGTCCACAGACACTGGGACTGCTGCCCTCCCCCTTCCCACTTAAAGCCACATCACATCTTTACAAATAACTGGAAAACTTCCTCTTGCTAAGCTGATGCCAAACACCATTTTCCAGGAGGGATCAGAGTGCATCATTCATTAGGAACTTGGCTGTCTTTAAAGTGTTCAGAATTTTCCTTCAGAACATCTCAGAGACTGAAATCAAGAAACTATATCCCTAGCATGTGTGCAACTATTATATATTTAGTACAATTGAGAAGAGCTCATCTCCTGGGCTCAGCACCTGTCACAAGTTGGCTAAGAAAAGCAGTTCAAAGCAAGTTCGCCCACAGGGGCAAATACCTCTTCCACGAACTAGGTTTGATTTTTAAATGAGTTTTGAAAACAAATTGGAGAAAATCACAACCTAGAAAGAAATATATCTTGTATGCTTTACAACTAAAAAACAAAAGCTTTCAGGATTTGTCTCCTCACTCTTACTCCCTCACGCTTTTAAAAACACCAAGTTATTTATAAATTATAAAATGTCCTGAAATTATGAATGCTGATGATTTCTAGAAAGCTAGCTAAGCAGTATGTAATCCAGAAAACTTCAGACATAAGTCCCATCTTTCTTACAACTCAAAACATGCCATGCAACGTTCATCTACACACCTGTGACTCCTAATTTTTGGAAAAAGGCAACTACAATACTGCACTTTTTAAATCACAGTTGCCATATTCAATGTTATAAAGAAGGCAGTGCTGCCAGTCAAGATGGGTTAACATCACCTATATGTCATGGTCTACAGTGGCATCCCCATATAATGGAAAGCACCAATGAGGCAAAAACGGTACGGTAGAGGCTTCTGGATGAACAACACTAGAGTCTTAAGTCTACAGAAATATTTTTAAAAGAACCTTTAAAATGCTGCCTACTGTCTACTTGAAAACTGCATCCTATACTGAGTCTGAAAAAAAAATCTGAATTTCAAGAAAGTTGGTTTCATGCAAGACTTTGCAGGCTCATGCACTGAGTAGCACAAGGTCAGCTTTCATACAGTAGGTGCACAATAAGTACTGGCTGGATTCAGTTGCTTCTTACAGCACATTCTTACAAAACAAATGAAACCAGATTTAAAAGGAAACCACCATCCCTTGAGGGTTCCTCTTGGCAAAAACTCTAAGGCAACAAGTGAAAATGATACAGTTGATTTTCATTACTGTCCTGATCTTGCAACAATAGGAAGTGCAGGAAACATTTTTATTAGTAAACTAAGCCTTAGACAAAGACGAAAAGCAAATGTAAACAACAATTATTCTCTAGGTCTTTTCCTATTGAAAGGCCAGGGTAAATTTGAATAAATGCACACAGTTTCAAAACAAAAATGCCTTTGCCACATTTTAAAATCTTTTGTTCTGTAAGGAATTTTAATTTTATAAAATCAGTGTATATCTGAAACACTGTATCCTAAAACTACTGCATCCTAAAGTTTCTTTCTCCTGCTCAGACCCTGAAACTATGTAAGAAATAAAATAAAACTACAAAGAAAAGAAACAACAGTACTGCATTAAAATGAACTGTTCATCCTCAGTCCTTACAACCACTTGTGGTCAATATGGCATATCAAAAAATGAGTGTTTAAAACATCTTAAAACAGCATTTCTTTGTTGGAAAACATAATAAAACTGGAAATACAAACAGCCATTCAGACAAAGCTCTATCTTGGAAAAAACCATCATTTCAGATTCAGTTGAGGTTTCTATTGTCAAAAATCTGCCTTCCACCAGCATTTGTGTTTTTTAAATACAGCTCCTCAATCCCTAACTGAAGCTACATAAAACCAAAATTCTTTTTTTCCTGCTTGCCCATTTCTACTAGGCGATTGAATCCCTGTTGCTAAGCTTCAATTATCAGTCTGTTGTATTGCTGCAACTCACGGATCTGAAAAACTCATAAATGAAGAGAGAGAGAGAGAGAGACATCAGCCTGCCAAATATATGTAATAACTTTAATGTAATTTAAGGTAGCATAACAAGTTATTTTCAACCTGAGCACATTTCTCTAAAAAAACCAAAACGGGTTTATTGAGATGTAATTCACATACCATTAAAGTCCCCGATTTAAAGTATATATATAATCCAATGGTTTTAAGTATATTCAGAGCTATGCAACCATCACCACAAACTAATTTTAGAACAATTTTCATCACCCCAAAAAGAAACCCTGTGCCCACTAGCAGCAGTCACTCCCCATTCCATCCACCCCCAGCCCCTGACAACCACTCATCTCCTTTCTGCCTCTATGGATTTGCTTATTCTGGACATTTCACATAAACCGGATCACGTAATATGTGGTCTTTTGTGACTGACTTCTTTCACTTTTGTGATATTTTAAGCTTCATCTATTCAACCTTAACATATTTCTTAGAGTTGGACTTTTCTAATCTTTTCGACAAATCAAACATATGACCTTTTAAATTTTAAATCCTGACACAAACCCCACCCTTCCACAAAATACCATTTACTTGTTATATCTTTCTAGAGAATCTAAACTATAATTTGCTGTTTAGGTTCTTTCAAACGTTCTTTTTCTGGGTTCTCCATCTGGTAATAAACACTAACTTCTTTAAACACCAACATTTCACATACCTACATTTCTCTGACAATAGGATGTCTGGGGTAGAAAGATGAGTGAATCCTTTTAAGGAGATGGGTACAATAAATTTAAAGTGCATGCTGACTTTTTAGAAAGAAAATAGCCATCAGATTATCTGGCTATCACTCAGAACCTCCGAACCTCCTTCATTTAGATGCTCTGGTTCACATTATGGTGATACAAAACAAACACATCCATATGACTGCCTTTGCTTCAGAAACTAAGTTTTCTAAGATAAACAGCACTCTTTCTACTGCTATCACACTAAAAGAGAAAACTCTAATCTCTCAATACGCCAGCAAAATACCTGCAACTGAACCAACAACACCCTGTCTTTATTTCTATACCAGACAACAGCTGAAAGAATGCCCTCCCTGATACGGCTCAGCACCTTATTTCTATCAGAGTTAAGTGGTCTAGCACCTTCCCGGCTAAAAACTGAACGCCCGTTCACAGGCATAGCTTTTAATCCTCCACATTTCAGAGATGGAGGGAGGGGCAGGTACTGAGTCAGTCAAGACTTCAGCAAACCATAATCGAGATTTGGGGTGTCTTCTGACCACCCATGAGGTTTCAAGGAACTAACCACTGTAAAGGGATCCTTGGAGGAAGCTTTGGCATCATGGAGTAAAAACATACATTAAAATACCCCTCCCCTCCTGTCTGTGTTCTCAAAACCATCGTCTCGCACAAAGAATATCCTTCAAGAAGAACACTCCAAAAGAAAAACAGCCTATTTTAAAATGCCCGACTCCTGCGTCGGAGAAGGCCATCCCTGCTATTTTGAATTTCAGAACTAACATTAAAAACACAAAACCAGAGAAGCTATACAGTTTAACTGCACACCATAATAAAATGGATTATTTCTCCCGTGTCTTCTAAATCGTACTTATCATTTAAAGATAAAAAACCCTCCTTTGTCCCCCTCAAACATCACCTAAACGACTTAGTAAAGGGAGCCGGAAGGCTTTCGCACAATCGAGTCCGCTGAAAGTTTAGAAAACAAAGAGCATGAGAGCCCAGATCTGTGGAAGGTCCGGCCCCAGTTCGCGTCCCACTCGGCAGTAAACACGCGAACCACGATCTGCTCTCGTTCCGTCGCGCACTCATTTCTTAAGAGACGTTTAAGGATTTGTTTATAGAAACAGCCTTTCTGAATTGCCCCAGTGATGGGGCCAGACAACCTCCGCTGCCTCCTACTTCTCCCCCTCACTCTTGAAGGCTCAGTCGTGATTTTTTTCGAAGTTAGTCGGCACCACCTGCATACCTTCGGCTACCATTACTCACCAACACGCCCTCACCGTTCCCGGTCCCAGTTCTGCGACATTTAAACTTTTAATCGTGTTCAAATTACCCTACCATCTTGAATGTACCAGTAAGCCACACTTTCAATTTTTTGAGAATAAAACCCCCACCTCCTGTGGCCGTACACACTGGGGGGAGTTCCCACTCCCTGCATCCCCGCGCTACCCTACCTACCCCCACCCAACACCACCAAAACAAAAGCTATCAGGTTGCAAAACATAGCGAGTATGGAACGATACTGCTTATTAACTGCGTACAAAGGAAGTGCGGGGCTGCACAAGGGAGGGCGACACGACGCCGCCCACAACAAAACCAAGGCCAGGGCTCCGGGCTCGCAAAACACAACACCCTTCCCCCACCGCCGCAGACCCTGGCGCTCCTGAAACCCACAGCGTACGACACCTCTCGCCAGGCACGGGCGTCTCGGTGTCCCCGTGAGGCGACGACTACACCCCGCGCTGCGAGCACGTGTGTCGGAATGCACGTCGGCTCCGACCACACACCCACCAACGCACATTCGGATGCAGCCCTAGCAACCCTCCATCCCCCTGCCCGGGAGAAACTGAGAGACCATCCCAGAGCCCTCTGAACTGGGGGCCCAGTGGGCACTCCCCGTAAAAGATAAGCTGAGGAAGACTCCCAGCCTCGCACTCCCCGGGGAGCTGCCCAGAGAGCGCTTCCCCTCACCCCACCGCCCAGCCCCGGGACGCCAGGGGCAGGTAACCCAACAAGAAGCGGGCCAAAGTAACGGGCAAGGCCAGGAACCCGAGGAGCCCGAGGGGAAAAAGCACGTTGGGCGTCGGGAGGCAGCGCCAGGCGCTTGGAGACATTTCCTGGAGCTTCGGGGCCTCTCCGCAGGGCACCTCCCCCCTCAAGGGCAACTCGCACCCCGCGGGCCGGGCGGATGCCTGCTCCCCACTGCCGGATCAGCCCCAGCAGCGGAGACACGTTACGGCCCAGGGTGCTGTCTCCGCTGCCTTCGCGCCGCAGGGGATCAGCGCTATGTGCGGAGAGGCTCGTGCGCTCCGGATGGGCGAGGTGCGGGTTGCGGGGCCCGGGAACCCGCGGAGCTCGCCCCGGCACCAACTTCCCTACCGAGTCCTCGAGCCTAGCCGGGGGACAGGACTGTCGGCACTGCGAGAGAGAAAGCCCCTCAGGCCCTTCCAGCACGGGGGATGCGCGGAGCCTGGGCCCGCAGGGCTCCAGACGAACGAGCCCGGATCCCAGGTCCGCCGCAGCCTCCCTCCCGGCAGAGCCACCCCGTGCCCCGCCCCGCCGCTCCCGAGCCCGGGGGCCCGACAGCTGCGACGGTGGCAACTCGGGTTTCGCAAACAGGGCGCAGCCCCTCGAAGGAAAAGTTCCCGCAGTGGCCGCGGGCGGCGGGCACATACTCACTTTCTCCACTCGTCGGCCAGAGCGAGAGCGCGGCGGAGAGAAACAGGAGCCCCCACAGCGAGGTCGGGGACCCTTCTCCAGAGCCAGACTTCATTCCTTTTATTTGGGACGAAATTCCCC
>NW_016814733.1:1695851-1704029 GCF_001698545.2 Rhinopithecus bieti | reverse complement strand
AACTGATTTTTAAAAGGCTAGTGCTAATGTAAAATCTTCAAATACTACCCAATGTATTTTTAGTATTAGTAATAAAGATGCGTATTTGTCTCCAAGAACATAAAAAGGTATATAGAATTTTTAAATACTTGCAGGTTTTTGTAGGGGTTGTAGAGTTTATTTGTTTTTGTGTGTTTTTTTAATAAAATGATTTTCATTTGTGAATTTTTTAAATGTGTTTTCCTGAAGTAGCTGGAAGTCAATCATAATAAGTTATTTTAAACAGTGAAGTGGGAAGTGTGTCATTATATAGCTTAATATTTAGGAAAAAAAAAAAAAGAACAAAAATTTAGGTTGTCTTTAGGCTCTAACTTGACCACATGGACAAAGGAGGTGATTTGTATTTCTTCAGTGATTATATTCTACATACACAAGTCCAACTTAGTTTTTCAACCTTGAAATAAAATCATGTAGACAAAAATTAATTGGAGTCTTTGCTTTACACCCACACTGACAATGCACCACACTTTTTATTTTATACCATTTTACCCAGGTATCTTATAGATTCTCCCTCTTTTGGAGCAGAAACTGATTGCTTGTTTTCATTTCTTAAAAATGTCGTTTACTTGATAACAGTTTCATCTCAAATTATTCTGCTAAATGTACCAGACTCCCCAAAAAATGTAATGTATATCATATACATCAAGTGCAAATATGAGAAACAGCACAACTAACAACTGACAAGTATCAAGTAATACAATATATTGCGATATATTCACAGAAAGGAATGTTGGCAGCAAAAGTGAATAAACTACAGCCCCACACAACATGAGCAGATCTCTGAAACACACTGAGTAAAAATATACAAGTATCAAAACGCACACAGCATAACACCATTTTGATAAAGCTCTTAAAAGCAAGAAAACTTTAAAAGTTATAGAAATCCCTTGCTTCAAATAATATTTTTGCTTTGTTTTGCTTTTGTTTTAGCAAAAGAATTAATGAAGGATGTGAATTCCTTTGGAGAGGATAAGAAGCTCCTAGGCACATGGGTTTCCAGTGTAATTTGGAAATGTATTCACTCTTGGATTGAGTGACAGATTTATGAATTTCCATTTTATAATTATGCTTAATAACACATGTTCCACATATTTTTGTATGTATAAAACATTAAAGAAGATCAATAAAAATATGGAAGAGATCCATGAGAGAGATCATTCTGGTTTTTTGGTGGGAGTCATTCAGATTTTGAACTGTTTGTATAAACAACTCAGAAGCGTTAAAAATCTACTAAAATAACACAGTTAATCAAGGTCTGATCCTTAAGATATTTCAGAAGAATGTCCACACATCTAATATCGATGCAATTTAAGACAAAAATCAAAAGACAAAAAATTTAAAAGACCTCACTTCATAGGTAATAAGGTTCATTAAGAGTGCGTTATGTAAACTGTTCGACAGTTTCTTATAAGGTTAAACATACAACTAACTTAGATCCAGCAAGTCTACCCCTAGCTATTTACCCAAAAGAAATGAAAATTCCACAAAAATACCTCTATGGGAATGTCAGTAGGTGCTTTGTTCATAATAGCAAAAACTAAAACAACCCAAATGTAAATCAAAAGGAGAATGGATAAACAAATCATGATATATCCATTCGATGCAAAACTGCTTAGCAGTAAAAAGGAATGAACTACTAATCCATGCAAAAACATAAATGAGTCTCCAAAGCATAATGTATAAGCCAAAAGAGTACATACTGTATTAGCTCATTTATGTAAAGCTCAAAAACAGGCAAGATTGATCTAGAGCTAGAAATCAGAATCATGGCTGCCCGGGGTGGGTGGAGAAGGGAAAGTTTCAAATGACTAGGGAGAGGCATAAAGAACTTTCTTGGGTGATGGCAATGCTCTATATCTTGATGGGATGTTAGCTATGCCAGTATATGCATTTATCAAAAACACATCAAACTGTACACTTAAGATGGGTGCACTTCATTCTGCATAATTGTATCTGAATGTTAAATTGTTAAGATTGTATTATAATTTAGATAGTTGCAACTGTTCTAAAAAATAAAATGTTAGCACAATGCTTCCCATTTTTACTATTATGCGAGTTAATAGGGATGCTAAACTCCAACATCCTTGCCCACAGCTGTCTACAGATGAGTATACTTTCAGTGTATATCTGCCTAAGGTCTTTCCTTAGGGGCATTAGCTGTGGAAGGCATCAAATGGTTTCCACAGAGCAACCCAAGGGCAGGAAAAATACAAGTGATAATGTAGCTGACTCCAGTCCCCACACATCCACAAGCAACAAGAGTCTCAGTCTTGTTGAGGATCTGTTTACACTCAACTTGAGAAGATTTTCTATTTTTGCTCTGCATAGATAGCTAGCTCCCAAGGCATAAATGCTACATTTCTCCATGATACTTTAAAAGCGATGTGGAGGTTTCAGAGAGCATTTGCCCAGAGACAGCTGAGATAATGTCTTGCTGTGACTAACTTTCGGCATCATGTTCAGTAAAACATCAATCAGGGAAGTTCCTGGAAAACCCAGGCCTGGGCCAAGAGTGATAGGCACCCTGGAGATCTCCATGGGTCCAAAATGGAAATTGGAGGCTTCTGGGGCTCCACCACTACCCTGAGCATCGTCACAAGCCTGTCCCCGACCTGAGGGTGGTTATGTTTGACTCCCCACATGGTAGTCTGGGAAAATAAACCCGACCAGGATCGCTGTAATGGCTCCGTCTTTTTTGCTTGTCATTTGCAGTGGTTAGTCTCTGAGATGGGTGTGCCGTCTTCACTCCTCCATGTAATTAACTTTCAAACATATCAATAGTAAGGATCCCTGTCTGGCAGACAGTACAAAAGATGCTTCTTCATTGTTGAAATGCATCATAGATGTACATGAAAAGTGGGGTTAAATCAAAAGTTCTGTTTCCTCTGATTAATGCCACCAGCTCTGAGATGTTGTATCAGCAGCATGCCAGAAAGAGACAAGCTACTACTCCTCTGCCTTACCCCGCCCTACTCTGCAAAGCTGTGTGACTCTGTGCAAGTGGCTTCACCTCTCTGTTTTCTCCTCTATGAAATGATCATGTTGACATTGACCTTTCCGCTCTAAAATATGACTTCTTTTTTGATTTTTAATTGCCAGTGGTACCTTGATATCTCATAATTTAGTTGTACATTTTGTACTTTTGCCTTCTCTGTCAAGTAATTAATAAATCTATAAATTAACACACAGGCAACAGCAGCCAGGCTCAGGGAATGAATGCTTCCTAATTTTTTTTTTATTAATACAGATTTTTCACATATTAGAGGTTTTTTTCTTTCTTTCTTTCTTTCTTTCTTTCTTTTTTTTTTTTTTTTTAGACAGGATCTCGCTCTGTCACCCAGGCTGGAGTGCTGGAGTGCAGTAGTGCAATCTTGGCTCCCACCTCAGCCTCCTGAGTAGCTGGAACTACAGGAGTGTGCCATCACTCCCAGCTGTTTTTTTGCTTGTTTGTTTGTTTTTAATGGAGACGAGGTCTCACTGTGTTGCCCAGGTGGGTCTAAACTCCTGGGCTCAAGCAATCCGCCCACCTTGGCATCCCAAAGTACTGAGATCACAGACATGAGCCACCATGCCCAGCCAGGGTTTCTTAAAAGTATAACATAAAATATTTTTTAGCAGTTTTGAATTTCAATATATTTTCTCCTAAGAATGTGAGTATGGAAAAACAAACAGAAACATCACCAAGGCAGGGGGAAGTGGTCCCAGGTAACCCACAAAAGGGATCCTTCAATTGATCATTGAGAATGTTCCTGCAAAACATTCTCTTTGGAATGATATTAAGTTCTAGTGGAACCTTACTCTGTAGAATATATTTGCACATTTCTTCAGTACATTTTTAAACACAACATCATTGTGTCAGGCTCCTTACTAGCAGCAAACTCTATTTCTGGCCTCATGAACAGGCTACAAAATAAGGTGATTTTGAAGTTATGCAGATGTCTGCAGCTCTGCAATGTGGAGAATCAGCTGCAGAATCAAGTTGTTTATATTTGTTCTTGGAGTACCATTGATCAACCAGAGAACTGAACAGAGACCACAGGGACCTAAACCCGGGAAGGGCTGGTTCCTACATCCATGAGGAATTATTAAGACATACAGACATTAAGAGAGGTCGTATATGATTTCTGGTTTCAAATACCTGAAGAAGTCATTAGACTTTTCAAATCTGTTTTCCTTTCCATTAGTCTAGCTCTGCCCATTGGTCATTCGACTTGATCCAGGTAATGCCAATGGGCAGAGCTAGACTAATCGGAAGGAAAACAAAAATTTCATTTATTTTAAAGAATTTTTCTTCTTTTCCAATTGAAACAAAAAGTCAGTATTATTTTGCAGTCTCTGCTTGGAGAGTTGCGTAGTGTGGGAGAAATCCCTCTGTCATCAGAATGTCCATGCAGAGACTGAACTGATACCTGCTGGGGAAATTGTCCAAAGAAACAAGATTGAGAAGATGGCGGGCCATCCCTTCCAGTTGCAGGATCACTGGATACTTGGATTCTACTCTGTGCTTGCATTGTTGTGACTGATGAGCTGCCGAAGGAGCCTTGCTTTGCTTTAAATGAATAGTGATCCACTTCAGAGTAGAGGATGCATTATTTCAAAAGGATATTGAATTTATCATATATTACAGAAACCCTGAAGAAATCACTCCTGAAAGAGGTCCAAGGCCCAGTTACAACAGACTGAAAAGCCAACTTAGATCAAGGTTTATTTTCAAATCAGTCATATTGTGGGAGATGCTTGGGCCAAGGTGGAGGTTAAGATAGTGGTATGCTGGTGAATGCTTAACATGGACTATGGGGTGGGGAAATTCAAGATCTGTAGAGTTTCCCAATTTCCCTTGTAGAAATATTCCCACCATGGCCAATTTAAGCTACCAATGTAAGGTCACTGGATACAGAAGTCTGAAAAGAGGTGCACAGTTGTCTCTTGCAAGATGATGTGAGCCTGCTCCGATACATCACTGGGCTAAGGTAGCTGAAAACCTTGTGTTGCCTTTGTAACAAATTAAATATGTATTCATAAGAACATTATAAGCAAACTAGTACAAAAATAGCAATAGCTATAAACAGACAATTCACAGAAGAAGAAGCCAGAACGTCCAATAAGCATGAAAATATACTCAGCAACCTGGTTGGCAAAATTAAGAATTGGACAGTACCAACTGTTCACAGGGATGAATGGGGAGAATTGCATTCTCATTCACTGCTCCTGGAAAGATAAATTAGTACATACACTTTGGAGAGCAACTTGGCAATATCCATAAGGTTAAAGATACACCTACTCCACAACCCAGCAACCCCATTCCTGAGGAGGATACCCCAAAAGCTCTTGATCTATGCACCAGGAGACACAAACAAGACTGTTAATTGGAACATTGTTTTCAATAGTAAAATACTAGAAACAATCTAAGTGTCCCTTAGTGGAAAGGATGAATAGTGGTGCTTTACTTGTACGGTAGAATAGGTAGAATACTATACAGAGGTTAAAATGAATGAACTAGATCTAAGTGAATCAACATAGATTTAACAGCCAATATTGTGTGAAAGAGCAATTTGCAAAGGTTAAATAACAATATGCTACTGTTTATGTAACTATCAATACAAAAAACAATAGCATTGGTGTTTGTGGATACATACATAGGTGTCAAAAGTATAAAATATTCGTGAAAGTGATAAAATCAGTCAGACCTCATCTCTCAGGATGAAGGAAGAGATAAAAAATAGAGAATAGTTTTAACTATATTGACAACCTTTTATTTGTTTAAAAGACAAAAGATATCAGAAGCAAATGATCCAAAATGTTAATATCTGTTAAACCAAGATAGTGGGTACATGTGTGTCTGTAAGTTATTTTGTGTATTTTCTGTAGGCTTGAACTGTTTTATAAATTTTTCCTTTGTCTTTTTTAAAATAAACTTTTTAGTATAGAATCGTTTTGGATTTACAGAACTGTTGCAAACCTAGTACAGAGAGTCCCATATCTCAGACCAGTAACCACACCCAATTCCCCATATTTTTAACATCTTATACTGCTATGCTACATTTGTCACAACTAATGAACCAATATTAAGACATCATTATTGTGATGATTTTTTGTTTTTTGTTTTTGGAGACAGTCTCACTCTGTTGCCCAGGCTGGAGTGCAGTGATGCAATCTCGGCTCACTGCAATCTCTGCCTCCTGGGTTCAAGCAATTCTCCTGCCTCAGACTCCTGAGTAGCTGGGACTACAGGCGCACACCACCTAGCTGGGCTAATTTTCTTTTTCTTTTTTTTTTTTTTTTTTTGTATTTTTAGTAGAAATGGAGTTTCATCATGTTGGATAATGTGTTTCTGGGAGAAAGACTCCAGAGGTACAGTGCTGTTCTCATCACATCATAACAAGGGTACATTCTATCAACATGATGTTAACATTGATCACCTGCCTGAGGTGATGTTCATCAAGTTTTCTACTGTAAAGTTATCTCTATTTTTCTCTCTCTTTATATATTGTACTCTTTGAAAGGAAGTCACTCTGCATATCCCACACTTATTCTCCACCTCCATAAGGGAAACGTATGTATGTAAGTTATCTAGAATTCTTCTGCACAGGAGGTTTGTCTATTCTCCTCCTTTATTTATGTGATAACATTTTATTTATATCAGTACAGGCTTGTGGGTATTTATTTCATATTTTGGGTTATAACCCAGTAATACTTAATTTATTTTGTTGCTCAGATTGTTCCAAGTTTGGCTATTGAGAGTAATTTCAGTTGCCTCTTGGGTCCGCTTGACATACCCCCATCATTGTGGGTTTTGTTTTGGTTTTAGCAATTTTACTTTCTGGCACTACAAGATACTCCAGGCTGATCTCATATATCTCCTGCCTCAGTCCTAGAATCAGTTACTTCTCCAAGGAGCCCTGGTTCCAGTGGAAACTGGAGAACGCTTTCAGAAACCAAAAGCCAGCTGCCAGGTGTGCTTGTTGCTACTGGGGTGTCATTGCTTCTAGGTCCTCTCAGCTGATGAAATAAGGAAACACATCTGGGCATACTAACTCGTGTATTTACACATATCTGAAAATATTTCAACATGTAACCATCTGTATCTCTGTGAAGCCAACTGAAGTTCCTACTGAAGTTTCCAACTGCTCCATTAGAACATGGATCATCCTAGCCTCCTCCTCCTTGCCCTTGCTCCCATCCATTAGTGAGAACCCTGGTTCTCACCATCTGCCATCCATTTACTCATTGTTCAATTTATAATTTGTTTTTTTTTTTTCTTTGAGATCAAGTCTCACTCTGTTGCCCGGGCTGGAATGCAGTGGTGTGATCTCAGCTTACTGCAACCTCCGCCTCCTGGGTCCAAGCAATTCTTCTGTCTCAGCCTCCAGAGAAACTGGGATTATAGGCAGCTGGCACCACGCCCAACTGATTTTTGTGTTTTTAGGAGAGATGGAGTTTCACCATGTTGGCCAGGCTGGTCTCGAACTCCTAACCTCAGGTGATCCTCCTGCCTCAGCCTTCCAAAGTGCTGGGATTACAGGCGTGAGCCACTGTGCCCAGCCTCAATTTACAATTTTTTAAGAAGAAAAATAAATGCTGCTAAGAAATGCTTCAACTTATTACAGCATCCAGACCAAAGGTGCGGACTATTTACAAAGCAGAGATCTGCAGGGAGAGGCAGTTTCATGTCATGATCCATTCCCAGCACAGACCTCTCTGTGGGGCCAGGACTTGCTTGTCTTGTGCCCTTCCAGGGGGCATTCATGGAAACACAGGCCAAATGTCCCTTCAGAACAGGTCTCTGAAACCCAGTTGTGAGGGATAAAGAGCACCAAGTCCAGGACACAGCGGGAGGATATCCTTGAAGAAAATTAGGTGGAAGGAGGAATCACGTAACATAAGCTAAAGAGAAAAGCGAGATTGGAAACATTAACTTCAAACAGCAGTTTTTCACCTTTTTCAATAGTGAGCCTCTTTGAGACTCAAATGTGGGCAATGGACGCTCAACTCAGGAAAACATTCTGATAGATCAAGCAGCACAAAAACTGTTCTCTCCTCTGAGCCCATACTTGGGCCTCAGGTTAAGAAAGCTTCATGTATGCTGCATGAATGCCGTGTGTGTGTGTGTGTGTGTGTGTGTGTGTGTGTGTGTGTGTG
>NW_016814733.1:1679911-1694540 GCF_001698545.2 Rhinopithecus bieti | reverse complement strand
GGCCGGGCGCGGTGGCTCAAGCCTGTAATCCCAGCACTTTGGGAGGCCGAGACGGGCGGATCATGAGGTCAGGAGATCGAGACCATCCTGGCTAACATGGTGAAACCCCGTCTCTACTAAAAATACAAAAAACTAGCCGGGCGACCTGGCGGGCGCCTGTAGTCCCAGCTACTCGGGAGGCTGAGGCAGGAGAATGGCGTGAACCCGGGAGGCGGAGCTTGCAGTGAGCTGAGATCCGGCCACTGCACTCCAGCCTGGGCGACAGAGCGAGACTCCGTCTCAAAAAAAAAATAAATAAATAAAAAAAAATAAAATAAAATAAAATCAATTTAAAGAAACATATGAAGTAACATTTGGAACAGGAAAAAAGACTGAAGTTTCAGAAACCGATATGAAGAGAAATGTCTTGACTATGGTGAAACGTGCATACACTTTGGAGCCAGAAGGGTCTGAATTCAATTGCCAGCTATGTGATCTTGGGTGAGTGAAACTTTACCCCTTTATAAAATAGCAATCATAAAGCTTAGCATGCAGGGCAGTGTTTCTCTGAATGTGTTTCCTGTGCCACCCACATCAGAATCAGCTGAGGTGCTTGTTAAATGGAACTTCCCAGGCTACCACCCAGAACTTTTTATCAGACAGGATCCTGGGGGCGGGGAGGTGGGTGGTGGCGTGGGAGAGAGCCTCGAAATCTGCATTTTAACAAGGTCCCCAGTGATTTTAGGATGGGCTCTGGAGAGGATGAAAGGAGCTGAAATAAATAAAGGAGCTGGCACAAAGGAGCAGGAAGGACACCGTCCTTCTGGGCTGCCCATCATCTGAACACCACGTACCTCTGAAGGGGGTCACAAGGGCCCTGCTCAGAACTTACATGGGTGGCTGTGCAGGTTGTGCACTGCGCAAGTATAGTGACTGATGCTCTGGAACTGCACAGTACATAAACTGCATGACCATAGCTCAGCTGATCTAGTTCCCTATGGTCCTTTCCACTTTTTTTGAGCCTGGTTCTCCCAGCCTTCCTTATAATTCTCGGCTATACAGTAGTGTAGTCTTCCAATAAATTCCTGGGATCAAGGGCCTATAGTTGGATGTTGCTGTTTGTGACCAAGAACCTTGACAGGAATAGTGAGTAGTGACTGTTTTTTGTTTGTTTGTTTTGAGATGGAGTCTTGCTCTGTTGCCCAGGCTGGAGTGCAATGGTGCAGTCTCGGCTCACTGCAACCTCCACCTCCCAGGTTCAAGCGATTCTCCTGCCTCAGCGTCTCGAGTAGCTGGGACTACAGGTGTGCTAATTTTTGTATTTTTAGCAGAGACAGGATTTCACCATGTTGGCCAGGCTGGTCTTGAACTCCCTGACTTCAAGTGATTCACCCACCTCAGCATTCCAAAGTGCTGGGATTACAGGCGTGAGCCACCATGCTTGGCCAGCAGTGACTGCTTTGCTTCCTTCTATCAATGGCTCCTCAGTGTATAGCCCCTCCTGGAGGTTGTCAAAAGAAGGGGTTGGGGAGGAGTCAAAGGAAGTTAAGGAAGTGAAGAAATGATCAGTTCCATCATCCAAGCTCTGCCTGGCTTCAAGCTGTTTTATACATTAGATTTTGGATGAAAAATTCATTTGAAATGAATGATTCCAGCACCTTTTCTAAAAAGTTTTAAAACCACTGCCTATTATGAGATCCCCTAAGAGGAGACCATGTGGTGGGGTGGGGACGAATGAGGCAGAGAGCGAGGGCAGAGGAGGGGACGCCTCAGGACAATGGAGGCTGGGGACTGGGGTTTTAGGGCTCCCTATAGGCCAAGCACACAAGGCCCTCCTTCTGGAGCTAAAACCTACTGGTGGGCGCGAAGATCCCACCCCTAGACTGGGGGGAAGCTTCTGTGGCCTTTGTGCTCCATGTAATCCTCAGAAGAAGTTGCTCTTCCCTGCTTATGGAAAAAATGACCATGACCACTTTCAAAAGGAAAAAGTGGGTGTTGATGTGATCAGATCACTAGGATAGCCAACAGTCTCCTGGCCTCAGGAAGAGGAATAAGCAGAACTCCTAAAGAGGCTCCGAAGACCACAGAGAAGAAAGCACCAAGTTACTCTTGAGAGACCAAAGAGAGAAGGGCATATGAAGGCATAAAGACGCCAACCTGTGGAACAGGGTGAAGAAAAAGAAAGGGGTCTGGACATTTCCCATCACAGCTAGAGTTCCCCCAAATCTGCAGCACTTAGAGCATAAAGATAGAAATGTGCAGGCGGCATGGTGGCTCACGCCTGTAATCCCAGCACTTTGGGAGCCCTAGGCAGGAGGATTGCTTGAGGCCAGGAGTTCAAGGCCAGCCTAAGCAACACAGGAAGGCTCCTCTCTCTACAGAAAAAGGAGAAGAAGAAAGAAGAAGAAGCCAGGCGCGATGGCTCATGCCTGTAATCCCAGCACTTTGGGAGGCCAAGGTGGGCAGATCACAAGGTCAGGAGATTGAGACCATCCTGGCTAACACAGTGAAACTCCGTCTCTATGAAAAATACAAAAAATTAGCCAGGTGTGGTGGCACATGCCTGTAGTCCCAGCTACTCGGGAGGCTGAAGCAGGAGAATGGCGTGAACCTGGGAGGCAGAGCTTGCAGTGAGCAGAGATTGCACCACTGCACTCCAGCCTGAGAGACAGAGCGAGACTCCGTCTCAGAAGAAGAAGAAGGAGGAGGAGGAGGAGGAAAGGAGAAGGGATGGGGAGGGGGGAGGAGGGAGAAGAGGAGGAGGGAGAAAAGAAAAAAAGTTTCCTCACTCTCCAAATTTTGATATTTGCAATAAAGGCACTGAATTTTCATTAAATATTTCCTCTTGGTCTACAACTAGGATAGTAGGAAAAAAGAGAGGAGAAGAAGACTTTATTAGATGCTATCACTGAGCTGTTGTTTAGTTCTATTTTCTTTTCACTTCTTGTCTTTTATTTTTCTTTAGAGATGGAGTCTTGCTTTGTCTCCCAGGCTGGAGTGCAGTGCCACAATCATAGCTCACTGCAGTCTTGAACTCCTGAACTCAAGTGATATTCCTGCCTCAGCCTCCCCAGTAGCTGGGACTATAGGCTCACACCACCATGCCTAGCTAATTTTTTAATTTTCTGTAGAGACAGGATCTTGCCATATTGCCCAGGCTATTCTCAAACTACTGGACTCAAGTGATCCTCCCTCCTCAGCCTCCCAAAATTTGGGGGCTACAGGCGTGAGCCATGGTACCCACTCTGTCGCTCAGGCTGGAGTGCAGTGGCATAATCACAGCGCACTGCAACCTGCACCTCCGGGGTTCAAGTGATCCTCCCACCTCAGCCTCCCAAGTAACCTCCACATTGGGATTACAGGCATGCACCACTATGCCCTGCCTCATCTTCCTTGTTATTGGTCTGTAGCATGCTCCTTTCTTTTTCTTTAGTTAGTTAGTGTATTCTCTTTTATCCTCATACCCCACTCTAATTCCCCTCCTTAATTTTATTATTATTATTTTTTTTTTTTTTTTTTGAGATGGAGTCTCACTCTGTTGCCCAGGCTGGAGTGCAGTGGTACAATCTCAGCTCACTGCAAGCTCCGCTTCCCAGATTCACACCATTCTCCGGCTCCAACCTCCTGAGTAGCTGGGACTACAGGCGCCCGCCACCACACCCGGCTAATTTTTTGTATTTTTAGTAGAGATGGGGTTTGTGCCTGGCCAATTTTTTTATTAACATAAAGGTGGGCAAGTAGTTTTCAATTTCCTGTATAGTTGCAAAACTGGGTTATTGTAAAAGACACACAATATAAGGTTATAGCAGCAGTTGGAGTAAGGTGGGAGTAATCTAATAAAAGTCATGGGTCCTCTCCCTGGAAAAATCTGTCTCTATTCATACATGCAATTTTGCAAACACTTCCTAGTGTTCAGAGACCTCTGAGGCCTTTTGCAGACATACTTTGAACACCAAAGTGTTCACTGCCTCTGTGTTACAAGAAAGCTCTGAGAAATAGGGAAGCATTTATACTGCAGAATCCTTTAAATAGATTGTAGCTTTTATTATTTTCAAAATTATAAAAATAATTATTATTAAAATAAAAAATTGTGATAAAAGAGAATGTACATTAATGAATGGATAAGAAATATTTGTAACTAGTGCAATGTAGACATTACTCATATAAACAGGTTCTTTTTTTTTTGAGATGGAGTCTCGCTCTGTCTATAAACAGGTTCTTATAGAAGAGGAAAGTAACTTTGTTGAGTACCAGCTCTTGACCAGACATTGCACACAATGCATCACCTCCATTTCCTTAACAAACAGAAATAGTCGCTATTTTCATACCCGTTTTTATAGATGGGGAAACTGAAGTCAAAGGAGAGCATAAGTTCCGAAGACTATGCAACTTACAGTATTATGGTGTTAAACAGTCTGCCTTAAACACAGACATAGTGATCATTTTTAACATATGTTCTACAAAATGAATTTATTGAGCAAAGTGGGGTTAACTTCTTTCCATGGGCTTATTTAAATCACATTTAAGGCCAGGCCTGGCGGCTCACACCTGTAATTCCAGCACTTTGAGAGGCTGAGGCGGGTGGATCGCCTGAGCTCAGGAGCTCAAGACCAGCCTGGGCAATATGATGAAACCCCATCTCAACAAAAGATACAAAAATTCATTGAGCATTGTGGTGTGTGCTTGTGGTCACAGCTACTCAGGAGGCTGAGGCGGGAGAATTGCTTGAGCCTAGGAGGTGGAGGTTGCAGTGAACCGAGATCACACCCCTGCACTCCAGCCTGAGCAACAACAGCAAATTTCCATCTCAAAACAAAAAACAAAAAACAGCGGAATTCAGGTTTGTTGTGCCATTTATGATGACATCATTGGGTTCTTTTGTCTCATTTTCTTAGGTTTTTCATTAGAAAGAAATAGAAAGAAACCTTTCTATATCTGCATGTCATCCCTTAAAGAAAAAAACTCCCTCCTGAATGCTGTTCACTCACTCACTCTACAAAACCTGGTGTCTTTCAGGGAGGAGCAGCACTGGTTCCCCAGAGGTGGAATTAGCTTTTCCTTCTTCCTATTCTCACACCCCTCTTTACTATCTCCACTCCTTGTAAATGATGTGTAGGCAGAGTTTGTGTCATTTCTTTTACCAGTGTTACTTAGGGGTGTGATTGCTCATACTAGGCATTCAGTAAGTGTCTACCAAACTGAGTTAAATTCCTATTTTTTTAATTGGGAAAAAATTTTGACACAGAAAATTAAGGAGAAAATTTTGAAGAGACACTTTACCCATGAGCCAGATTTAGCAAATGAAAACATTTTCTCATTTTGCCTTGAATTTCGTTGGTTTAAAAGAAATAAAATTTAGAGGCCAGGTGCAGTGGTTCACCCCTGTAATCCCAGCACTTTGGGAGGCCGAGGCAGGTGGATCACGAGGTCAAGAGTTTGAGACCTTCCTGGCCAACGTGGTAAAATCCCGTCTGTACTAAGAATACAAAAATTAGCTGGGCATGGTGGCGCGCGCCTGTGGTCCTAGCTGCTCCAGAGCCTGAGACGGGAGAATCGCTTGAACCCAGGAGGTGGAGGTTGCCTGAGCCAAGATCACACCACTGCACCCAGCCTGGCGACAGAGCGAGACTCCGTCTCAAAAGAAAAAAACAAAAATAAACAAACAAAAAACATTAGCTGGGCATGGTCGCGGGCGCCAGTAATCCCAACTACTCAGGAGGCTGAGGCAGGAAAATCTCTTGAACCTGGGAGACGGAGGTTGCAGTGAGCCGAGATCAGAGTGAGACTCTGTCTCAAAAACGAAATAAAATTGAGAGATAAAATAGAAGTTCCTTTCCATGATTTTATCCTCCTCCTGCCCACTACAGAGAAAACTATGATCATTATTTTGGTATGTATTTTCTGATTTGCATTTTATATTTTGCTGCCTATAATCCTTAGTATTGTTTTAATTTTTTTAACTTTACATGTTCTGCACCTTACTTTTTAAACTTAATATTATATTTTCAAGACCAATCTATATTGATAGACATAGATCTAGTTTATTTGCATTAGTTATTGTATATTGTCCCATGATGTGAATATACCAGGTTTTACTTACCACTGCCAAGTGAGGGACTTTCAGGTTTCCCTACGGAGCTCTTTGCTATAACAAACAATGCTGAAATGTACATCCTTATTACAATTCGGGTTACTTCTTGTACAAATTACCTAACACACAATTGGTAAATAAGGGAAGGATGTTAGAACACGGAAGTCATGTTAGCTTACACATGATTTTCCATAACATGTTACTGTTTTAAAGCAATTAAAAGAGAAAGTCGGCCGGGCGCAGTGGCTCATGCCTGTAATCTCAGTACTTTGGGAGGCTGAGGCAGGTAGATCAGGAGATCGAGACCATCCCGGTCAACATGGTGAAACCCCGTCTCTACTAAAAATACAAAAATTAGCCAGGCGTGGTGGCGGGCGCCTGTAATTCCAGTTACTCCGGAGGCTGAGGCAGGAGAATCGCTTAAACCCGGGAGGCAGAAGCTTCAGTGAGCCAAGATCACACCACTGCACTCCAGCCTGGGCAACAGAGGAGACTCCGTCTCAAAAAAAAAAAGTCTTAGCAGTGAACAAAGACCTGGAGCTGAAAATCTACTAAAATGTCTTCCTTCAGAACCAATAATTACATAGTTAGTGCCTTCGAGGAGCACTATGTTTTCCATACAGCTGTTAAGCTATATGGTGTTGCTGTGGGTACAGAAGAATAACATTAAGAAATTGGAAGCATTTCAGCCAGGCGTGGTGGCTCAGACCTGTAATCCCAGCACTTTGGGAGGCTGAGGCGAGTGGATCACTTGAGGTCAGGAGTTCAAGACCAGTCTGGCTAACATGGTGAAACCCCGTCTCTACTAAAAATACAAAAATTAGCCAGCTGTGGTGGCGGGTGCCTGTAATCCCAGCTACTCAGGAGGCTGAGGCAGGAGAATTGCTTGAACCTGGGAGGCAGAGGTTGTGGTGAGCTGAAGTCGCGCCACTGCACTCCATCCTGGGCAACAGAGCGAGAGCTTGTCTCAAAAACAAACAAAAAAAGAAATTGGAAGCATTTCTCCTTGTATTAAAACTGCGGACCTTAAAAAATACAGTCCAGGGGCCATATTTTTAATTTTGATGAAAACGTTTTCTACCTACCTGTCCCAGAAGGAGGAGCCTCAGGTTAAAGGCTCCAAAGGACACCTGGGATGCTGGGAACAATGCCAGCATGGGACCAACTCTGTTTGTGTAATAATTTTTAAAACATTGTCGCTTTTGTTAGTGCTTGGGTGACAAAGTTCTATAGGTTTTGAGCAGCATGCCCCAACTGTATTTCCCCCATACACTTGCCAACTTTAGTGAAGGATGTTGCACTTGTTTCCTTAAGCACACGTGTAAGAGTTTCTCTAGGGTGTATGCCAAGCAGTGGAATTGCTGGGTCACAGGGGATGCATGTTTTCAACTGTTCTAGGTTTTTTTTCAAATTACTCTTCTAAGTGGTTTTACCATTTACACTCCCACCAAGAGGTGAGAGCCCTTATTTCCCTGCTTCCACACTAATATCTGATGTCATTAGATCTTTTTATTTTGACTGATATCATGGATATAAAATGCCTTCTCGTGGTTGTTTTAATTTGCATTCCCCCAGTTGCTAGTGAAGCTGAGTGTATTTTTATATGCTTATTGGCCATTCCAGCTTTCTCTTCTGGGTATTACCAGTTCAACCCTTTGTCTTTTTTTAAGCTGAATTGTTTGTCTTTTTCTTATTGACTTATAGGAATTCTTTATGCATTCTAGATATGAATCCTTTGTCTGTTAAATGTCTACTTTTATGTTCTCCTCACAATGTCCCCACTTGCCATATAAGCCCATTTAGAAAAATATGTCTGCTCTGCTATAAAACACACTGGGTCACTTTCTTTTATTTTATTTTATTTTTTTTTTCGAATATATCCTAGGTACCTGTGGTTTTAGATTATACAAATAGGTGGTATAACTAGAAAATTTTGAAACTCAGATTTTATAGATTCTTGTTTCTCTATGGATACTTGACCCATTCTCCTATTTATAGAGACTTCTCTTTGTACAGAAGAGTTTTTAAAAACAGACAAAAAAGGATATCCCCTGTCCTGACAACTGTTGGCCAGATATCTTTTGTCAGATTAATAAAAAAAATACTTTTTTGAAAAAGTTAGGGAAGGTGAAACTTCATATTTGAGTTGGATCCTTTGTAGATGTCTTAAACCCAAGAGAAAACAGTATATTTTATTAAATTCCATGATTCTCATTTTTAAAATATTCAACCCATACGCAATCAATCATCTTTTTCTGACAAGTTACCTAACAAAATTTTCTTTAAACTAAACGGTATTGAATTTCAGACTAAATTTTTAAAGTGACATTCTGATTATAAAGAAAAAAAAGGAATTCCTAAATGAAAATACTTGCAGTTTGCCTGGAACTGAAAACTTAGCATGTGGAAATGTGAGGAAAAGATCTAAGTGTTGGCNATTCTCATTTTAAAATATTCAACCCATACGCAATCAATCATCTTTTCTGACAAGTTACCTAACAAAATTTTCTTTAAACTAAACGGTATTGAATTTCAGACTAAATTTTAAAGTGACATTCTGATTATAAAGAAAAAAAAGGAATTCCTAAATGAAAATACTTGCAGTTTGCCTGGAACTGAAAACTTAGCATGTGGAAATGTGAGGAAAAGATCTAAGTGTTGGCAAAAGATTGCAATAAAGTAAATGATGTGGTTTTCTCAGGGGTGATTTTGCAACTCGAAACATTCCAAAAAGAGTTACTGATCACAAAGTTTCTTTTAGCTTCTAGCTCTGAAATGCTTGGCATACATAAAGCTCTTACCGATATTTGGATAAATTAAATTTATATTGACATTTTTTAAAAGTTGGCCTAAGTTTCTAGCTGGTGAGGGCATGTATGAAACACAGAACATTTTGAGGCATTCAGTTTTACAACTGATAGATGCTGACATCAACCTGCCCTCTTCTACACTATATTCTTGAAAGCTGAACCACAGTGAAATTTAAAATATGTATTTTTCTCTTGAAAAGCAGCAGTTTCCTCAAAAAGTTAATTGTAGAATTATCATATGATGCAAAAACTCCACTCCTAGGTATATGCCCAAAAGAATTAAAAGCAGAGACTCAGATACCGATGCATGAATGCTCATTATAGGATTAGTCAGTAGCTGAAAGGTAGAAAAAACCCACGTGCCCATCAACAGATGAACAGAAAAACAAAATATGGAATATTCATACCATGGAATATGATTCACCCTTTAAAATAAAATTTTGATACATGCTATAACATGGATGAACCTAGAAAACTTTGTAAGTGTAATAAACCAGACACAAAAGAAAAATTGTTGCATGGTTACACTTATATAAAATATCTAGAATAAACAAATTCATAGTGACAGAAGGTAGGTTAGAGGTAATCAAGGACTCTAGGGGAGTGGAGGAAATGAGGAGTTATTGTTTTATGAGTCCAGAGTTTCTGTTTGGGGAAAATAAAAAAGTTTAGAAATAAATAGTGGTGATGGTTGAACAACATTATGAATATAATTGGTGCCACCGAATTGTATACTTAAAAAATAGCTAAAAAGGCAAAATTTATGTGTCTTTTACCTCAATAAAAAATTTTAAACTAGGTTTCTTCAAACTCCTCCTCCAATAAAGCAACAAATACTCCTTGAAGAAAGCTAGGAAAACTTTGAAAAGTAAAATGAAATTAAAGCCGCCTATTCTTCCACCAAGTAGTGATAACGTGATTAATGTGTTGTGCAGTTTCCTCTTCTAATCAGAAGTATAGATGTACGCAGATACACACATACACACACATGCACACAAACACACAGAATTATGCAGAGCCTGCTTTTCTCACTGCATGTTGTAACAATCAGTAGAATTCAATCTTATCCATGAGCCTTAATGTATTCAAACCATATCAACTATTGTTGGACATGTAAAATGTTTTCCTTTTTTTCTCAATTTTGAATAATTTTGTAGTGACCATCTTTGTACAAAAATTTTATGAGCATTTGATAATTTACTTAGGATAAATTAAAGTAAAATTGCTGGATCAAAGAATATGAATTTTAAAAAATCTCTTAATGTATATGTACTATTAATTTGTACCATAGGAAGTTTTGTTATTTATACTTCAGCAACCAAATATGAGATTTTATTGCATCTTCACTGAGTATTACATCTTATAAAAGTCTCTGAAATTGATCAGAATAAATTCCATAGAAATATGACAATGATAGTATTGGTATAGAAAGGAAAAAATATTAACTTTTTAGATTAAGAATGGATGGAAGAAATCAATAGCAATTTGTCACATTCAAAGTATGAGCCATTCTTTAACACTATTATCTGTGCCGAGATCCCTTTAGAATTTACCTTGCCCAGGAAGTTACACTTGCCGTCCTTAGCCATCCAAGCCTTCCCCAAGTCACATGCAGAAGCGTGCACAACTCTTTCCAGCCTCTTAGTTTTTGCTACTGTCATTCTCTTTGCCATGAAATACTTCTGCACTTCCTCAAGTACAGACCCATTCAATCCTCATTATCCATCTAATTAAACGCTGTGGGCCAGAGGTCAGCAGTCTGGGGCAATGAGGGAGAAGAAGCATCATAGGTGCAAATTCAACCCACAAATGGGCAGGAGTGGTGAGCTCCTTCTAAAACAGGCTTTGAGGAGAGCCTGGGGATTGCCAAAAGCACAGAATCATTTGAAACAAATGGGAGGCCAGGGATGAGGATGCTGGGACCTGGGAGGAGGCAAGCTGGGAGTGAATGGGGAGTGGGGGCGGCAGATGCACCAGATTGGAATTCTGTGCCTTATATGAGCAGGCGGGCCAGGCCTGGGAGTGGGGACAGGGAGGCAGGGTGGGATGGACAGACAAGGCCACTACCTGGAACACGGTACGTTTTATACTGAGTGCACAATTCTTGAAGAGTGCTCAGATTCTCAAATATAAGAAATATAGTCTTCAGGTATTGTGAAAGAATAACGTGTTTGTGTAGCACCTTAACATTTACATATGTTATCTAGTTTAAAAAATTGTTTTTGAGTCTTAGAACTAATGTGTAAACTTGGTAGTGCATACAGTGTCATGATTATTACCTCTATTTTATTTTTATGTATTATTTATTCATTTAGAGACGGGGTCTTGCTCTATTGCCCAGGCTGGAATGCAGCTGCAGGGGCACGATCTGGGCTCACTGTAACCTCTGCCTCCCAGGTTCAAGCGATTCTTGTGTCTCAGCCTCTGGAGTAGCTGGGATTACAGGCACGTGGCACCACACCCGGCTAGTTTTTTCAGTAGAGACGGGGTTTCGCCATGTTAGCCAGGCTGGTCTCCAACTCCTGGTCTCAAGCAGTCCACCCGCCTCCGCCTCCCAAAGTGCTAGGATTAGAGGTGTGAGCCACCACGCCCGGCCTATTACCCTATTTTATATGTCAGGACTCTGAGGTCTGGGAAAACTGGACAAAGCAGAAACTCACGCCAAAGACTTCTGTCCCCATGTCCAGAGAGCTCTCCATGATAGCCCAAGCTGATTTTCCAAAAATGCGACGACTCTGTTGGATTTGCAACTTTTCTGATGTTAAGACATCAGGTCAAGGTGCAAAGTTGAGAGAGAACTAAAGAGCTTTCATTCAAACAGCTTTTCTGAAAATATAAGGAAGGGCTTGTGTGCCCTTTTGGAAGTAAGGGATTAAAACTACATAGAGATACTGTATGCTGATGTTGTGGATGCTCTAAGGATGAAAATTTGAATGGCATCTTAATAATAAGAGGCTCAGAACACATTTTAACAGCAAATCGTTTAGGATAAATTCTCTTAAAGGACACATATCCTTCACTTATATTTATTGATGAATTTACTGTTGTCTAGTCCATCATTCTAATTTATTAAATTCCTTTCTAATTATTTTAGTATTTTTGTTTGGTTTGGTTTGGTTATTTTTATCAGCAGTGATCTATATAGGAGCAACATTGGATTAGGCTGTGTTATGGTCACATAGAGATGAAACTCACATGGTGCTTGTCCTCAAAAACTCCTTTGACTGAGCGAGCAAGAATCACTGGCCCCAAAGACCCCCTCCTCCTCCACGTGTTCCTAGAATCATGAACTTACACACACACGCACACACACATACACTTAACATCAATAAGAAGTGGCAGAATGATGCTGTTTTTGATGGAAATATGTTTGTTTTACTTTTTAAATAAAATATCATAAAGATATTTACCCAATGTTATATTAATTGATACCAGAAAAAACAATCCATACATGGGTACATTATAAACACCAATAAGTCAACAGATTTGTCTTTAAGTTGCTCAAATAACTCACACTTCTTCTTTGAGCATTTTTTGCTGAAGGAAAATGATCCCCAGGAAATGACAAAGATCCCAGATCCGAAATAATTTTCTTCTGCTTTGCGCCCCCTACCACTTATTCCAGTAGGAGGTCTTGCTAAGGTGAGATTTGAAAAATGCATACTCAAAAGCACTTTATTCATACACTAGTTGGAGTTTAAGGATTCATCCTTTCTTTTCTACTCTTAAACCTAAGATTTTAATTTTATGTAAACCAATTTAAAAACAATATTCGCCTTCTTTAATTAAATTGTTTATTTCTATTACTTTAAGCCTTTCTTCTGATTTTTATCCCTATATTACTGCATTTTACACCACCATTATCCATAGTTTTACACATTTTCCTGCACTTTTATGTTCTGCTTTTCCACTTTGTTTTTTACATGTTTTTCAACGTATCTGCAATTATCTTAAAAAAATTTTTTTTTTTTTTTGTCCTGGAAAGGAGCTAATTTTAAACTTTCTTTAGCAGAATAATTCTTTGATCAAACAAGATCATACATAGTGTGGTGGGTGCCCTCCCTGCCCTGCATAACCACTTCGGAAGTTGATTTTTAACATTTACAACTATTCTTGTACTATTTAAATTACTATTAAACTGCTTGCAGCATTTGAAATTCTAAACAATGCCATTATAAGCATCTTTATATATAATTTTTTTTAAAACTAATTTCATTAGGATAAATTCTGAGAGGTGAATGTTTCTGGGTGGAACTTTTATGTGTGTATATGCGACATGGATCATCACATTTCTTTCCAGAAGAGATGAATCAATTTTTATTGCCATCAACAAAATAGGAGTCTTCTTTTTCCCCAAAGTCCAGCTATCAATGAGTTTTATCATATTCTTTCCTTTCATTTAATTTCATGGGTGTGAAATGAAAACACATTGATTCCACTTGAATTTCTTTAAATTTTGGAAAAGGTGTTTGGTTTGTCAGATGTTGGTTTCCTATTTGTGTTTTGTTTTGTTTAAACCATTCCCTTTGCTTTTAACATTTGTCTCTTGAGTACTGGTATTTGCTTCTCTTCTAATCGATTTGTATAAATCCTTCATCAATTTTAGATATTAAACAGTTGCCTATAATTTATTTCAAATATTTTTCATTATCTTATATGACTTTTAGAAATCTAATTATATCAATCTAGTTTTTCTGTTGTTTGAATAATCAAAATTATTTTCATACATAGCTCTACTCTTCTCCTAGTTTTTCTATTGTTACTATAATTACTATTATTATTAGTTTCCCATTTAATCAACCCGCTATTTATTATGGTAATGGTTTTGAGGTCTAGGTCAGGTTAATTTTTTTCTTCATTCTGATTTCTAAGTGTCCCCAGAGCATTTATTAAATAATTATTACTTTTCCATTTGCTTTGTCAATATTTATGATTCACCAGTTTCTCACATACCACAATCTACTTCTGCATTTTCTATTGCGCTTAAATTTGTTTCTGCATTTAAACCAAGCCCATGGTGATTTTAATTTTCACATTTACACTATTCTGTGTTTTCTAAAATTTTTCAGTGAGCATGCATTTTGTTTTTATTATTTCATAATGAGGAAAAGTCTCTAAAATTGCATTTGCCATTCATGCTTATTTATTTTCAGACATAAATTTGGAATAGCTTTTGCTATAAGATTTTATAAGTATTTTATAGTTTGATTAAAAGTAAATCAGATCTAAAATTACCATGAGATAAAATAAATTCTTTTTTATATTTAATCACCTAATATAAAGCATTTGTTCATCCTTCTTTACATCTCCTTTTAAAGTTTAGCATTTTCTAGTTTTGTTTGCATATTTCAAATCAGAAAAATTCTCAAATATTGTATATTTTCCGTCAGCATTGTGAATGAGACTGCCCCAAACCAATTACCAGTTACTTGCTGGTTTTTAGTAGAAATGCTTTAGGGTTTTGTGGATTTCACTTTTATCTGGACACTTTCCTGACTTCTCTTTTTATTTCTAACACTTTTAGTTGGAATTCTTAGTTTCTTTGGGTTCAACTTAATGATTCTGTTTTTTATTTTGTAATATTGATTCTCTAGTACATTTTTGAAGCACTGTTAGGATGACAAGAATCTCCAACGATAGCTAAATAATTTTAAGAAAAAGCATCTTTGTTTTGCTTGTTTTTAAGTGGGGTCCTTCAAAAGTTTCTCTGTTACAGACTGATAAGTTATATCATGTTAAAGAAATATTT
>NW_016814733.1:1657772-1679080 GCF_001698545.2 Rhinopithecus bieti | reverse complement strand
TCCTTGACCAGGTGATAGAATTTTGTTTCATTGATATTTAGTTATTTTCATCTATTTAAAATAAACTATTCACATTTTGCAGCAAGGTGCATACAATTTTGGTGTTTTTCTTTTATTGAAAAGTTCCATTCATTTCTTTTCTCTGAAAGTTTTATATAATTCTGCATTTTCTCTTTAAATTCTCACCATAAAATTGCTAATTCGGCCTTCTTTCTTGTAGTTTTCAGCTTTACAAAGTCTTATTTCTTTTTTTCCCCCCCTCTTCATCTAATTTTTATGATGGGATAAGGATTTCTGCTACTATTTTGTTTCTCTCAATTTCATCTTGCAAGTCTAAGTTTTTTTCTGTACTTTGTTACAATGTGTTGTAGTTCATATAAATTTAATACTTTTTGTTTTTAGTGATTATTTTACCTTTTGTTGTCACACAAACTCACACATAACCCTTTTTGCTTTATATACTGCTTTGATATTATAATATATTTAATTGATATTTTCTTACCTAACCAATTATTTTTGTTCTTTCCACATCTCCTCTTCTTTCTCTTTTAAATAGAATACTCTTGGATTTTTTTCTTGAATTCAACCTGAAACTCTTTAAAAATATATAGAAATTTAATCTATTGGCATGCTCTTGTAATTGTTATATTTAAACCATTGTAACCATATTTTTATTATTCTGTTTTCTGTTATGTTTCTTTTTTGTTTCTTCACTTGGGAAAGGGTTATATTTAAGCTGCTTTTACTTCACTTAATTCTAAAAGAAATATAAAACAAATATTAGTATTTTTTAAATACATAGTAACGACTTCTCATAAAAATCTGACATTTAGAATTTTGCACATTTAACTTTACACCTGCCCTCTCCTCCTTTCCTTTTTACCATTCTTCATAACTTGTATGTCTGAGATAAAATAGTTTTAAAATAATTCTTACACTTTACTGTAACTGATGCTGATCATTCACTGCTATGACTCTAGAAATGCTATTTGGAGGGGAAGTGTATGGTCAGGGAGCATCTGCAGCATTTTCTGAGATCAAATCTGGTAGATAATCTGTGAAAATCTCTTCTTTTTTTTAATCCTTTTTAGGAAGACTATATATAGTTTTCCATTGCCTTTAGGAAGGTTACAGTCTCAGCTGCTACAGTAAAGCACTTTTTGAAAGCAGAAAACCACCCATCTTGATTACATTTTAAATAAGAACATGAATAGAACAGGTAAAATCATGCCAGTGACTTGTATTCATTTCACACTGAACACTGAGAAAACATGGTCGCATTCTCTGTTCTCCACTCGGAAACTTGAGCATTACTAGCTGGCTGCTGTTGCGTGGTTGTCAGACTTTATGGGCCCTTGCTGGGAGGAGCACGGAGTTTAGAGTTTTAGCTCTGCCACTGACTGCAGTATCTTCTCCTAAACACTGAGATACTCTGGGAGAGTTGCTGAGAGTGGTCAAAGAGACCAAGCCTCTGGTGACGATTTCATTATCGCTGAGTTCATTTATTTATATATCGATTGATCTCATTCTTTATTTATAGCTAGTCTGTTATGTAACTGCCCCATAGAGCTGAGATTCTTTTTTGGAATGAGATGTGGAATACTTTAAATGCCTATAAAATCAAATGTATATATTCACCACTGTCTGTTTCAGTTTCCAATCTAAGCTCTTTAATCAGTTCTGGAAATTCTATTGGCTTATGGTTTAAATTATGGGCTGGGGCCATAATTTAATTGTTTCTTAGGAGGAATAGTTTCAACAGTGGCTAACATTTATTGACCTCTTGCCCCGGCTGCCAGGTTGGAAAACCATGTTGTATGGTTTTTCTTTTATGTTATCTATCGAAAGGTTAATCCTTCTTTATCACACACTTGATTTTCCAGGTTATTCTTTATTTTAGTAATTCAGTATTCTGGAGTATTCTCTTTCTCTCTCTTTCTTTTATTACTGCTTCTAGACTGTTCTAAATGGTTCTGTTTAAAGCAGTCACTACATTTTATGGTTTTAAAACTCCAACAGATGCAGTGGTTGTTCTGTCCCATTCCTCTTTATTTGAGAATGAAGGTCATCTATATTCTGATTGTGATTCTTGTAGCTGTTATTTTTAGAAGGGACAGGAGCTTTAATGGCTTTCCTGCTATTAATGGTGTGTACTGAATAAAGGTTTCACTTATTTTTAAAGTGTTTACCTTTCTTCTTCTTTTTTTTTAACCTAACTCCTAAGAAGGGCTAATTTCTTTCTCTCTTAAGCTTTAATATATTCATCAAATAGTCTCAAGATTTCTGTTTTTTTAAATTGATATCTTGATGGTATTAACAGAGAATTATCATACAGAGCCTCTTGCTCTGTCATCTACCCAGAACATTGTTATTCCCAAGTGACCTGACTTTTCCAAAAGAACCCAGGGAAAATGCAAATTTATCTTGAGAAACAACAGATAGTATCCATTACTGCAATTGACCTTGATAACAAAACAGAGCTAAATATTCTTGAATTCTAGAAAGGGAGACATACTTGAGAACTTACTTCATCCTTTGAATCCTGTGATGTTAGATTTTAAAAGCTCTCTTTTCTTAGGGATCTTTTGATTTCTGAAGTTTGATCTCCCATTACTAATCATTTAAATATACTTCTGTTTCTCAGCAACCTCCTGCCACCTGGGTATGTAATACCCTCTCTTCCAGAACTTCTTAGAATTTGTAATAGTTATCTTTTCTTGGAGGGGGGCGGGGGGAAAACAACAAAATCTTTCTTAAACAGACTGGAGGCTGGGCACGGTGGCTCACGCCTGTAATCCCAGCACTTTGGGAGGCCGAGGCGGGCGGATCACCTGAGGTCAGAGTTGGAGACCAGCCTGGCCAACATGGTGAAACCCTGTCTCTACTAAAAATACAAAATTAGCCGGGCATGTTGGTGCACGCCTGTCATCCCAGCTACTCGGGAGGCTGAGGAAGGAGAATTATCTGAACTTAGGAAGCGGAGTTTGCAGTGAGCTGAGGTGGCGCCACTGCACTGCAGCCTGGGCGACAGAGCCAGACCCCATTAAAAAAAAAGAAAAAAAGAAAAACCAGGTTGGAAATGGTTTCAACACAGCCACCACTATTACCTGCCTTTCACCTGGACCTTTCACCAGCTTTTTCCTGTGTTTCTCAACCTCCTTCTTAGGAGTGCATCTTGTGAGTAAATTCAAAATACCACATGCACAGGGCTCAGCAGGACCCACTGCTATGTGTTATTGTGTGCTGTGAAAGAATTGCATCCACCAGCCACGCACGGTGGCTCACGCCTGTAATCCCAGCACTTTGTAGGGCAGAGGCGGGCAGATCACGAGGTCGGGATATCAAGACCATCCTGTCAAACATGGTGAAAACCTGTCTCTACTAAAAATTCAAAAAATTAGCGGGCACCTGTAGTCCCAGCTACTCGGGAGACTGAGGCAGGAGAATGGCGTGAACCCAGAAGGCGGAGCTTGCAGGGAGCAGAGATTGTGCCACTGCACTCCAGCCTGGGCAACAGAGCCAGACTCCTCTCAAAAAACAAACAAACAAAAGACAAGAATTGCATCCACCTAGCCTCTGGCTCCAGAGTCTTACACATCTGAGTAATACCTGTGTGTACTTTTCTTTTATAAACCTAAAATAAACACACTGACAAAGGCAATGTGAGTAAGGGCTTCTCTCATTCTTGTAGACACTGCCAATCACCTTGGAGAAGAAAAGAAGTTGACCCCCTTCAGAAGAACTGTAATTGATCATTTGCAGTTGACATACAAAATACCGTGCTAGCACCCGCTGAAGATGGGAAGCTGGATGCCACTGCTAAATATTGCTAGTGTGACAATTTATATCCCTGCAATAAATAGTGTTATTACTGTAAAGCTGGGTAGGCATGACATTTCTGACTGCCTCTCCTTTTAAATAGACAGTATATAAATAATGACTGTCTGGCATTTAAACATTTCAAAGCATCACACTTTTTGTTAATACAAATGTGTGATCAGAGCCATTCATTCCCATAAATACTTTGCCTCACAATCTGAGCGTCAGCAGCCACAAGCATGTCCCATCACCCACTAAAAATGGGACACTGTAAAGTGCTGAGCATTCCAAGGGTAAAAACCAGGTTACTAGGGGAAAAAAAGGGGCAAAAGCCAGCACTGTAGAATACACCATTTAAACAACCCCTCTACATTTTCCTAAGATTCAGCAGCAGCAGCAACAACAACAAAATCAGTATTTCCCAGAGTGAGAAACCCTTGAATCAAAAGATGTTTTTTTGGAAAACGGTTCTTTTGGTAACTAAGTTTGGGAAGCACCACAAATTATTACCCTCCTCTTGGAGACCCGTGAACACCCAACATTTATTCCATAAATTTACCTGCATTTACCAAAGCGGGTCTTATTTAGGGGCTCAGGGTGAAACAGGAAACAAATCAGAGTCCCAAACCTTCAGGAAATTTACAAGGTTTTTGTTGTTGTTTGAGATAGGGTCTGGTTCTGTTGCCCAGGCTGGAGTGCAGTGGTGCCATCACAGCTCACTGCAGCCTTGACCTCCAAGGCTCAAACAATCCTCCTGCTTCAGCCTCTTGAGTAGCTGGGATTACAGGCGCGACCCACCACACCCAGCTAATTTTTGTATTTTGTAGAGATGGGGTTTTGCCATGTTGCCCAGGCTGGTCTCAAACTCCTGGGCTCAAGTGATGTGCCCACCCCAGCCTCCCAAAGTGCTGGGATTAGAGGCGTGAGCCACCACGTCTGGCCAATTTACAGTTTTAAATGAACATATCTGTTTCCTGTGGGGACTGTAACAAATGACCACAAACCTGATGGCTTAAAACAACAGAAATTTGTTCTCTCACAATTCTGGAGGCCAGAAGTCTGAAGCCCGCAGGTCAGGTCCACAGGGCCACGCCCCCTCCCAGGTGCCAGGAGAGTCCCTTCTTTGCCTTCTCCAGCCTCTGGTGGCTGCCTGACTTGTGGCCACATCTTGCTCATCTCTGCCTCCTCCCCTCCCATCCATGCCAAATCTCCCTCAGCCTGCCACTCATAAAGTATCTTACAATTTAGGATCTACCTGGACAATCCAGAATGATCTCTCTTCTCAATTCCTAATTTAATCAAACCTGCAAAGACCCCTTTACATGTGGTTCCAAAGATTAGGGCCTGATCTCTTTAGAGATCATTATTATTCAGCTGACTACAAATGGATGCAGCTCTGAGTGTCCTGTGGTAATGACTGCTTTTCTGCTTTGACCTTGAAACCTTCTCTTTGAGAAACGCCTGCCACTACCCAGAGAACCCTGGCCCCAAAAATCCACTCTGAAAAGTTCTGGTCGAGGGGCTATCTGCATTTATAGGAGGGGAGAGCTGTCCTGGTGGGCTCCTCTCAAGTTTTTTCCACCCCAGTGGGGTTCTAATGTAAATTCTCTCCAGCGACCTTGATTATATCACAGTTATAAGGATAAAACAGAGAGAACAGCATTCCTTGGGTCTGGAGAAGCTGCACAAATACAGGTTGGGTGGTCGCAGCCCTTCCCAAACCAGGATCCCTTCTTTGCCTCCTTTGTCTCTCTGGCTCCAGACACAGAGTCTAGACCTGTCCCTGTCTACCCTTGGAAGAGCTGGAACAAGATGGAGCCTTTTTCACAAGGGACTTTCTTAAAAATTAAGAAAACAGAAAGGACACAGATGACGGAAATGAAAAGAGTGAGCTCAGGCCAGGCACGATGGCTCATGCCTGTAGCATGTTCCAGCATTTTGGGAAGCTGAGGAGGGCGGATCACTTGAGGTCAGGACCTCGAGACCAGCCTGACCAACATGGTGAAATCCTGTCTCTACCAAAAAATATAAAAAATTAGCCAGGTGTGGTGGCAGATGCCTGTAGTCCCAGCTACTTGGGAGGCTGAGGCAGGAGAATTGCTTGAACCCAAGAGGCGAAGGTTTCAGTGAGCCGAGATCGCGCCACTGCACTCCAGCCTGGGTGACAGAGAGAGATTCTATCTCAAAAAAAGAAAGAAAGAGAGAAAGAAAAGAAAGAAAAGAAAGAGAGAGAGAGAGAAAGAGAGAAAGGAAGAAAGGAAGAAAGGAAAGAAAGAAAGAAAGAAAGAAAGAAAGAAAGAAAGAAAGAGAGAGAGAGAGAGAGAGAGAGAGAGAGAGAGAGAGAGAGAGAGAAAGAAAGAGAAAAGAGTGAGTTCACAAAGTGCAGGTTACAAAATCCCTGGTTAGTTGATGCCTAGATTCTAGTTTGGCAGCACTTTTTTTTTTTTTTTTTTTTTTTGGAGACAGAGTCTTGCTCTGTCGCCCAGGCTGGAGTGCAGTGGCTTAATCTCGGCTCACTGCAAGCTCCGCCTCCCGGGTTCACGCCATTCTCCTGCCTCAGCCTTCCGAGTAGCTGGGACTACAGGCATCCTCCACCAGGCCCGTCTAATTTTTTGTATTTTTAGTAGAGATAGGTTTCACCGTGTTAGCTAGGACGGTCTTGATCTCCTGACCTCGTGATCTGCCCGCCTCGGCCACCCAAAGTGCTGGGATTATAAGCGTGAGCCACTGCGCACGGCCCAGCACTTTTTTAAATTCTGCCTCTGGCCTGGGTCTGCTGTCTCTTGATTTTCCAGCAGGTAGCCTCCCCGCTACTTGTATTCAAGGCCAAACCTCGACTCCATTTTTCCTATTTTGTTTCTGATGCTCTCCGTAAGCCTGCTGTCGAGTTCCAGGTTCTGGAAAGAACAAATAGAATGCTCTGTGTTTAGTCATCCAACTAAAATGTGAGGGGCACTCACTGCCTGCCAGGCCTGCAAAATGCCTTCCCAGTTTCATGCCTGGCCAATGTACGTGGCTCCCAGACCTTCCTGAGATAAGTCTTTATTTTTCTTTCTTTTCTTTTTTTTTTTTTTTTTTTTGAGATGGAATCTCACTCTGTTGGCCCAGGCTGGAGTGCAGTGGCGCGACCTCGGCTCACTGTAACCTCAGCCTCCTGGGTTCAAGCAATTCTCCTGCCTTAGCCTCCCAAGTAGCTGGGATTACAGGCGTGCACCACCATGCCCACCTAATTTTTGTATTTTTAGTAGAGATGAGGTTTCACCATGTTCACCAGGCTAGTCTTGAACTCCTGACCTCAAGTGATCCACCCGTCTTGGCCACCCAAAGTGTTGGGATTACAAGCATGAGCCACTGCACCTAGCCAACTCTTTCTTTTTTCTATGAGTGGGGCCTCAACTAAAGGAGCTTCTGGAACTTTCAGCCTTCAGAAGCTGCCCCTTCAGGGGAAATGCATCCAACTGCGCAGCATGGGATTGAGAACAGTAGAATTTTTTTTTTAAATAAGGCTTTGGACATACCATGCAGAATAGAAAGTTTCTCTGGAGCTCATAAAAAAGAAATATTAAGCAAGAAGGAAAGTCTCCTGGAGGTGTCATGGAAGCTTCGAGGTTCTGATGAGGACATGTGTGAATCATAGTATTCTAGCTTAGTCAGATGGCCGGGGAAGAGCAACCCCAATGACTGGTAGGGCTTGAGGCTCGCACATCACTGAGGCACTGTAAAGCACTAAGGCCTAAAGTCTGAATGTTCTGATGGCATTTCTCAAAAGTGCTGTGACCCTTTCTTTTTTTTTTCTTTTGAGATGGAGTCTCGCTCTGTCACCCAGGCTGGAGTGCAGTGGCATAATCTCAGCTCACTGTAACCTCTGCCTCCTGAGTTCAAGCAATTCTCCTGCCTCAGCCTCCTGAGTAGCTGGGTTTACAGGTGCCCACCACCACACCCAGCTAATTTTTCTGTTTTTTTTGGAAAGATGGGGTTTCACCATGTTGGCCAGGCTGGTCTCAAACTTCTGACCTCAGGTGATCTGCCCTCCTTGGCCTCCTAAAGTGCTGGGATTACAGGCGTGAGCCACCATGCCCAGCCTTCTGTGACCTTTCAACAGAGCTGACATCAAGTTCTTTCTTGCGGGGGATCATCTATGCCATTGTCCCCCATGGGCTCCCCCTTGATGGGGAGTTTTTAATTTAAAATATTGATGGTATATTATTATATAATTGATAATATTATATAACGGAAGTAATATATAATATATAATTAATAATATGTTGATGAGGCCGGGTGCGGTGGCTCATGCCTGCAATCCCAGCACTTTGGGAGGCCGAGGTAGATGAATCACCTGAGGTCAGGAGTTTGAGAGCAGCCTGGCCAACGTGGCGAAACCCCTTCTCTACTAAAAAAAAAAAAAAAAATTAACCAGGCATGTTGGCGGGTGTCTGTAATCCCAGCTACTCAGGAGACTGAAACAGGAGAATTGCTTGAACTAGGGAGGAAGAGGTTGCAATGAGCCAAGATCATGCCACTGCACTCCAGCCTGGGAAACAGAGTAAGACTCTATCACAAAATTAATAATAATAATAAGTTGATGACAAATATCAACGACAATGTTAATATAAGATTGATAACTGATATATTGGTAAAGAGGTCCAGGCATTGCCCTGACTGCCATGATACTGTGATAGACCCAGCAGACAGTCTTCAAGGAACTGGCATTGTAATGTGACAACACAAATAATAAGCATGTAAATAAACAAATGATTTGGCACCTTCTCCTTCATCCTCCAAGCCTGGTAAAGTGAATCCTTACCCTGTGCCACTCCTCAATGGGAAGTACCATGCAACTGGTGGCCAGGACTCCAAGGAGAACAGAAGATAGAGTGAAAACAGGAAATGAAATTGTGGTTGCAGCAAAGCTGTCTCTTGCTGCATGGTGGTTGACTAGCCACAAAGTACTTTCACTTGTCCCAGTTCATGGAAGTCTCCCAAGAACTCTGAGAGAAAACCATCATCCCCATGTGTTATCACCCTTTTCAGAGGTAAGGTCTCAAGGCTCAAGCTTGCTCAAGGTTACCCAGAGCCTGCACTTGAACTCAGGTCCTTCCTTCCTTTGATGTTGTTCCCACTGAACTCACTCAAAAGGGAAGAGACAGAGCCCCCTGAGATGATTGCTTCCAGTCCCAGGAACCAAGGGCATGCTCCAAAAGAAAGCTGCTTCTACACAGAATTCCATTTCTCAGAATGTGGCTTTCTGGGAAGGGGAGTTGAAAATTCTCATTCTGGCCAGGTGCAGTGGCTCACACCTGTAATCCCAGCACTTTGGGAGGCTGAGGCGGGAGGATCACTTGAGGTCAGGGGTTTGAGACCCGCTTGGCCAATATGGTGAAACCCTGTTTCTACTAAAAATACAAACATTAGCTGGGCATGGTGGCGCATGCCTGTAATCCCAGCTACTCGGGAGGCTGAGGCGGGAGAATCACTTGAACCCAGGAGGCAGAGGTTGCAATGAGCTGAGACTGTGCCACTGCACTCCAGCCTGGGTAACAAGAGCAAGACTCTGTCTCAAGAAAAAAAAAAAGAAAAAGAAAAAAAGGTAAATTTCCATTCTGCAGATTCCACTCCTCTACCCACCTCAAACGTCCTTCAGAGTAGGTGCTTGGTGAGATGTTAGCCAGGACCATTTCCACCTGATATGATTCCAGCTCCGAAGGAGGCAGGAGAAATCCACAACCACACTTAAACTGAGCAATGGGGATTTTACACCTGTTTTTCAAAATAACATGTGCACTCCCACTGGTGGACAGGGAGAATGAAACCTTTGTTGATACAGCTGTGGACAATTCTCCTTGAAATAGAGACCTGTTCATTGTTTACAGGGCAATGGTCAATAGTGTACTTAAATACTAGTTTTGAATTGACCAGATATATTGGCAGATAATAGCACTTTCTTTCTCTTCCACTGACCAAGGAGTAATAAAGAAGTCACAGGCTGGGCACGGTGGCTCATGCCTATAATCCCAGCACTTTGGGAGGCCGAGACAGATGGATTGCTCGAGGTCAGGAGTTTGGGACCAGGCTGGGCAACATGGAAAAACTCTGTCTCTACCAAATAATAATAATAATAATCAGCCAAGTCTGGTGGCGCACTTGTAGTCCCAGTTACTCTAGAGGTTGAGGTAGGAGGATCACTGGAGCCCAGGAAATCAAGGATGCAGCCAGCTGTGCTGGCACTATTGCACTCCAGCCTAGGGTGACAAAGTGAGACCCTGTCTGGAAAAAAAAAAGTCATCAATAAGAGTCCACTAAAAAAGTCACCAATAAGAGTCCAAAATAACTTTATTTAGAGGATGAATAACTTTACAACTGGGTGATAGTTGCTGTTTTTCATGCTCTCAGATCACACTAGTGGATTGATAACACTTGCTCCTTCCCCTCTCTATCCAGCAGGGAAATTTTGAGGGAAGCATAAAGTCCAAGAGGGAAAATGAATTTTCAGTTAGTCTAGCTGGATGAATTTTGGGGCATTCATGCAGACACCCAGTGGAGTTAGTCTTTCCACACATAAAAGACCTCTCTTGCTGGAGCTTGTACCTGGAGTTCCCCAGTTTCTTTTGACATCCCCTGGGTAGGTGTCTGGGGTGAGCATGCCTGGGTTCTTGCTTAACCTTCAACAGAGGCCTTGCCCAAGGTCAGAGAGGGCCCAGGTAGTCAATATTTCTGGGATGCTGGGAGCTGAAGATGGGCTCTCAGGACTTAGCAGGATCCCTCAAGAAGAGGGGCAAAAGCAATTACCAAGGTAGACTACTTGCTAGGGAACAGATCTCAAATAGGAAGCAGTCACATCATGACTATTTGCTTTACTGAAGTATGAGACACCAAGAGAGCTATCCTGATAAGCAATAAAATGTCTCCCCAGGCTGAGTGTGGTGGCTCACGCCTATAATCCCAGCACTTTGGGAGGCCGAGGTGGGCGGATCACCTGAGGTCAGGAGTTCAAGACAGCCTGGCTAACATGGTAAAACCCTGTTTCTACTAAAAATACAAAAAATTAACTGGGCATGGTGGCACGTACCTGTAATCCCAGCTACCCGGGAGGCTGAGGCAGGAGAATTGCTTGAACCCGGGAGGCAGAGGTTGCAGTAAGCTGAGATCACACCATTGTACTCCAGCTTGGGCAACAATAGCGAAACTCTGTCTCAAAAACAAAAAAGCCTCCCCCTTCTCCCTTTCTCTTCCTTTGCCCTCTCTTTCTTCTCCATTGACTTTCTTTCAGATAAATGCTTTATTTTTGTGAAACGATAGCTGCTCACAGAAAAACATTCAAAAAATATTGAAAAGTACAAAGGAAAAAAGCCTAAATTGATTGAATTCTAACCACCTGAAGGGTAACTACTGTTAACCTTTTTGTGGCAGTGTGTGTGTGTGTGTGTGTGTGTGCATGTGTGTGTGTGACTTTTAAGGCTTTAACAGGCTGGGCCCGGTGGCTCATGCCTGTAATCCCAGCACTTTGGGAGGCCAAGGTGGGCAGATCACCTGAGGTCAGGAGTTCAAGACCAGCCTGGCCAACATGGTGAAACCTCATCTCTACTAAAAATACAAAATACAAAATACTAAAAAATACAAAATACTAAAAAGCCGGGCGTGGTGGCACTCACCTATCTTCCCAGCTACCTGGGAGGCTGAGGTGGGAGAATCACTTGAATCCAGGAGGCGGAGGCTGCAGTGAGCCGAGATCGCACCACTGCACTCCAGCCTGGATGACACAGCAAGACCCTGTCTCAAAAACAAAATAAAATAAAGCTTTAACAGAGCATAGCACACTTGCAGCAAAGTGCACAAATCATCTGTGTGCCACTGGATGCACACTGCTGTGCACAGCAAACTGAAAACTGCTGTAGAGCCAGCACCCACAGGGTTCCCCCTCCACGAATACATACCCCCCAACCACGAATGCTAACTTATTTCTCACCTCTGGGAACACTTTGGTGGATGTCCTCTCAGACTTTTATGAAACACCTGTGATCTTAAAAACAAACCTGGTAACAACCATGCTCTCCCAAAATCAGAACTGCAAAAACAGCCCACATACCACAACTTAATTGGCATTCCTGTCTATATGACTCATTCTGCAAAACTCTACCGGGAGTCCATGTGCTCCTGAATCCTGGTCCACAGCCTGGCTGCCTGCTGGAGCCACCTGGGGAGCTTCAAAACTGGCGGTGCCTGGGCCCCCACCTCCAGTGTGGCTGACTTAACTGGTCCAGGTGGGGCCTGGGCATTTGTGTAGATGTATCTCTTATCTCCCCAGGGGATCCTAATGTGCCACCAAGGTGAGGTCACTTTTTACTATACAAATGCACTGCAAGTAGGACTGTGAGGTGCTGTCCCAACCGACTTGACCCCACAGAGACCACTGTGAGGCCATATAGAGACCGTCATCCACTCTTGCCAATGTGAATGCTGAGGCTCAGGAGGTCATGGTTCTGTGCCTGGACTGCACAGCGTTGATGGGAGGTGCACATCCTGCCTAGAGCCCTAACCTTTTCAGCCTTGGCCCAGGTCATAGGTACAGGCCAATGGATGGAACAGAGGCAGCCCAAGCCCTGAGGAAGTGTTCCATCATCATGGGCTCATCGTCTAGGGGTGAGGCTGAGCTGGATGGGCTTGTCCAGGGAGCACAGCCTCTTGGGATTCATAGGTAGGAATCCAAGCTGGCACAGAAATGTGCCTGAACATCCACAGAATAATTCTGGAAAAACAGGCAGGAGACTGAGAGGGCAACCTGTTTTCCTCTAGAAAGGTGACACAGGTGGAGAGGGCTCAAGTGCCTGGATTGCCCAGATTTCGAATTTTTATTATCAAAGCCAGGCATGGTGGTTCACACCTGCAATCCCAGCACTTTGGGAAACTGAGGTGGGCAGATTACTTGAGGTCAGGAGTTCAAGACAAGCCTGGTCAATATGAGGAAAACCCACCTGTACTACAAATACAAAAATTAGCTGGGCGTGGTGGTAGGTGCCTGGAGTCCCAGTTACTCGGGAGGCTGAGGCAGGAGAATCTCTTGAACCCGGGAGGTGGAGGTTGTAGTGAGCTGAGATCATGCCATTACACTCCAGCCTGGGCAACAGAGTAGGACTCTGCCTCAAAGAACAACACCAAAAAATTTATTATCAAAATTTTCAAATATACAGAGAAGTAGCAAGAATGGACTACATTATTTATTATTTAAAAATGATTAAGATCTCAGAATGAAGAGATAAAAGAAGCAATGGATGGGCATTTCAAAACCATTAGGAGTTGAAATTAAGGGGATGTTTTGTGTTTTCCTCAATTTTTAGTTTTTTGCATCCAGAGTTTACTAGGACCTAAGCTTAATGAGGGCAGGGGTTTCTGTCTCTTTAGCTCATTACTCTTTCTCTTGTGTCTAGGACAGCTCTTAGCATACAGAGGGTAACAAATAAATCTGAGGATAAATGAGTAAATGTATGAATTGAACATGCATTGCTTTTGTATTTGGGAGGAATCTGTTCTAAACAGAGAGATATATACATATATAGATATAGATAGATATCAATCAAGAAGTGTTCACTTCTTATACAAATAAACCCAGGAAAATCATCAACATCTCAGTCATTGAACCTACTAATTTATAAATGATGTGTGTATGAAAATGATGTGCAGTTTACTCATGAGGGAAAATATAGAAACAGGTGCCAAGTGGCAGGACTGGGGTCCTATGCTTTTGTGTATTATCCAAATAGGGAAGAATACAGGAGTGGAGGGTCTCCTTAGTGTCCTGGGGCCTTGACCACACAACCACCCCTGTTTCCTCATCCATTTATCACCCAAGACAATGACAGTAGGGGGCCTTGCTATCTCTTTACAGCAGGGCAGAAAATGCCAGCCAAGGAAGGTGAATGAGAGACTTCAGGACTTGGCCCCAGACAGTTAACTTGGACTACATCTGTCCTGGAGGGATAGGCTGGAAGGATTGAAAATTAACCCGGTTGGGTGTGGTGGCATGCGCCTGAAATCCCAGAAGTTTGGGAAGCGGAAGGAGGTGGATTGCTTGAGCCCAGGAGTTTGAGACCAGCCTGGGCAACATGGAGAAACCCCGACTCTACAAAAAATACAAAAATTAGTGGGGTGTGGTCGTGCATGCCTGTGGTCCCAGCTACTCGGGAGGCTAAGGTGGGAGGATCACTTAAGCCTGGGAGGCCAAGATTGCAGTGAACCAAAATTGCACCTCTGTACCTCAGTCTGGGCAGCAGAGTGAGACCTTGCCAAAAAAAAAAAAAAAAAAAAAAAAAAAAAAAAAAAAAAAAAAAAAAAAGCCAGGCATGGTGACTCAGGCCTGTAATCCCAGCACTTTGCTTTGGGAGGCCAAGGCAGACAGATCACTTGAGGTCAGGAGTTCAAGACCAGCCTGGCGACCATGATGAAACCCCATCTCTACTAAAATACAAAATTAGCTGGGCATTGTGGCACATGCTTGTAATTTTAGCTACTTGGGAGGCTGAGGCAGGAGGATTGCTTGAACCTGGGAGGCGGAGGCTGCAGTGAGCTGAGATTGCACCACTGCACTTCAGCCTGGGTGACAGAGTGAGACTTCATCTCGAAAAAATAAAATAAAATAAAATAAAATGACCTTGGGCATCCTCACGTGTCCCATCTTTAGAATCTCTCAGCATTTATAAAATTAACTGCCACATTGCAATATGTCTTCTCCCTTCCTTNCAGGCATGGTGACTCAGGCCTGTAATCCCAGCACTTTGCTTTGGGAGGCCAAGGCAGACAGATCACTTGAGGTCAGGAGTTCAAGACCAGCCTGGCGACCATGATGAAACCCCATCTCTACTAAAAATACAAAAATTAGCTGGGCATTGTGGCACATGCTTGTAATTTTAGCTACTTGGGAGGCTGAGGCAGGAGGATTGCTTGAACCTGGGAGGCGGAGGCTGCAGTGAGCTGAGATTGCACCACTGCACTTCAGCCTGGGTGACAGAGTGAGACTTCATCTCGAAAAAATAAAATAAAATAAAATAAAATGACCTTGGGCATCCTCACGTGTCCCATCTTTAGAATCTCTCAGCATTTATAAAATTAACTGCCACATTGCAATTTTTTTTCTCCCTTCCTTTTTTTTTTTTTTTTTTTTTTGAGACGGAGTCTCGCTCTGTCACCCAGGCTGGAGTGCAGTGGCCGGATCAAAGCTCACTGCAAGCTCCGCCTCCCGGGTTCATGCCATTCTCCTGCCTCAGCATACCGAGTAGCTGGGACTACAGGCGCCAGCCACCTCGGCCGGCTAATTTTTTATTTTTTTTTTGTATTTTTTAGTAGAGACGGGGTTTCATCATGTTAGCCAGGATGGTCTTGATCTCCTGACCTCGTGATCCGCCCGTCTCGGCTTCCCAAAGTGCTGGGATTACAGGCTTGAGCCACCACGCCCGGCCATCTTCTCCCTTCTTAAATAGCCTTGGGTTTATGGTGAATAACAACAAATAAAACAATAGCTAACATGTAGAAAGTGTTTACAGACTTCCAAGGGCCTTCAGCTCAAATGGTTCAGAATAGTCCTGTTATGAAAACCATATAGTAACAATGATTCTTGTCCATTTTCTAGATGAGGAGACTGAGGTTGAAAATTTACTGGATTTGCCCAAAGGACAGAGGGGCTGGGATCTGAGCCAAGGTCCCTCACTTCTAGAGACAATCATCTGTACGTAACTTCCTGCAGTTGCAGGAGTTGTTCCTATTCAGTGCCCTCCCTATCTGTTCCCATGTATAACAGGATCTCATGGCAAGTGCTGGGCACTCAGGGGATGGGGTTAAATTGGGATTAGCACTGGAAAGTCCTGTTTTCTCATCGATAAAAGTAGGAGTTTAGATCAGGTGACCTTTGGGCATCCCTAAGTCCTGAGACATTTTTATTTTCTGCTCCATTTCAAAGGTCAAGAGATCAGGTCCCTGGCCAGGTAGACTCCACTGAGGGCAAAGCAAGAAGAAAAGACGTCAGTGGTGACCTTTTCCATCTGTATTTACCATCAGATATCAAAGAGACCATTGGTTTTTCACTCAGCAAACATTTATTGGGGTTACCGTGTGCTGGTATAGTTCTAGAAGCTACAGACACACAGATAATGCCTGTGTCAGCCTCCTCCCTCTGTCCAAGAGAGAGACTGGTGATTTAGAACCAGCTCAGTGAGGGTGGGGGGAAGGATGGGTGAGATTCCATGGTGCCAGAGAGAACTGCTGCCATCTTGGTGGCCTTGGGAGAGGTTGCCAAGGAAGGCTCTAGAAGAGCAGAGGCTAAAACATGGCCTTGCAGAGAGGGTCGGGGTTACCTGGTAGGTTGAGAGGCCGATGCATCTTAGAAGTGAAAAGCAGGCATCTTCCGTGCAATATGCCCCTGTGTTTTCATCTCCCAGTCCATCTTCAGCTTTCTCATTCAGCTTTCTCTCAGTGATGATGAGAAAATCCTTAGTCCACTACTCTGTGAAAAGCTGTAGACAGTTCTCTGATGTACAACAGGATGAAATGGTTTCCCTCCAGGAATCAATGAATGAGGAGGAAGGAATCTCCTCCTGAGACCATTTGAACCTCAGTGTCCTTTCCTGCCCCAACTAGCTCACCTAGCAGTCAAGGTACATACCAGAAACTACCCATGTGCCACGTGGGAGGGGCCCTAGCCAACAGGTAGGAGAAACGGAAGCTGTCCGATAACTTTTTTTTTTTTTATATGGAGTCTTGCTCTGTCACCCAGGCTTGAGTGCAGTGTCGCCATCTCGGCTCACTGCAACTTCCTTTCCCAGGTTCAAGCAATTCACCTGCCTCAGCCTCCCAAATAGCTGGGGACTACAGGTGCACATCACTATGCCTGGCTAATTTTTGTATTTTTAGTAGAGATGGGGTTTCACTATGTTGGCCAGGCTGGTCTCGAACCCCTGATCTTCTGATCCACCCGCCTCGGCCTCCCAAAGTGCTGGGATTACAGGCATGAACCACCGCTCCCAGCCACTGTCCAATAACTTTCTTTTCCCCACTAACTGTCATCCTTCCCGGGATTGTTAGAAAATGGAATTCCTGCTACCTGCAGCCTCTAAGCCTCTGCTGCTGGGTTTATGTTGAGTTTTAACTGCCATTTCTGTGTTCTTGGGTCCTTCCCAAACTTCCAAACAGTATTTGTTTGGAAATGCTTCTGCTTCTGTTTTGGACCGTGATGAAACATTTCCATAAATTATTAGTCCGTTGAGACCCAACATAAAAATGGTAAGCATACGTGCAACACTTCAGACTTTGCTACTGTTGCTAGGTCGTCCCAGCCCATGGCAGAACCAATCATCACTGGAGAAGTGAATCAGCTGACATAGGAGCTCCTTGCCTAACACAGGGGCTTTTGCATCTATCCTGCTAAGCACACATGTGCAGAGGAGAGTCCCTTGGAATCAGCAGCCAATGTCCTCATTTCCCTGGGTGGCATTTTGCCAAATCTATTCCACAGGAGGTCCTGACTCCCTCTCCTTCACTTTTTCCCAGGAGAGCTGCTCATCCAGTGGCATTGAAAATGGGCTTTGAGGCCAGGTGCAGTGTCTCACGCCTGTAACCCCAGCACTTTGGGAGGCCGAGGCAGGCAGATCACGAGGTCAGGAGATCGAGACCATCCTGGCCAACATGGTGAAATCCCATCTTCACTAAAACTACAAAAATTAGCTGGGTGTGGTGGCACGTGCCTGTAATCCCAGCTACTCGGGAGGCTGACCCAGGAGGTGGAGGTTGCAGTGAGCTGAGATCCCACGACTGCACTCCAGCCTGGTGACAGAGTGAGACTCTGTCTCAAAAAAAACATACAAATAAAAATAAAAGAGAAGAAAAGAAAATGGGCTTTGTTGCTTCCCTGAGTCATCTCCACCTTCCCCTAAACTCTTCTCCCAGGTTGGTCCTTTTCTTCTCAGGGTCCAGGTTTCATTCATGATGTTCCTCTTGTCTGGAAAGACCCCCTCCTGCTCCCTGCACTCCTCCCTCCTTCTGCTGCTTTCTCTCCTTCTCCCAGGTATATATCAAACCCAGGCTCCCCAAGAAGCCCACCCACTCTGATGGCAGGCCCTGCTGTGTGATGCTCGTGGTTGGCTGATCTTCTCATCTCCACATGAATGGAAGGTGCCACAAGGATGGGAACCACCTTCCTCACCTTTGTTCCCTGGGAAGCACTTGTCACATGCCCTGTGTCCCCCAGATGCTTCGTGGGTGAGCACGTATTGAATTGGAATCTCCAGAAGGAGCAGGAGAATACACAGCCTAACAGCCAGAGAAAATGTGTGGAAATCATTCCATATTTTCTTCATGTATCCAGTGGAAATACTGTAAACAGCAGGACCACTATCCTGTAGGCAGATGTCATTTACTTTGTGCATAGACTTTCTTAACAAACACTTATGAGGCACCACCTGCACACAAGGGCTTGCGGGGTGGGAAATACCAACAAAAAAGCCCCCACTTAAGATATTTAGCTAGTGCCTGAGAAAATAAAATAATTGTTAGGGTGTGTTTATTTGAAAGTTTTGGGGAAAAAAAAACACTTAGGTGGTGTTTATAATTCTTAAAAGAATTACTTTTTTTAAAAGTGCTTAGCATTCTTCAGTGGGAAAGACCTTGAAAAGTACATCCTTTGTTGCTCTATAAAGTAAATGAATTCTGTTCTTTGCAATGATGACATTTTCTAGTACTTATATTGAGAAAAGTGGAAAGTTTAACTCCTAACCATTGTCATTTCTTTCCAATTTAATGTCAAAACATTGTTTTTTACCATTAAGGATAGAAATAGTCTAACAGGTGTGCTATGGTGTGTTATGAACAAAATGATAAATTAAGGTGTTTAGCACAGAGTTACAGAGATGTTAACTGTGTACTAATTTTATATTTTAAATATATTTACTGAGATATAATTCACGTACCATAAAATTCACCCATTTAAAGTGTTAAATTCAATGGTGTTATATATTCATAGAGTTATGCAATCATCCGCCATGATCTAATTTTAAAATGTAGTTTTTTCTTTTCTTTCCTTTTTTTTTTTTTTTTTTAAAGACAAGGTCTTGCTCTGTCACCCAGGCTGGAGTGCGGTGGCTTGATCGTAGTTCACTATGGCTTCGAACTCTTGGGCTCAAGCAATCCTCCTGCCTCAGCCTCCAGAGCAGCTAGGACTACAGGTACATGCTACCATGACCAGCTAATTTTTATTTTTTATTTTTTTTGTAGAGATAGGATCTCACTATGTTGCCAAAGCTGGTTTGGAACTCCTGGGCTCAAGCAATCCACCCGCCTCAGCCTCCCAAAGTGCTGGGATTATAGGTGTGAGCCACTGTACCCGGTCTAATTTTAGAACATTTTCATCACCCCAAGAAAAAACTCCAAACCTTTTAGCAGTCATTCCTTACTCTCTTCACCACCCCTAGCCTTAGGCAAACACTAATCTACTTTCTTTATAGATGTGCCCATTCTAGACATTTTATATATATAGAATCATATAATATGTGCTATTTTATTCATGGCTTTTTTCACTTAGCATACTGTTCTCAAGATTTATCCACATTGTAGTATATATCAGTACTTCATTCCTTTTTATGGCTGGATAATATTCCATTATATGGATATACCACATTTTATCTATTCATAGTTGATAAACACTTGAGTTGTTTCCACTTTTTTACTATTATAAATAATGCTGCTATGAACATTTATGTATAAGCTTTTGTGGATGTAGATTTCATTTTTCTCTCTCTATCTCCTTTTTTTTTTTTTTTTTGACAGAGTCTCACTCTGTTGCCCAGTCTGGACTGCAATGCCACCATCTTGGCTCACTGCAGCCTCCACATCCTGGGTTCAAAAAATTCTCCTACTTTAGCCTCCCAAGTAGCTTGGATTACAGGCATGTGCCACCACACCCAGCTGATTTTTGTATTTTTAGTAGAGACAGGGTCTCACCATGTTGGCCAGCCTGGTCTCGAACTCCTGACCTCAGGTGATCTGCCCACCTTGGCTTCCCAAAGTGCTGGGATTATAGGCGTGAGCCACCACGCCTGGCCAGATTTCATTTCTCTTAGGTAAATACCTAGGAGTGGAATTGCCAGGTCATATGGCTACTCTGTGTTTAACATTTTGAGAAACTGTGACACTGTTTTCCACAGTGGCTGCATTATTTTACATTTCTACCAGGAGTATATGAGGTTTCCAATTTCTCCACATCCTTACTACTACTTGCTTTTTGTTATTGCCATCTTAGAGGATGTGAAGTGGTATCTCATTGTGGTTTTGATTTGCATTTCCCTGATGGCTAATGATGTAGAGCAGTGGTCCCCAACCTTTTTGCCACCAGAGGCCAGTTTTGTGCAAGACAATTTTTCCACAGATGTGGGGTGGAGGGAGAGGGAGGGCTTCGGAATGAAATTGTTCCATCTCAGATCATCAGGCATTAGTTAGATTCTCATAAGGAGTGTGCAAAATAGATCCCTCACATGTGAGTTCACAGTAGGGTTCATGCTCTTATGAGAATCTAATGCTGCAGCTGATCTGACAGGAGGCAGAGCTCAGGCAGTAATGCTCACTGGCCTGACTCTCACCTCCTGCTGTGCAGCTGGGTTCCTAACAGGCCACACGGACTGGTACCAGTCCACTGCCCAGGGCTTGTGGACTCCTGATGCAAAGCATCTTTTCTTGTGCTTATTGGTCATTGTATACCTTCTTTGGGGAAATACCTAATCAAATATTTTGCTTATTTTACAGTTGGGTTATTTGTCTTTTTGTTATTGAGCTGTATGAATTCTTGTTGGGTGTGGGGGCTTACATTTGTAATCCCAGCACTTTGAGAGGCCAAAGCAGGGGGATCGCTTGAGCCCAGGAGTTTGAGACCAGCCTGGGCAACATGGTGAAACCTTGTCTCTACAGACAATATAAAAATTAGGCAGGCTTGGTGGCACATGCCTGTTGTCCCAGTTAACTTGAAAGGCTGAAGTTGGAGGATCGCTTGAGCCCAGGAGGTCCAGGCTGCAGTGAGCCGTGACTGTGCCACTGCACTCCAGCCTGGGAGAAAGAGCGAGACTCTGCCTTAGGAAAACAAACAACAACAACAACAACAAAACAAAACAAAAAAACAGAGAGAAAGAATTCTTTATGTATTGTGGATGTTAGTCCCTTATCAAACATAGGATCTGGCTGGGCATGGTAGCTCACGCCTGTAATCCCAGTACTTCGGGAGGCCAAGGTGGGTGGATCACTTGAGGTCAGGAATTTGAGACCGGCCTGGCCAACATGGTGAAAGCCCGTCTCTAGTAAAAATACAAAAAAATTAGCTGGGCATGGTGGTGCACACCTGTAGTCCCACCTACTTGGGAGGCTGAGGCAGAAGAATTGCTTGAATCCAGGAGGCAGAGGTTGCAGTGAGCCGAGATTGCACCACTGCACTCCAGCCTGGGGGACAGAGAGAAACTCCATCTCAAAAA
>NW_016814733.1:1646487-1655649 GCF_001698545.2 Rhinopithecus bieti | reverse complement strand
CTTAGGTGTTTTGAAAAAGTGAAACCAATGATTCAACTTATCTAGACTTTTCTGTAATATCTGTACAGCTAACTCACTATTTTAGAATGATTTGTGTCTCTTGGCTTTCAGTATTCTACTGTGAAAAGTTATGAAGTTTCAAGTTTCAAGTCTATAAGAAGACTGATTTGGATTTGTGTCCTCTCCCTGCGTGTTTATTGAGGCTTTCCTTGGCCACTTTGTTATTTCCCATTTATAAAACATGGCCAAGTTCCTGTGAATGATTGTTTTCAAGGAAATTTCTTTGTAATTGAAAAGGAACTAAATAATATAATATATGTTTGCTATGAACACAGTGTGGCAGCTTTGAATTCATAGGATTTCAGGCTATCAGTGTAAATCAGGAAAGGGCTTCCAGGGAGAGAAAGTGAGAGTGAAAGCAGTGAGAGTGAGAGCAGGCAGGGGCAGAAGAGAGGGCTGGAGGCTTCCTAGCAGGGGAACCCCAAAGAGCACATTCTTTGGGAAGTGACCACTCACTGGAGCAAGGAGCCTTGGGGATGGAATCCTTGCCAGTGCAGTGTGTGTGTGTGTGTTTGTGTGTGTGTGTGTGTGTACATGTGCATGAGCTGAGAGAGGAGGAGGAGGAGGAGGCGGGGGAGGCAGGGCAGAAGGTATCTTTTCCCATTGAGACATTTTTTGGTCTTTTAAAACCTCTTCAGTGAGCCCAGTCTTTGTAAACATACCTGTATGCCCAATTCTCTCCAGCTCAAGAAATATAGGGGCCTGATTGTTCTCGGAATTGTATCTACCATTTTTTTAAAGGAGGCCTCAGCTCTGCCCTCATGCTTAAAGCTCTCTCCTGCACATGTGTATGCATTATATCCTCCCTAGGTAATCAGTCACTCGCAAAAGGTCCTGATCCCACTGCAAATTAAATTCCATTCCAGTTTTTTGAACTTCACATATTTAGTTCATGACATAGGGGCCCTGGAAATGTTAAATCTAAAACTTGGTGTGGATTGTTAACTAAAAACTTGGGACTTGGTCTGAAGCCCCCATTCATCTGAGCAGCAAGAGGAACACGTGGTGGCGAAGCCTGCGAGCTGTCTATTCTCAGCTATAAATAGGAATGGTTTGTTTTGCAGCTCTCCAGCTTTTAGGCACATAATATTTGCCAGCATGTATGCTATCACATCCCTGCTATCTGCATTCATACAAACCATGGATCCCATGCTCTTGTCTTACTTTCCCGTTGCAACTGCAATTCTTTGTTGATAAATACCTTTTATCTCAATGATGTGGACATAATATCCACACTCTTCTCCCAATGTGTGTGAAAGACAGAAGAAGAGAGAAGAAGAAAACAGACATGGAGGACCTACTAGGAGCCATAAGCTTTGCCCGGCGCTTTCTTTACTCTAGCAAGGACATTAAATGCACTTAGCGATCATTAGTTCCGTGGCTACCATGAGCCAGAGAATTTCCACACATCATCTCTTGGAGACAGGTATTTTTTCAGCCTTCAATGATGTTAAGTAATTTGCTGGAAGTCACATCTTCTGAGCTTGGATGTGAGGTCAGTAGGTTCTGATTTGGAGCTTTGTTAGCTTTGAATTTTAAATTTAAAATGTGAGCCTTTGGAGAAGTAGATGGCTTTTTTTTATCACCTAAAAACAAAATACTCTTTCTGAGGAATGGCTTTGCAGAACTGCATCTACAGCAATTCAGCCTGGGGCATGGAGCCAGATGACCTGGGTTTGAATCCTGACTCTACCCCTTGCTGGCTCTGTGACCTTGGGCAACAATTTAACCTCCCTGTCCTCATCTGTAAAATGGGCATAGTGATGATGGTAATGCTATCTACTCAAAAAGGTATTGTGGCTGGGTGCAGTGGTTCATGCCTGTAATCCCAGCACTTTGGGAGGCTGAGGCAGGTGGACTAAAAACTTGAGATTTGGTCCCAACTTGAGGTTGGGAGTTCAAGACCTTCTTGGTCAACATGGTGAAACCCCATCTCTATTGAAAATACAAAAATTAGCCAGGCATGGTGGCAGGCACCTGTAATCCCAGCTACTCAGGAGACTGAGGCAGGAGAATTCCTTGAACCTGGGAGGTGGAGGTTGCAGTGAGCCGAGATTGCTCCACTACACTCCAGCCTGGGCGATAGAGAAAGACTCAGTCTCAAAAAAAAAAAAAGTGTTGTTAGGATCTGGTAAGATGACCTATGATGTGTGATAAGCCCTCAATATTAGCCACTATGACTAAGACTTGCATATACAACCAGAGCTGGAATGCCAAGCTACAAGATTACTTTCCCAGGTGTTGAATTAAATAAATTCATTTGAAAGTAATCAGCATCTTTCCTTCCTTCCTTCCTTCCTTCCTTCCTTCCTTCCTTCCTTCCTTCCTTCCTTCCTCCCTTCCTCCCTTCCTTTCTCTCTCTCTCTCTTTCAATGCAAGGGTGGGCTTTCCTAGCAGTCACATATAACTTAGTTAATTCAACAAATGCTTGTAGAACCCTACTGTGGTGCTAAGTGCTGTGCTGAGTGCGGGCTAGAGATTTGGTAGTGAAAACACAGATTGCACATTCCCATTCTGCAGACTGTGGAGCTCACAGTCTAGTGGGAAAGACACCAATGATACAATCAGACCTACCAGAGGGGAATGCTTTCTCATAAAGTCAACTCTGATGTAAAGTTTTTTTAAATCTTCTAAAATTTACCCTGAACTGTGTTTTTTTTTCTTTTGCCTAAGAAATTATTGCTTTACGAAATTGTATGTTGTGTATTTTCATAAGTTTCTTCATCCAGCATATGCTATATATGTACATGAAAAGTCTGTATATTTATATACATTTCTACACAAACCTTGTTGACAAATTCTGCTTAATGTTAGTTCCAATTACAAATGGTAAAATTCAATGCTTTTCACACATCACATATTTAAGTAGTTTTAAAAAAGAAATATCTTAAAATGCCAACTGGAATCTTTTCGGAGCAAAATGTCATTTTAATGAGAATTTATGATGTAGCAGTGGATGGAATATGTTCTGGTTTTTTTTAAATGTACGTTTGGTCTTTCATGAGGCTATTAGAGAGTCCAGAGAACCCTCACTTTTCCTTCTGGATGCCATCAGATTCCTAGAAGGCATCCTGGGGCTTTTTTCTGTTCTTGATGTTCTGATCTTAAATGACTCGGGGCTGTGAACTCCTGGTAAACCAGTGAGTCATAGATTCTGCTCCAAGACACTCTTCGGGCGTGAGGAGTGCTAAGAAAGCAAAACTGATCGAAATGGGTGTGGCTGAGGGGCCCTTCCACAAAGCAAGGTAGCTTTGGACACAGGCTGTTGCTTCTAGAAAGGAGAGGTTGCATGTGCAAAGGATGCGTGATGGTTTGGTGATGTGGTAGATGTGGGACAGGAACCAGTTGGGTGTCAACAATGACGAAGTGCCAAGCTGCATGTTCCCCTCCCATGTCTGGCTCAGGAGCCTTCCAACTCACACAACACACAATAGTAAAAAACAAAGAACAAAACAAACCAATCATTTGTTTTGGAAGTTTAACTTCTGGAGAGAGAAGACTCCTTCCCACCCAGGTTTGGACATTTTAAAGACCTGGAGAAAATTTCAGAGTGGGAGTAGTGTGCAGTGCCATTCTTTCTTGGGGTCCCTCTGGGACATATTCACAGGGGACTTCAATGCTTGCCCTTGGCAAGTGAAAAAGCCCAAGCATCATGGCCAAGCTGTGGAAACCATGTGATCTAGTTCCAGATACAATGCAACATAATGAAAGGAAATATTGTATCATCCTGATTACCTTTAAATAGCTCCCTCTTCATCACTCCCTTTTAAATACACACACACATGCACACATCTCTTTGGAAGTGGCAGAAGCCAAATGCTTGGAGTTTCCTGGCATTTGAGCTTTGTCTCAGCAGCTCTCAAATGTATACACTGCTCTTCACATCCACTTTGAAGTTAAACGGCACAGCTCCTTTTTTACACAGATACCATTATGACAATAAACATCTCGCCATCCTCGTGACTCCCTGTCTACCCTAGCCTTATGTAATTCTCTGGCACACTCACTTTTTCTATGTGTCTTTTAGTGCCTGTTTGTATCATGTAGATTTTAGGTCCATCTGGTAATGACTGTATCTTTCTGTACACAATGTATTCAGTTACCGTTAAACAATAAGTTATTTGATATCAGCAATGTGTGCCCCTGGGAGACAGGACTGTTGGAGGGCAGCGGGAGCTAGAAGCAGGAGGGTTGCAACACCTCTCAAAAAACAGCTTTCCGTTTCTCCCAGGCACCAGGGTGGAGCACGTCTATTCCCCTCCACTGGCACTGATCCTGGTGCTCCAGAAGAAACCAGAATGGCCTCAGGGTCGCTTTGCAAAGCAGAGATTTGGCCTTGAAGTGCCAGAACAGAGGGAGTTGCGTCAGTCCTGGGTACTAGTAAGCAGCTGCCCGGGCTGATGTTAAAGCCACCGAAGATGGAAGGGGCTAGAGAGGGTGTCTGGAGGTTACTCTCCTTTCACTCCTACCCATATCAAATTGGCATTGCTGTGGCTCAGAGTATGAAAGATTAATCTTTCCTTTACTTCCCCTCCTTGTGAAGCAAGGGAGACCACCTGCTTGTAGAAAACTGGTTGAGGGTGAGTTTTCAAGTGTCCCTTGTAGTGATATCACCAAGGCGGGGCTTGCAGATGAGGCAGGGGGTTACCACTCCCAAAACTGTTTTCAAAATGACCCCCCAACCCCCAAAGAGAAAGAATTTCTTAGTTGCTCCTTAGACGGTAGCCATGGATCCACACGAGCTTCTCCTAAGAGTTTATTAGAATCACAGAATCACAGAACTTGAAGCACTTCCCGACTAGAGTCACCATTTTAACAAGATTCCCCAGGAATTCATGTGCATGTTGGAATCAAAGAAGTGCTGCTCTAAGCCAATGATCTCCTTTCTCACTGTACAGTGGAGCATCTGGGAATTTTTTTTTTTTTTTTAAGATGAGATCTCACTCTGTCACCCAGGCTGGAGTGCAGTGGTGTGATCATGGCTCACTGCAACCTCGACCCCCAGACTGAAGTGATCCTCCCACCTCAGCCTCCTGAGTAGCTGGGACTACAGTCGTGCACCACCACACCCAGCTACTTTTTTGTATTTTTTTTTGTACAGATGGGGTTTCTCCATGCTGCCCAGGCTGGTCTGGAACCCCTGGGTTCAAATGAGCTGCCTGCCTCGGCCTCCCAAAGTGTTGGGATTACAGGTATGAGCCCCTGTACTCAGTCATATCTGGGAAACTTTCAAAAATGACCCAGGTCCCTGGCCCTCCTCTAGCGACCCCATGTAGTTTAAGAACTATTGATATATATAAGCCTGGGCTTTGGAGCCAGACTGACTGGGTCTGTGTCTTCCCTAGCCTCTTAGTAGATGTATCCATTTGGGACAGCTCTATGGTTGCTTCTTGGTCTACAGAATCAGATAAATAATAGTCATTGTCTCGTAAGATTATTGTGAAGTTTAAAAGAGATGGTATAAGTAAACTCTGAAGTATAGTAAGTCCTCAATAAACAATACCTATTATTATCTGAACAGGTTTTGCAACAAGTCCCCCACAGCCCTCATCTCGCTCAGTCCCAAGTCCCTTCAGTGTTGACACTATGGAGCAAGTTTTTGGTGATCCATTATACTTGGCAATTTCCTTGAGTATATTGGCCACTATTTCTTCTTCTCTCTCTCTCTCTTTTTTTTTTTTTTTTTTTTTTTGAGACGGAGTCTCGCTGTGTCACCCAGACTGGAGTTCAGTGGCACGATCTTGACTCACTGCAACCTCTGCCTCCAGGGTTCAAGCGATTCTTTCACCTCAGCCTCCCAAGTGGCTGGGATTACAGGTGTCCACCACCCTGCCCTGCTAATTTTTGTATTTTTAGTAGAGACGGGGTTTCATCATGTTGACTAAGATGGTCTTGAACTCCTGACCTCAGGTGATCCACCTGCCTTGGCCTCCCAAAGTGCTGTGATTACAGGTGTGAGCCACCACGCCCAACCCACTCTTTCTAAATTGGCAATCTCTTTGGTCTTCTTCAGTAAGTTGAATGGGTTCTCATTGCCTGATGATCAATACTGGAGGAATCATCCCTTAAACAACAACAAAACCAAAACTAACCAATCAAACAAACAAACAAAACATTGAAAGCAGGAACCAAATTATATAGCAAATGATGGGAAAAACAGTATAACTGGAGCTTAATACCAAAAACATAAGCTAAAATTTAACCAAAATTATCTGGCCATAGCAACCATGTACCAATTTAAATAAGAACAAGGGTGACTCAGCTGTTGTCTTTGGTAGTAGGGTTTTGCCAGAACAGTTCCAGAGTGATAAAATAATGCGATTTTTTTCATCAGGGCTGACCTTTGAGGTTTTTTTTTTTTTTTTTTTTTAACAATTCATACTATCATCATTTTGTGGCCAATTTGGTTTTTCTTTGCCTTGTATTGTTAGATATTTATAGTGTCATCATCATCAGAAAGAGGTTGACCTAAAATAATATTTATGTGAGACCAGATTTAATGGCTCATGCCTATAATCCCAGCACTTCAGGAACCCAAGGTGGGAGGGTCACATAAAGCCAGGAGTTTGAGACCAGCCTGAGCAACAAAAACGAGACCCTGTCTCTACAAACAAAAAATTTAGCCGAGCACAGCGGCGTGTGCCTGTGGTCCCAGCTAATTGGGCAGCTGAGGCAGGAGGATCGCCTGAGCCCATAAGTTTGAGGCTGCAGTGAACTATGACTATACCACTATACTCTAGCCTGGGTTACAGTGTGAGACCCTGTCTCAACAAACAACAGCAACAAAATAGTGATGTGATAGGTGTGAGTGGGTGTTACTTTTACATCTGGAAGCCTATTTAATTGAGAATAAATATTAAAAGTGATTAGTTTGGGCTGGGTGGCTCACGCCTGTAATCCCAGCACTTTGGGAGGCCAAGGCAGGTGAATCAGTTGAGGTCAGGAGTTCAAGACTAGCCTGGCCAACATGATGAAACCCTGTCTCTACTTAAAACACAAAAACTAGCCGGGCATGATGGTACACGTCTGTAATCCTAGCTACTTGGGAGGCAGAGGGCAGGAAGATAGCTTGAATCCAGGAGGTGAAAGTTGCAGTGATCCAAGATCGCGCCACTGCACTCTAGCCTGGGTGACAGAGCGAGACTTTGTCTCCAATAAGAAAAAAAAAAAAAAGTGATCAGTTTGTCAGTCAATACTCCATGTTGTGGTCTCTTTGACCTCTCTATGTGACCTCATAACTGTCAGTTTTTGGATATAAATACTGATAGAAGGATCCTTAATATTTAAATCTAATTTGAACTTTTAAAAATATACAAATTTACTAATTCCCTTTTTTTTTTCTTTTGAGACAGAGTCTGGCTCTTTTGCCTGGGCTGGAGTGCAGTGGTGCCATCTTGGCTTACTGCAACCTCCACCTCCTGGGTTCAAGCAATTCTCCTGCCTCAACCTTCCCAATAACTGGAATTACAGGCATGTGCCAGGGAATTACAGGCAAGCACCACCAGGTGCGGCTAATTTTTATATTTTTAGTAGAGATGGGGTTTTGCCATGTTGGCCAGGCTGGTCTTGAACACCTGACCTCAGGTGATATATCCGCCTTGGCCTCCCAAAGTGCTGGAATTACAGGCGTGAGCCACTGCACTCAGCCTAAATTTGCTAATTCTGTTAAAATGGCATTGCATTTTTTAGGAAACTCCTTCAAAAGAATTCCTATATATATTTCCTAGAACCATAGGATATTAGCTTTGAAACTAATATCAGAAATAATGTGTCTCAATTTCCTTGTATTCCAAAAGGAGAAACTGAGATCTGGAAAAGCAGAGTGACTTTACTGAGGCTACTGGTCTGACAGAACTAGAAGCCAATGTTTTGTTTCACATAGATTGTTTTAATTAGGTCCCTGAAGCCCCAGATGACCAATGTTTGTGCCTCTCACATCACAAAATGCACAAAATCTTATAGGAATTTGCTTATTATTATTTACTTATTCATTTATTTAGAGACAGAGTTTTGCTATGTTGTCCAGGTTGGACTCAAACTCCTGGACTCATGCAATCTTCCCACCTCCACCCCGCCAGCAGCCAGGGATCCAGGTGCAGGAGCGATCGAGCCTGGCTAACTTCCTTTGGTTTTGGTTTTGTTTTTTCCCCCGAGAGGAGTCTCACTCCATCGCCCAGGCTGGAGTGCAGTAGTGCGATCTCAGCTCACTGCAACATCTGCCTCCCAGGTTCAAGCAGTTCTCCTGCCTCAGCCTCCCAAGTAGCTGGGATTACAGGCACCTGCCACGACACCCGGCTAAATTTTGTATTTTTAGTAGAGACAGGGTTTTACCATGTTGGCCAGGCAGGTCTCGAACTCCTGACCTTGTGATCCGCCCACCTCAACCTCCCAAAGTGCTGGGATTACAGGCGTGAGCCACCGCACCCAGCCCTGTTGTTTCTTTTACAATGTTGGCATAGAAAAGCTAAAAACAGAGCTGGGAAATCAAATAGAACTTTCAATTGTCCAATCCTTTCTCATGAAGCTCAAGGGGCTGGCAGGGAGAGTGGAGGAGGGGAAATGGAGTAACCAAGTCAGAGAGCCTTTAAGGAGGGGCTTGTGGAGGCGGAGCAGGCTGCAGTTGGTTGGTCAGGTGAGCGGTGCGACTGGTGTCGCAGACTTGAGCTGGTGCCGTGAGGTAGAGCGGGGATGCTGGCATCAGCTGGCTCTTGCAGCAACTCCTCTGCTGCCTCGCTCCTTTCACCTGAAGCTCTCTACATCTGCCTCCCTAGTTTGCCACAAGGTGGGGGGGTGGGACACAGGAAGAGAAGGAAGTCTTTTGAACCAAATTGAGGGGGGTGGCCTATCCTGTTCCCTACTATGGTGTGTCTGTCACCTCCAGGTGGCTCATGTTGACTGTCATCTTTCTGAGGGAACCATGCGACCTGCAAATGTGCAGGGAGGTGACAGAGCCTAGAGAGCTGTTAGCATCTTCACACCTTCCCTCCAGGCAGGGCTGCGTGGGAGCTGCCCGGAGAGCAGAGCATGAGCCTTCCCCACCTCATTGTATTTAGCATCAAGAAGGTTTCTCATTCTTTTTTTTTTTTTTTTTTTTTTTTTTTT
>NW_016814733.1:1637853-1646310 GCF_001698545.2 Rhinopithecus bieti | reverse complement strand
TTTTTTTTTTTTTTTTTTTTTTTTTTTTAATGTTTCAAAACTATCATTGCAGGCAAACCAAAGAAGGGAGTGTTTCAAAACTATTTTACATAACATATACCACGGTCCCCCTGAAATTAGTAAATTAGTAAATTAGTAAATCCTATTTCACCCTGGCTTTATTGGGAGACAATTTATTAAGCATTGCTATCAAGGAGTACACAGTGCCTCCTCCAAACAGATAAGAACGTTAACATTTCCTGTGTCAACTCCTCCGCAAGGATCGTGGCAATTCTTTCCTTCAGGGGTTCACCCCCTACAACAACAGCAAAAGGCAGTCCTGTTTCCTGGGCTTCATCTATGACGAGAGAGAGAAGGTGGCATCCTCCCGGAGGGACCTGTTGAGTTCGTGGTTCAGGAGATATGTGGGCTAGACAGACTTGAAGGCGAAAAGATACAGGTGTGCTTTCTGGGAGACAAATGCAGGAGAAAGCAGAAAAGAACAGGGTAAGTAGCAGCAAAACCCAAACCAGGGCCAAGGGTTAGACAGGTTCTGAGACAGAAAGAGATGAATTAGGAGAACTCTTCCGTGTGTTAATGGCTAAAATACTTGACTTTAGAAACAGAGTTATTTCCTTCTAGAGCAGTTGTTAACAGCTTCCCCAGAAAGATCCACTGGTTTGGAGAATCATAACGTAGTTGTAAAGCTTAGCAAGGAGGATCTGAGGGCTCCAAAAAAGGGGGCATCTCTGAGCTCTTCCAGGCAATGGCTTTCTTGGACCTATTCCATGGCTTGGGAAAAAGGGAAGAAGTAAGAGAAACCCAAGGTGGGTGTGGAGGCGCACAGCCTCTGGTGGCCACAATGAATGAGGACATGAAGCTAGAATGCAAGCTTCTTATACGTGTAAAACCCCAAGGATTGGGAAAATGCACACTTGAGAGGAGGGAACTTTTCTTCTGGTTCTATGTAAACACAGTGGCTGGGTGTGGTGGTTCATTTCTGTAATTCCAGAGATTTGGGAGGCAGAGGTGAGAGTATCTCTTGAGGCCAGGAGTTCGAGATCAGCCTAGGAAACATAGCAACACTCTGTTTCTACAAAAAATTAAACAATTAGGTGTGGTGGCACACGCCTGTAGTCCCAGCTACTCATGAGACTGAGAGAGGAAGATCACTTGAGCCAGGGAGTTTGAGGCTGTGGTGAGCTATTGGTCACACCACTGCACTCCAACCTGGACCACAGAGTGAGAACCTATCTCAGGAAAAAAATTTTAAAAAAGTCTAAACACAACACCAGTTGAGGAAAGAGGGAAGTCTATGCAGAAGGAGAAAAATGTTTTAGACAACATAGGCTTTTGGAAGCTTGATGCTTTTATATGTGGTAACAAGATCAGAATTTTGTTCCAGAGAATCTGAAAGAGCTTCTCTGAACATCTACTGAGACCAGGAGAAGCAGGGCTATACCTGGAGCTTCCAAGTGTTCAGAAGCATTTGGGTTGTTCCAAGGGTGAAAGGCCCCTTCAGCTCCATTAAATATGTCATTAGGATCTCTGAAAGATACAGGACCAGTGGGGATGATATTTGCTTAAATATTTTATGTTTTAAATTTTTATTTATTTGAGATGGAGTCTTGCTCTGTCACCCAGGCTAGAGTGCAGTGGCATGATCTCGGCTCACTGCAACCTCTGCCTCCGGGGTTCAAGTGATTCTCCTGCCTCAGCCTACCAAGTAGCTGGGATTACAGGTGTCTGTCACCATGCCCGGCTAACTTTTGTATTTTTAGTAGAGATGGTTTCACCATATTGGCCAGGCTGGTCTCGAACTCCTGACCTCAAGTGATCCACCCACCTCGACCTCCCAAATTGCTGGGATTACAGGCATGAGCCACCACGCCTGACCCACTTGAATATTTTAAGTGAGCATTTTTTGCTTTTTCCCAGCATATATATCTTACTAATATTCATCTTCTGAGAGGTAAGATGTTGTTTTAACTCAAGTTAGGAGGTACAATCCTAAAACAATGTGACTTTTAAAATTTTAACTTTTGTTTTGAAAAAATTGTAGATTCATATGCAGTTGTAAGAACTAATACCGAGAAACTCCATGTACACTGTACTCTTTTCTCCAATGGTAACATCTTGCAAAATTGTAATAAAATATCACAATGAAATGGTTAAAACTGATGCAATCCGAAATATTGTTCAGATTTCCCCCTTGTTACTTGTACTCACTTGTGTGTGTATTTAGCTCTCCACAGTTTGATCACATGTGTAGGTTCAAGTATCTAGCACCTCAGTCAAGATATAAAGCAGCTCCATCATCCATCACTGTCCTTTCACAGCCTCTCTGACTTCTCTCCCACCCTCCCCTTCCTCCTTTACTTCTGGTTTCTCCTGGTCTCAGTAGATGTTCAGAGAAGCTCTTTCGGATTCTCTAGAACAAAATTCTGATCTTGTTACCACATATAAAAGCATCAATCTGTTCTCCATTTCTATAATTTTGTCATTTCAAGAATGATATATAAATAGAATCCTATAGAATATGACCTTTTGGGATTGACTTTTTCACTCAGCATAAGTTCCTTGAGATTCATCCAAGTCGTTGCAGGTATCATTACTTCCTTTCTCTTTATTGCTAAATATTATTCCAAGGTGTGATTATGCCATTGTTTGCTTAATCATTCACCCCAAAATAATACAACTTTTAAGGGTAAAATATGCTGAATTTTAAAAATCAAACGTATTTTTGAAATCTCCTCATGTCTTTTTTCTTTTTCTTTCTTTCTTTTTTTTTCTTTTTTTTTTGAGACAGAGTTTCTCTGTGTCACACAGGCTGGAGTGCAGTGGCACAATCTCAGCTCACTGCAACCTCTGTCTCCTGGGTTCAAGTGATCCTCCTGCCTCAAACTCCCGAGTTACTGAGATTACAGGCATGCACTGCCATGCCTGGCTCATTTTTTCTGTATTTTTAGTGGAGATAGGGGGTCTTGCCACGTTGGCCAGGCTGGTCTCGAAAACTTGGCCTTGAGTGATCCACCCGCTTTGGCCTCCCAAAGTGCTGGGATTACAGGCATGAGCCACGGTGCCTGGTCAATTGCCAAATTTTTAAAGTTGAATGTAAAATAAAACTTTGCTTTTAAGGGGTGTGTGTGTGTGTGTGTGTGAGAGAGAGAGAGAGAGAGAGACAAAGTATATGTGTGTGTGTCTGTGTGTATGTGTCTGTGTAGTGTTTTTCCCCTCAGATTTTGTGGTTTGGAGGAAGTTTCTCTAAATCATAGCAGGATGGTACTATTTCTGATCACCACCTAAAACTAACATGGTACATCACAAAGAGATTGTCTTTGTGCCATATGGGAATTGTGTAGTGTTCACATGAATATTTCAAGTGAATATTTTGCTTTTTCTTATACAAACATTCTTGATTTGGGATGTGTATTTCCTGTCAGTAAAAAGAAATAGGGTATTCTAACCCTATTCCTTAGTCATCCTCTGCAATATGCCCAGCCAGACTTCCAACAAAATTTTAAGTTATTATGTTTAATAACCATCTTTAAAAATGTAGCCTTTTAAGTAAATGAAACATCTCTTTTGTAACTAATGTAGACATTTCGGCTTGCTTATAGATAGAATAAATGAACTATTAAGTATAATTTCTTATTTTAACAGGAATTACACTCTCTTTTCATTAAAAATAATTTTAAAGGATCAATAGTCATTTAAATAATATAACTGCATCTCAAATTTTTCTATTTTGATGAACTTGTAATGATATAGTTATCCATTTTTGGGAAATTGCAAGCATATTCTCTACCAATAAATACTAGATCTAAAAGAAAGCCATGGAAATAACACATAATTCTGATTTTAAATTCTCTTTAATACTTCCAAAATATTTTAATCAGGTTATTTTGTATGTTAATATTTATATAAACCTTTCGTTGCTTATGGTATTTTTATTATGTTTATGATATTCATTTTAAAATTTTTTCTTTATAGTTTTTAACTTGACTCCAATTTTGTTTTCTTTTTAAACAGAGTCTCATTCCATTGCCCAAGCTGGAGTGCAGTGGCATGATCATGGCTCACTGCAGCCTCAGCTTCCTGGGCTCAAGCAATTCTCCCACCTCAGCCTCTTGGGTAGCTGGGACTACTGGCATGTGACATGTCACTAGGCTAATTTTTAATTTTTTTGTAGAAACAGGATCCCCCTATGTTGCCCAGGCTGGCCTCAAACTCCTGAGCTCAAGCAATCCTCCTGCCCTGGCCTCCCAAAGTGCTGGGAGTACAGGCATGAACTGTAGCTCCCTGCCTCCAGTTTTTATAAAGTGAGATATGATACACATCCCAGATTTTTTTTTTTTTTTTTTTTTTTTTTTTTTTTTTTTGAGACGGAGTTTCACTCTTATTGCCCAGGCTGGAGTGCAATGTCATGATCTCGGCTCACCGCAACCTCCAACTCCTGGGCTCAAGCAATTCTCCTGCCTCAGCCTCCTGAGTAGCTGGGATTACAGGCGCCCACCACTACGCCTGGCTAATTGTTTTGTATTTTAAGTAGAGACGGGGTTTCACCATGTTGGCCAGGCTGGTCTTGAACTCCTGTCCTCAAGTGATCCGCCCACCTCGGCCTCCCAAAGTGCTGAGATTACAAGTGTGAGCCACCGCACCTGGCCCCAGCTATCTTTATATCTTCTACAACAACTAAAATCATTAAGAATTCTTTTTTTTTTTTTTTGAGATGGAGTCTTGCTTTGTCACCCAGGCTGGAGTGCAGTGGTGCGATCTTGGCTCACTGCAACCTTTGCCTCCTGGGTTCAAGTGATTCTCCTATTCTCCTGCCTCAGCCTCCCAAGCAGCTGGGAATACAGGCATGTGCTACCACGCTTGGCTAATTTTTGTATTTTTAGTAGGGACAGGGTTTCACATGTTGGCCAGACTGGTCTCAAACTCCTGACCTCAGGTGATCCGCCCACCTCGGCCTCCTAAAGTGCTTGGATTATAAGTGTGAGTCACCATGCCTGGCCAATCTTTTCCAGGTGTCCTACAGCTTCCTGTTCAGAAAAGAGGATCCATGGTGACACTCATCTGAAGCAGCCTTTGGAAAGCACTGCTTTTGGTCACACGTCTGAACAATCAGAACAAAAGTTCCATTCCTACCAAAGGAAAAGACAAAATCAAAACGACACACCCAACAATCAAACCCAGAAACGACAACCGAGGGCTTCCCCGCTTGTGTTTCTGCAGAGCTTTCACTTGAATTTGTAAAGCTAAGTGGCTGAGATTCTTCAGAGAGGTGTTTGATTAACTATTTTGATTTATGAGTAATTTCTTAATCTATATGTAAAATTGCAGTCCTTCTGCCACACAAAACACAATTCTTCTATTTTTGGAAAACACACCTGAATCTCAGCATGCCTCACATACGTGGAATTGTGAGCAATCGCACAAACCTGGATGTCACAGTCTATGTTTCAAAAAAGCATACACTTTTGAAAAAGTTTAAATGTTCAAAACATTAAACCCATTGTTAAAAACACATGTTTCCACGTGTCTTTCTTTTCTTAGAAAAAAATAAGTTTGTCTAATTATAAATATGAAAAGATACACTTCAAACTGGGTTATTTCCCGGCACAGGATTGGGTAGAGGCACACTTTGATTTCCTCTCTACTTGTTTAGATGGTTTGCATCTTCAAATAAAAACAATTAGTATGTTCTGTTTGTATAACAAAATTCTTTTCTTCATTTGTTTATTTTCAATTTCTGCGCCTATCTACTTCTGAGAGAACTTCAAGATAAAACATCAAACATTAAAACCACAGAACACAGACAACCTGAAGGAAGCCAAGGCTACAGACACGTGGCATGATTGATTATAGTCAAATAGGCAAAGGTGTGATTACAGTGAAAAAGGCAAAGACTGGCTCGTGGCTCCCTGGCAACCCCAGAGTAACAGAAAAGAGTTCTTGTCCAGGCGATGAGGCTAAAGAGAGTTTTTGTTTTTGTTTTAAAGAAGAGAACTTCCAAATTAATCCACTCTGGAAAAAAAACAAAAACAAAAAACACTTTTCCTAGAACGAAACCAAGCAGGAATTTATGACATAGGTCCTTGTTAAGAGAGTGAGGGAGTGGTTCAGAGAATACCATTCTGAAGTATAGTTTTACAAGGGGGAAAAATTCTGTTCAAATAGATTATTCTCAGAATCACCCTTTAGAGAAGTCCTTAAATGGTAACTGAGTAAAGGCATTTCTGAGATTCTGTAGTCCTGATGATAAAAACATGTACAAAAAGACATCATTCCATATAAAATCATTTCAAGTTCCTATTGGTTTATAGGATGGCATTTATATATTCTTAGACCTCGAGGGAGACACTGGTCTGCTTTCCATCACTTTGCTGGCATCGAGCACCCACCCCCAGCTTTCCAGGTATGCATGGTCCATGGCTGTATTTTTTTGTTAAAGAATTGAGAAAGGGGCCAGGCGCGGTGGCTCACACCTGTAATCTCAGCATTTTGGGAGACTGAGGTGGGTGGCTCACGTGAGCTCAGGAGTTTGAGACCACCCTGGCCAGCATGGTGAAAACCCGTCTCTAAATATGCTAAAAATACAAAAGTTAGCTGGGCATGGTGGTGCACTCCTGTAATCCCAGCTACTCAGGAGGCCGAGGCACGAGAACTGCTTGAACTTGGGAGGCAGAGGTTTCAGAGAGCCAAGATGGAGCCACTGCACTTCAGCCTGAGCGATAGAGCAAGACCTTGTCTCAAAACAACAACAACAAAACTAAACTGAACAAACAAACAGCAATAACAACACAAATAATTGAGAGAGGAATAGAAATAATAAGAAATGCCTGGGCGCGGTGGCTCATGCCTGTAATCCCAGCACTTTGGGAGGCCAAGGTGGGGAGACCACGAGGTTGGGAGATCGAGACCATCCTGGCTAACACAGTGAAACCTCGTCTCTACTAAAAATACAAAAAATTAGCCAGGCGTGGTGGCATGTGCCTGTAATCCCAGCTACTCCGGAGACTGAGGCAGAAGAAGCTCTTGAACGTGGGAGGTGAAGGTTGCAGTGAGCTGAGATCGCACCACCGCACCCCAGCCTGGGCTACAGAGACACTCGGTCTCAAAAAAAAATTAAAAACAAACAAACAAACAAAAAACAGAAAAAAAACCCAACCATCACTATTTGAGAATAGAAAGTAACAAGAATAACCTCCACAATCACTGTTTTTCAGATGTCTTTCTTTTCCATTGTTTGCCCATGGTTATTTTTAAGTCATTATAACCATAGGGTACATGCAATTTTGTGTGTGTTTTTTTTCCCAGTGTACATTTTATCAGGAATAGTTTTTTCACATTGCTGCATAGTTCTCTTACATATCACAAACACCTTTTTATATTTTTCACATACATATATAATTGTTGCCTTAAAACTATAAAATTTCTGGACATTTTGATGGCTCTTAATACATATTGATCTGCATTGACAGATTTGTGTTTGAAAAGGATAATTTTCAAAATTAGTGTATTGATTTCACATTGTAAATGCTTAGTTACAATAAGCATCCCCATGTCTCATCCCAATTTGATCTAAATTTAATTTCTTTGGTTATTAGAGAGTTGAACAAAAATGCAATGTTTGAGCAAACATTTCTATATTTTCAACTAGAAATATTTCTTTTCCTAGTCATGGAAAATATTGAAAACAGAAATCATTGCCCGTTTTATTCGTTAGATCTTAGTGTTGCTGTTATCAATTTGCCTAAGCTCATTACATAATAATGATATTAACTCTTGCTACTCATGTACACATTCTACACATGTTATAAATGTTTTTCCCTGTTCATTTGTTTGTTTGTTTGTTTGTTTGTTTAAATATGGCCAAGTTTGAATCTCAAGACAACTTCTCCCATCACAAAACACTCTCCACTTCCCAGCTGGCGAATGCTCAGAGAATGCAAGCCGGCTTTTATGTTTGCCTAAGCAAAACATAATTAGGAAGATGAATTTGCTGCCACCTCTCTCTCTCTCTCTCTCTCTCTCTCACACACACACACACACACACACACACAAATCATATACCACTGATAAATCAATGTCAACTCCAAGTGGCTTTTGGATTTCCCAGAGAGACACAATATAAAACTGCTTCTGAAAACTGGATATGAGGTGATTCAATCTTCTTTTTTCGTAAAATGGGTAAAGTTATGTTGCAGTCTCAAAATAAAATAACTAATGTGAAAACAATTTGAAGTTGTTTAAAAAATTCATATGCAATGCAATGATAATATTAATGATACCTCCCAAACAATAAATATAACAATTAAAAAATAGGATGACTTTATCTGTGTCACCTCTTCTCAGTTGGCATGGATAATTGTGGAAATTGAACCCACAGGTTGTAAAAGCTGAAGGGGTCACAGAATTGCTAGGGCAATTGATACACATGAAGATGAATCTTATTCCCCTTACAGGGTTTTT
>NW_016814733.1:1613334-1634768 GCF_001698545.2 Rhinopithecus bieti | reverse complement strand
ATTGATGAGAAAAAGTCAACTGCTTCCCTGCAGTTGATATGTGTGTGTGTTACACAAAGTGCTTTAGTGATCTTAGCTCATTTGTGTCTCACCACAATTGGATGAGTGAGATGCTACTACCAATCTTTTTTTTTCTTTTTCTTTTTCTTTCTTTCTTTTTTTTTTTTTTTTTGAGATGGAGTCTCTTAATTGCGCAGGCTGGAGTGCAGTGGCGCGATCTTGGCTCACTGCAATCTCTGCCTCCTGGGTTCACCCCATTCTCCTGCCTCAGCCTCCCAAGTAGCTGGGACTACAGGCACTTGCCACCACGCCCGGCTTGTATTTTTGCAAGCCAGCTTGTATTTTATTTTTTGTATTTTTAGTAGAGACGGGGTTTCACTGTGTTAGCCAGGATGGTCTCGGTCTCCTGACCTCGTGATTCACCCGTCTCAGCCTCCCAAAGTGCTGGAATTACAAGTGTGAGCCACCGTGCCCGGCTACTGGTCTTTTTTCTCACAAATGACGACCCTGAGGCTGCCTTTAGAGCAGGTGTGTCTGGGGCCAGCCACCTGACACCATGTGCTCCATTGCAGCATATATAGAAAAGGACACCGGCCCCCTCCCCAAGACCATCACAGAGAAGTGGACCTCACAGAAATATAGTAGCACACTGGAGCTGTGCCCTTGGAGGTGGTGTGGCCTTCAGAAGGCATCTCTCCAGGATGGTGTGGGGGCTGGACCCCACTCCAAGGACCCCCAATTTGAAATGCCAAGGGTGGGTTTATAGTGACTTGGCACTTTAACTCCAGATCGGCATAAATATTTTTTGCCAGATCGGTAAAATATTTTTTGTGCCTGGTGAGTGTTATATCCAAAAGATGAGTATGATATTAGCGCAATATAACATAATCTGACCATCACCAAGTAACTTATTCTGGTGTCCTGGAAATTTGTCATTTGTAAAAACTAGGCTTATTCACAATTCAATAAGAAAAAAAAAGACAACTCCTCGCCCTAGTAGACATGGAGAAGTGATTCTTCCTCTCCCCAACTCCCTCACCAAAAAAATCTATACAAATGATCAATGAATATAAACATATAATTAATGTTATTATTATTATTTTTTGAGACAGGGTCTCACTTTGTCACTTTGTCACCTAACCTGGAGTGCAGTGGTGTGATCACAGCTCACTGCAGCCTTGACTTCCTGGGCTTCAGATATCCTCCCACCTCAGCCTCCCAAGAGGCTGGGACTACAGGCACACACCACCACACCTGACTAATTATTTTATTTTTTAAGAGATGGTGTATTAGTCCGTTCTCACACTGCTATAAATAACTTTCCCAGACTGGGTAATTTATAAAGGAAAGAAGTTTAACTGACTCACAGTTCCTCATGACTGGAGAGGCCTCAGGAAACTTACAATCATGACAGAAAGTGAAGGAGAAGCAAGGGCCTTCTTCACAAAGCAGCAGGAGAGAGAAGAATGAGGAGTGAAGGGGGAAGAGCCCCTTACAAAACCATCAGATCTTGTGAGAACTCACTATCGCAAGAACAGCGTGGGGGAAACCACCCCATGATCCAATCACTTCCCATCAGGTCTCTTCCTAGACATGTGGGGATTACGGGGATTACAATTCTAAATGACATTTGGGTGGGAACACAGCCAAACTGTATCAGATGGGGTCTCACTATGTTACCCAGGCTGGTCTCGAATTCCTGGGCTCAAACAATCCACCTGCCTTGGCCCCCCAAAATGTTGGGATTACAGGTGTAAGCCACTGTGCCCAGCCAATTGTTTTTTTCTTTAAGTGTATTGTTGCTTTGATGATAATATCAAAGTTTGGCAAGGACATCTGAGGTTCAACTTGTTGGAAGCCCTCTAAAAAGCAGTTTAAAGATATTTATCAAAAGCTTTTAAAAACATGACTATCCTTTGTCCCAGAAGTTCTACTTTTAGAATGCATTCTGAGTACAGAAAAGGGTATCCTCAAAATTGTATACAAATGTCACTAAATACTGAATCATCAAGTATGTTATGGCACAAGCATTAGAATGGCTACCATGAAGATATTTTATTTATTTATTCATTTGAGACAGGGTCTTGCTCTGTCACCCAGGCTGGAGTGCAGTGGCACAATCATAGTTGATTGTAGCCGTGACCCCCTGGGCTCAAGTGATCATCTCACCTCAGCCTCCTGAGTAGCTAAGACCACAGGCACGCAGCACCACGCTGGGCTAATTTTTGGTATTTTTTTGTAGAGATGGAGTTTTGCCATGTTGTTCAGGGTGGTCTCAAACTCCTGAGCTCAAAGCAATCCAGCCACCTTGTCCTCCCAAAGCGCTGGGATTACAGGCGTGAACCACCTTGCCTGGCCTCATGAGATATATTCTAAACATGATTTTAAAATATCTTTGGCTGGGTTTGGTGACACATGCCTGTAATTCCAGCATTTTGGGAGGCTGAGGCGGGCGGATCACTTGAGCCCAGGAGGTCAAGGCTGCACTCCAGCCTCCAGCCTGGGTAACAGAGAGAGACCCTGTCTCAATTTAAAAAAAAAAAAAAAAAGGTTGCACCTCTAATCCCAGCAATTTGGGAGGCTGAGGCGGGTAGATTGCCTGAGGTTGAGAGCTCGAGACCAGCCTGACCAACATGGAGAAACCCTGTCTCTACTCAAAATACAAAATTAGCTGGGAGTAGTGGTACATGCCTGTGATCCTAGCTACTCGGGAGGCTGAGGCAGGAGAATCGCTTGAACCCGGGAGGTGGAGGTTGCAGTGAGCTGAGATCATGCCATTGCACTCCAGCCTGGGTAACAAGAGTGAAACTCTGTCTTAAAAAAAAAAAAAAAAAAAAAAAAAAAAAAAAAAAAAGGAAAGAAAAAAAAGGAAAGGAAGGAAGGAAGAAAGGGAGGGAGGGAGGGAGGCAGGGAGGGAGAGATATATCCAATGATATGAAGTACCACTCATGATATACTACATGAGAGAAGCAAGTTGCAAATCATATTGATGACAATCATGAAAAAAATCATCATATATGCTCAGAAAACATACTGAAAGAACTTCCACACAAATGTTCACAGTAGGCTATTTCTCAGGGGTAGGGTTATAGTAATTTTTATTATATGATTTGTACATTTCTGTTTTCTCTAAACTTTCTTCAGTGAACACACTTGACCTTTGTGGTAGTGAACCATCTGCTGATAAACATTCCTGCTGGAACTGACTGATCGACCTGAGGGTCAGGTGACAGAGGTCACTGGTAAATCAGAAGAACCATCAGCTCAGCCTCTACTTGTCTCGTTTTAGATAAAAATAGAGTACCTGTGAATATTTGTATTCCTGTGATAGTTTTCAGTAAGGGTGACGGAACCTTAGGTATGAGTGGGTGTCTGTCAATGGCCCCAGTCCTGGGTAGGTTTTATGAGTAATAATGCATAAGCAAGCTCAGAGCTGAACAGAAGTATCTTGGGCCAAATTCATGTTATTATATTAATTTTAAATTTTATTTATTTTGGCCAGGCACAGTGGCTTACACCTGTAATCCCAGCACTTTGGGAGGCCAAGGCAGGCAGATCACCTGAGGTCAGGAGATTGAGACCAGCTTCAGCAACATGGTGAAACCCCGTATCTACTAAAAATACAAAAATTAGCCGGGCGTGGTGGTGCATGCCTATAATCTCAGCTACTCGGGAGGCTGAGGCAGGAGAATCACTTGAACCCAGGAGATAGAGGTTGCAGCGAGCCAAGACAGCACCACTGCGCTCCAGCCTGGGCAACAGGGCAAGACTCCATCTCAATAATAATAATAATAATAATAATAATAATAATAATAATAAATGTTATGTGTGTGTGTATGTATTTATTTGTTTGTTTATTTTTTGGGACAGAATCTTGCTCTGTTGCCCAGGCTGGAGTACAGCAGTATAATCATAGCTCACTGCAGCCTCGACCTTCTAGGCTCAAGTGATCCTCTTGCCTCAGTCTCCTGGGTAGCTGCAACCTAGTCATGTGCCACCACACCCAGTTAATTAATTTTTCTTTTTGTAGCGATGAGGGTCTCCCTATGTTGAACAGGCTGGTTTTGAAGTCCTAGGCTCAACTGATCCTTCCACCTTGGCTTCCCAAAGTGCTAGGATTACAGGGATGAGTCACTGTGCCTAGCCTATTTTTAATTTTAGAAAGAAACATTAAAAACCCTTTCTGGTTGGGCGCGGTGGCTCACACCTTTAACCCCAGCACTTTGGGAGGCCGAGGCGGGCGGATCACGAGGTCAGGAGATCGAGACCATCCTGGCTAACTCGGTAAAACCCCATCTCTGCTAAAAATACAAAAAAATTAGCCGGACCTGGTAGTGAGCGCCTGTAGTCCCAGCCACTCCAGAGGCTGAGGCAGGAGAACAGCGTGAACTCAGGAGGGGGAGCTTACAGTTAAAAAAGAAAAAAAAAAATCCTTTTTGGTTGACATAGGATTAAGAGGGTTAATAAGAAGATTCTTTGTTTCCATGCATTCACACGTACATTGCTCCCCTACAGGGTTTGTTCGTGTGTGTGTGCGTGCGTGTGTGTGTGTGTGTGTGTGTGTGTGTGTGTGTTTGAGATGGAGTCTTCCTCTGTCACCCCGCCTGGAGGGCAGTGGTGCAATCTCTACCCACTGCAACCTCCACCTGCAGGGTTCAAGTGATTCTCATGTCTCAGCCTCCTGAGTAGCTGGGACTACAGGCCTGCACCACCACACCCGACTAATTTTTTGTATTTTTAGTAGAGACAAGGTTTCACTATGTTGGCCAGATTGGTCTCCAAGTCCTGACCTCAAATGATCCACCCGCCTTGGCCTCCCAAAGTGCTGGGATTACAGGTTTGAGCCACCACACTCAACCCATTTCTCCATATTGTTATTTGTACTGGGACAAGGCTGAAATTCATATTCCACTGTGAGCATTCTAAATGAAAGGATGCTTTTTCATTGAGAAAATAGTTCTATATTTTAGCTCACAAGATGGTAATAGATATCAAAAGATGAACTTATATTGGAAGAAATCTAGCCTCCTCTTCATGTAAAATTACTGAAGAATAAACTGGCAATGGATTCTGTGAATTGAAATAAGAGTATTGTTGTTTCTGGAAAATCATTCTTAAGAACTTTCCATTTAAAAATTTTTAAAACTGGGCTATAGTACATACAAAATTACCATATCCTTGTTTTAGAGAAGAAAACATTTCATTTAAACAAAAATAAGATTTTATTAAAATGTTGCAATAGAAGTAATAAACATATGGAATTATGTTTTTTCCCAAGATTTTTTTCTGTGAGTACCTTGAATTGGTATAAGTTATCTATTTAATAATGTTAAAACCTTGGTAAAACACTGTGATGAAGAGGAGAGGGAGGAGGAGGAAAGAAAAGGGCAGCTTAGTATTTGCAACATGTGGGCTGGGTGCAGTAGCTCATGCTTGTAATTCCAGCTGTTTGGGAGGCTGAGGCAGGAGGATCACTTGAGGTCAGGAGTTCGAGACCAGCCTGGCCAACGTAGCCAAATCCCATCTCTACTAAAAACACAAAATTAGCTAGGCATGGTGGCACACACCTGTAATCCTAGCTACTCGGGAGACTGAGGTGGGAGAACCACTTGACCTCCTGAGGCAGAGGTTGCAGTGAGCCAAGATAGCACCACCTGCACTCCAGCCTGGGCAACAGAGCAAGACTCTGTCTCAAAAAAAAAAAAAAAAAAAAAAAAAAAAATGCAGCATACGTTATGGTCTGGGGAGGACTTTTCAAACACAGCATCTCCCTGCCATCCTCAGAACTGCCCTGACAAGAGTTTCTCTCCCCATTTTAGTGAGTGGTTTCCTACTTAACTTGACACTGCTGGGACTACCCCTGGCTCCTGGTACTCCACACCCACCAAGAGTCCTTCCGATTTCTGAATGAATTCCTCCAAGGTATCTAATTTTCATACAGGAAGATAGCATTTCATGGACATTAATAGCAAAAGTTATACAAGCATAGAAAGCTTAGTACATGAGGGAGAAAATACATACTTTTTTGAGAACACCAAAAAAGAACATTATTTCTTTTTAAGTAACAAAGTAGGAAAACCTTTTGCAGCACAATACTTTACAGATATAAAATAAAGGTTTATGATCAACTGTCTTTTGAAAAATAAATACACAAAAAAAGCTAATACCTAGAAAACACATCAAGGCAATACCTTACCACCTTCACAATTTAGGCCACCTGTTGAAATTGAAAATCACTACACAAACAATCAGAGAATCAGACTGATAGGGTATCAGGTTACTTAATGCTGATAAAGAGAGAAGGCATGTGTATATATTCATTCGTTCGTTCATGCATTCATTCAACAAACGTTTATTGAGCATTTACTATGTGCCAGGCACTGTGCTGAGCACTGGGAATATAACTGGGAACAATACCTGATGTGGCCCCTGCCCTCTCAGAAACTAAGGTGTGAGGGGAGGCAGATGCCATGATGAGTGTATAACTATAAACCATGGTCAGAACCACCAAGTAAAAGTAGGAGGTGCCTTTAGGGCATTCATAGGATAATCCCAATAATCTTGGGGTTCAGGTAAGACATCCCTGAAGGGAACCAGATTTTGTAGGATTTGAAACTGTGTAAGAAACTTTTTTAGGCTGCACACAGTGGCTCACGCCTGTAATCACAGCACTTTGGGAGGCTGAGGCCAGTGGATCACTTGAGATCAGGAGTTTGAGGCCAGCCTGGCCAACATGGTGAAACCTTGTCTCTACTGAAAATACAAAAATTAGCAGGATATGGTGGTGCGTGCCTGTAATCCCACCTACTGGGGAGGCTGATGCAGCAGAATCACTTGAACCCAGGAAGCAGAGGTTGCAGTGAACCGAGATCACATGATGGCACTCCACTCCAGCCTGGGCAACAGAGCAAGACTCAGTTTCAAAAAAAGAAAAGAAAGAAAAAAAAGAAGAAGAAGCTTTTTTAGCATACAAAATTACAAATATAATCTGCCCACATCAGCCTCCCAAGATTCTGGGATTACAGGCATGAGCTTCTGCACCTGGTCAAAGATATCTTTTTAAAAAGAGTAATGCCTTGACATCATACAGATATCCAGTCCCCAATACTTTTCATCTAATGGTTTTATCACCTAGAGAAGACCCTTACCTGAATCAGTTGATACACTGAAGGTGCAAAATGGTAATTTTCTAAATTCTACACCTGTATATTTATCAGATGACGTTTTTCAGTAAAGAAGAGCTGCTTCTTTTTTCCCCCCTGCATTCTCATTGTTTTCTATTTATTCATTAATGAATATTTATTCATTCAATATGTTCTAATCAGGGCCAGGCACGGTGGCTCACACCTGTAATACCACCACTTTGGGAGGCTGAGGTGTGGATCACTTGAGATCAGGAGTTCGAGACCAGCCTGGCCAATATGGCAAAACGCTGTCTCTACTAAAAATACAAAAAATTAGCTGGGCGTGGTGGCGCACGCCTGTAGTTCAGCTACTCCGGAGGCTGACGCAGGAGAATCAGTTGAACCCGGGAGGTGGAGGTTCCAGTGAGCCAAGATCGCTCCACTGTACTCCAGGCTTGGCAATAGGGGGAGACTCTGTCTCAAACAAACAAACAAACAAAAACAGTCAATATGTTCTAATCAATCATATTCATTATTAGTTTGATGCACAAATTGTCTAAATTTGGCCAGTAGAAACTTACTGAGAAGTCTCGTGTCCTTCTGACATGACTACATTGGTCTTTGAGCATTTCTTTGCTCTCTGGTGTGACATTTCCAGGCTAATGTTAAGTACTGCTCTCGATCCACAGGAACTCCTGGAGAATGGCATGACTCCAATAACCAGAATCAGAGCAAATGAATGGCAGTGGTGGGAGCCGAGTGGGGAGTGGTCCCCAAAGAATATGCATTGCCGACTTATTGGGATCTTTGGTGGAGGTTCCCAATGCAGACAATCTTCGTAGAACCTGTGAAAGTGCCCACAAGACAGTCATCTTCAAATATCTTCCAAACTCGGAAAGCTCAAAACATCCAGTCAGGTTTGGACTTTCCAATACCCTTACTTCTCGCTTCACCTTTAGTCACTGTGGGAGGGAAGGATGGAAAGAGAAGCGGTAGGTGTGGAGCATGTCCGCTTCCCTGCCTTCCGCGACTCCCCTGGGGCGGTCATATGATTAATTATCCAAAGTAGACATTTTGAGGGTGAAAGTTGGCACTAAACATAAATAAAATGTTATTTTAAAATATATGTTACACAATCCTTTGTTGTATTTATATATATGTGTGTGTGTGTGTGTGTGTGTATATATGTGTGTGTGTGGTGTGTGTGGTATATATATATATATATATTTTTTTTTTTTTTTTTTTTTCTTTTGAGATGGAGTTTCACTCTGTTACCTAGGCTGGAGTGCAGTGATACATAGCTCACTGACTCTGTCTCCCATTTCAGAATTTTCCTGCCTCAGCTTCCAAGTAGCTGGATACAGGAGAATTTAATTTATACATTAGTAGGGACCCAGGCTAATTTTTATTTTATTTTTTTATTTTTTTGAGATCGGAGGTCTCACCTGCGCCCAGGCTGGATCAGTTGCGAGGCCACTACAAAGCTCCCCCCCCAGGTTCACGCCATTCTTCCGCCTCAGCGCGAGGGACTACATGGCCTGTCGCCACGCCAGCTAATTTTTTTTTTTTTTTTTTTTTTTGTATTTTTAGTAGACTGGTTTACCTTGTTAGCCAGGATGGTCTCGATCTCCTGACCTCGGTGATCCGCCCGCCTCGGCCTCCAAAGGCTGGGTTACAGGGGAGAGCCACCGCGGCCCGGCCGCTAATTTTTGTTTTTTAATTTATTTAGTAGAGACAGGGTTTCACCATTTTGGTCAGGCTGGTCTCCAACTCCTGACCTCAAATGATCCACCCGCCTCGGCCTCCCAAAGTGTTGGGAGTACAGGCGTGAGCCATTGCGCCCAGCCTGTTGTATTATATTGTAAAAATAGTCCTATTCAAAATAATTTTAAAACACATTTCTTTAAAATAAAATATCTCTGTACATTAAAGAGAAAAATGAAATGCCTTTATGATTATTAATCTGAACATTAAAAAACATAAGCATAGCTGGGTGTGGTGGCGGGCACCTGTAGTCTCAGCTACTTGGGAGGCTAAGGCAGGAGAATCGCTTGAACCCGGAAGGCAGAGGTTGCAGTGAGCTGAGATTGCACCACTGCACTCCAGCCTGGGTGAGAGAGTGAGACTCTGTCTCAAAACAACAACAACAACAACAACAACAAATACATAAGCAGAATTACAAATCTTGTGCATATTCACATACTTTTTATCAGTTTCTTAGCCTTATTTGTTCTAACATATGTTTTAAAAATGCAGTCGTCTTGTTTTTTTAAAAAATAAAATTGGCTGTAGCCATCCTCAAAGAAGCATTTTATTATGCATTTATTATGACTAATAAACTGAAATTGGTAACATCTTCAGCTGAGTTTTCTCTGTAGACCATAATAACTTTAACAATATACTCTCACTGCAATGAGCTGTGATGGTGCCACTCTACTGCAGCCTGGGCAACAGAAAGAGACCATCTCTTAAAAACAAAACAACAACAACATAAAAACCTCTCTTGATAGGTGCAGAGTGAGGTACATGGTAACCACAGAGCAAATTCTGTTGAATGGAGTATTCTGTTTTTTCAGTCTTTGAAATGTGCAAATATTTCAGTCAGCATATTTTCACAGGTATTGTCATTTTGGATTCATTCAGATACCTTTTCCTTGACAAATATTTGTGCAAGACGCAATTAATTAAATATGTTTTCTCTATTTTTAAAAAAAGTTCCACCTCATTTTAGGTATTTCAATTACATTCTATTCTGCGACTGAACATACTACTAAACATCTAATAAAAAAAGAAGCCCCACCTAAATATTCCTTCTATAAATCAAGATATTTCAAAGCATGACTACAGAATTTCAAAGTTAAATCTTGCAGATGATACAGTTGAATATATTCAGTTCCTTTCTTCCTTTTTTAAAATTTGAAATAAAATTCATCATTGTAAAGTGTACAATTCAGTTGCACTTACTATATTCACAATGTTGTACAACCATCACCTCTATCTAGTTCTAAAACATTTTCATCACCTCATACCCATTTAGCAGATCAGCCATTCCCGATTCCATTCTCCACTCCTCAGCCCCAGCTCCTGGCAATCACTATTCTGTGTTCTTTTTTTTTAAGATGGAGTTTCGCTCTTGTTGCCCAGGCTGGAGTGCAATGGCACAATCTCAGCTCGCTGCAACCTCCGCCTCCTGAATTCAAGTGATTCTCCTGCCTCAGCCTCCCAAGTAGCTGGGATTACAGGCATGTGCCACCATGCCCGGCTAATTTTGTATTTTTAGTAGAGATGGGGTTTTACCATGTTGGTCAGGCTGGTCTTGAACTCCTGACCTCAAGTTTTTCACCTGCCTCAGCTTCCCAAAGTGCTGGGATTACAGGCTTTGAGTCACCATGCCTGGCCATTATTCTGCTTTCTGTCTTTATGAAATTACCTGTTCTGGATGCTTCATATAAATGGTATCATACAATATGTGATTATTGTTTCTGGATTCCTTTATTTAACATGTTTTCAAGGTTACCCATGTTGTAGTACATATCAGTACTCTATTCCTTTTCATGGTTGAATGCTATTCCATTGTATGGATATACTACATTTTGTTTATTCATACATCCGGTGATGGACATCTGGATTATTTACACCCTTTGGCTAATGTGAATAGTGCTGCCATGAATAGTCCTGTCCAAGTGTTTGAAGACCTGTTTTCAATTATTTGGGTTATTTACCTAAGAGTGGAATTGCTAAGTCATACGGTAATCCTAGTTTTAATTTTTTGAGGAACTGCTGAACTGTTTTACATAGCAACTGCACCATTTTCTATTCCACTGCTATTTCATAGCAGTGTACGAGGATTCCAATTTCCCCACATCTTCACCAACACTTATTTTCTTTCTTTCTTTTTTTGAGATGGAGTCTTGCGCTGTCACCAGGCTGGAGTGCAGTGTCATGATCTTGGCTCACTGCAACGTTCGCCTCCCAGGTTCAAGCGACTCCCCTGCCTCAGTCTCCTGAGTAGCTGGGACTACACACCTGGCTAATTTTTGTATTTTTAGTAGAGACAGGGTTTCACCATGTTGGCCAGGCTGGTCTCAAACTCCTGGCCTCAAGTGATCCACCTACCTTGGTCTCCCAAAGTGTTGGGATTACAGGCATGAGCCACACACCTGGCCTTATTTCCGATTTAACTAATTTATTATTATTATTATTATAGCCATCCTAGTCAGCATGAAAATGGTATTTCATTATGCCTTCCTTACTTTTGTGGAGAAAAAAATTTAATATTTTCCCACTTCAAGCCTTGTTTTCAGCAATTGCCATTCTCTAAAAGTCTTAAAAGCTGATTTTTTTTTTTTTTTGGTTGCTTCATTCTTTTAATATTTGATTGAATATTTCCAACCAATTTGTTTGGAACAAAATGTAACCAAAATGCAACCAACATTTGGATGACTCATTTTCAGAAATGTTTAATTCCATTACAGGATATTTGGTTGGTTTATAAAATATTTCTTTAAAGGCTCCAATATGTTTATAATCTTATTCATGACTAAAAGGGGGAAAAAAAGCCAAGGACATGACATACTGCCGTGCCAAAGTATGTTTTTGTGCTCACCATCATCTCAGTTGCAAAAAATTTGTAGTTCAGTTACTAATAGGTGGGTAGAAAGGTAGATAAACAGATAACCACTGCTTCCATTTTAAAAAGAAAATGTATCAGCTTGTTTAGATGCAATAAATTATCTGTGCACCACAACCACTTCTAAATCAATTTCTGTTCCATACGGCTCTCAATTTAGCAATAACAATGTTTTAACTACAATACTATGTGCTACACTAAAGTTGGTAATTCTGTTATCACTATAAAAACAATTTCATATTTAATGTAGAACTTCTTACTTGGATTTATAAAATTATCCATATATCAACCATTTCAGTGTTGACAGAGTGAGCCTCCAAAAACCTGACTTTGATACCGTGAATTAGATGAAAACCATTATATTATTAGTTCACTGTTTTTCAGTTTGAAGCACCTGATGTTACTGATATAAATCGGGGATCACTTGACCATATGCAAAATTCTTCTGCTTCCAGTGGAGCCAGCACATTAACAGCTATAGTTTCCCTTTTCTATGTGCACAAGAAAACGTGGAATTGAAAATGAGCAAAATTCATTTAGAATAAAGACATTTGATCTAAATGAAAAGTCATGCTTCCCAGAGTAATATATAAAACCCCATCTGCAATTGCAAGCATCATGTGTAATAGACGTTAGTGCTTTTTCAGCAGATTGGTGTTTTCTGGTTTTCATGTGGCCAGTAAAATTGTCACAGCTCCTCTGATGGGAGAAATGTTGACAGACATCTTGTGCAAATTATATATTCTTCGTCAAATTTTTTAAGAAATGGAAATGCAGTACTTAATATATTTCATTAAACATGCACCTACATTGTTTTATGGGTCATTGCTACTGCAGGTCTATTATAAAATTAAAATCATTACCAATTAATAGTTGTGGATTTATCATATAATAAGTAACAATAGCACCAGAGCAAAGATTTTCAGATGACTCTCTAAATGCCTGTTAGCAGGACTGCAGCTTCTATTTTCTGCACATATTTCACTCACACTTAACCTATGATTTCCCGTATTTTGCTAACTCTGCCGAGTGAAGCCTGGCAGCTTTGTGACTCAGCACAGACCATGGTATGCCTGGCTGGTACACCATGTGGCTGGTCAGCCCAGTGACACCAATTATTCTTTCACCACTGTTTGAGACTGAAAGGAGCCAGCTGTCCCCAGATGCTTGTGTGTGGGCAAACTGTTCTATTAGCCATCACCCGACATACCATCCTTGAAATGAAGATGTGAGTTACTTTGAATCTGGAAAGAACTAGGGAGAGTTTCATTCATCTTTCAGTTTTCACATTTGAGTTAACTGTGCATGAGTCTGTTTATTGTGCATGAATTTTGCATGCTTCTAGTAGAGAACTTGGAAGAGCTGGAAGTACCAAATGGAGGTCCCCAAACCCATCCTAGCTTCTTTTAATGCAACTATTATTAATAATACTTCATGAAAACTGGAAAACCCATGACAGATACCAACAAGGACAGGATGTCAGGGCAACAGACGTAAACTGGGGCTGTTCTAGGCAAACCCTGATGTATGGGCATCCAGTTCTTAGCTGCCTGAAGGGGAGAAGTCTGAGCTTTGAGTGACAGTTAAAATGTTGACTAATGTCTTAACCTGGATGCTTTTAATCTGTGACTTAAAGTGACTTAGGTTTGTCTGTTGCTTAAGAGTCAGCACAAAGGTATAGGGTCAGCCTCTGGGAAAGCGAAGGCTTCCAGAGAGAAAACCAAGCAGTACACCAACCTGTCCACCTGTGATGGAATTCCAATGAGCAGGAAAGAAATAAAAATCTTAACCAAACACCACATGTCTTCATTTATAAGTGAGAGATGAACAGTGAGAACACATGGACACGCCAGAGGGGAACAACACACACTGGGGCTTATTCCAGGGGCTGGGGGGAGGGACAGTATCAGGATAAATAGCTAATGCATGCTGGGCTTAATACCTAGGTGATGGGTTGATAGGTGAGCAAACCACCATGGCATACATTTGCCCATGTAACAAACCGGCACATCCTGCACATGCATCCTGGAACTTAAAATAAAATGAAATTAAACTTTAAAAAGAGAAATAAATATTGCAGGCGGTCAAAAGGATTAAATTATTTTAAATAGAACCTCCCATACACAGGCCATCTCTCCCCACTTTTTCATGTGGCTGGGTAGGATCATTGAACTGATATTTATTTAATTTCTACCCCAATCGTGTTCAAATTTATAGAAGGTGTCATCTCCTAAAGTTGTGGGATTGTGATGATGTGGAACTTATTTTTTAACATTATGCAAGAAGCTTGTCATTGAGTGACAGCTGTTCTTCAAAGTAGGGCATTTAAAACCTTGGAAGGCTACCCACATATTCCAGTGATGATAATAAAAATACAAATAATAATAGCTAATATGTATTAAGAATGTAGTAGGTGCCAACTTCTGTGCTGAGTACCTTCTCCGGGTTATCTCATTTAATCCTCACAACAAACCTATATGGTGGGCACTATTGTGATTTTACCGATGAGGAAACTGAGGCGCAGAAGGGATGTTAGAATTAAAATTTTCCAATGCATAGATAATAAATATGTGTTAAATTATTCTTGGTTAAGACACTCAGCTGAGATTCAGAGCCTGGTCTGTTTTTTGTTTGTTTGTTTGTTTTTTGAGACAGAGTCTCACTTTGTCACCCAGGCTGGACTGCAGTGGTGCAATCTCGGTCCACTGCAACCTCCATTTCCTGGGTTCAAGCAATTCTCCCGCCTCAACCTACTGAGTAGGTGGGATTACAGGAATGCGCCACCATGCCCAGCTAATTTTTGTATTTTTAGTAGAGCCGGGGTTTCACCATGTTGGTGAGGCTGGTCTCAAACTCCTGACCTTGTGATCTGCCCGCCTTGGCCTCCCAAAGTGCTGGGATTACAGGCATGAGCCACTGCACCCAGCCGGTCTGTCTGGTTTTAAAAGCTGAGTGAGGCCAAGGCGGGTGGATCACCTGTGGTCAGGAGTTCGAGACCTGCCTGGTCAATGATGTGAAACCCCTGTCTATTAAAAATACAAAAAGTTAGCCAGTTATGGTGACACGGGCTTGTAATCCCAGCTACTCAGGAGGCTGAGACAGGAGAATCGCTTGAACCGGGGAGGTAGAGGTTGCTGAGCCGAGATCGCACCATAGCATTCCAGCCTGGGCGATAGAGTGAGACTCCATCTCTAAAACAAACAAACAAACAAACAAACACCTGAGCTAGGCTAGTTATAATGCCCCAAGCAGGCTGGGGAGATAAAATATAGAGAGTGGGACTAGAGACAAACACAGGCAGATAGGAAAAAATGCTAAGCTGAATGCTAATGGGCCAAAACATTTGGTACATCTAGGGAAGCAGAGTGTGACACACGGCTCCTTGGAGGTGTGTGTGGTGGCTGCCCATCCCCTTGGTGGAATATTCTGGCAAGAACCTGGGTTTGTGTTTCGTCTCAGAGGTGGCTGCCCGTCTGCGGTTATACCGCGGCTCATTGACCTGGGCGCTCAGCAGTCTTTTTTGATTCTGGGATGAAAAGAGCCATATGAATGGAACTTTCATTTACTCACGGGTCCGCCTGCCCATCAAGTTTGAGGCTAGACCTGGAAAGGGTTCCTCTGTGCCCAGGGGAGCCACAGTGGGCACCGTGTCCTGCGAGCAGAATGCCTTTCTCCGTTCTTTTGCAAGGCTATGTTTAGACTGGGATTTCCTATCCTCTCAACAAAGACTATTTAGAAATACCAGTTCTTCATACTTTTCATTCTTGAAAATAATGGTTCACAAGCATGTTTAAATATATCAGTATGATTTGTTTTTAGCTTTCAAGTGACCAAAAGGCCTATCGGTTTTCTTTTAAAAACATAAAAGTTTAGGTCGGGTGCGGTGGCTCACGCCTGTAATCCCAGCACTTTGGGAGGCCGAGGCGGGCAGATCATGAAGTCGAGAGATCGAGATCATCTTGGCTAACACGGTGAAACCCCGTCTTTACTAAAAAAAGATACAAAAAAATTAGCTGGGTGTGGTGGCAGGTGCCTGTAGTCCCAGTTACTTGGGAGGCTGAGGCAGGAGAATGGCATGAACCTAGGAGGTGGAGCTTGCAGTAAGCCGAGATTGAGCCACTGCACTCCAGCCTGGGTGACAGAGCAAGACTCCATCACAAAAAAAAATTAAAAAAATAAGAAATAAATATATAAATAAAAATTCAACAGTTTTTTGTTTCCAGAGCATCAGTATTTCTCTGGAGAGAATAAAATATCCCATGCCAAATCATCATAGCATAATGACAGCACATTTAAAACCAGACAATGTCTAAATTATCAAGTTAGTATCAGACCAAAAACACAGTTGGTTAAAGGTAAAATTTGATAACTTAAAAGCCAGTTACATTAAAATAAATAAATTTCATATCAACTTATTGTTGCACAATAAGAAAATCAAACCCTTTAAAATAAATACCTTTTGAAGGAAGAGTAAAGTTTCATGGAAATGCATTTCCTTGTTGTTTTTTTTTTGTTTTTGAGACGGGCTGTATCACCCAGACTGGAGTGCAGTGGCACAATCACGGCTCACTACAACCTCCACTTCCCGGGTTCAAGCAATTATCTTGCCTTAGCCTCCTGAGTAGCTGGGGTTACAGGCACCTGCCACCACGCCCAGCTAATTTTTTTTCCCCTTTTTTTTTTTTTTTAGTAAAGGTGGGGATTCACCATGTTGGCCAGGCTGGTCTTGAACTTCTGAGCTCAAGTGATCTGCCTGCCTTGGCCTCCCAAAGTGCGAGGAGTACACGTGTGAGCCACCATACCTGGCCAGGAAATACATTTCCTCACCTGGGAAATTGGAGAGGAGGGTGTTGTGTGATGCAGCCCAAGGAGATTCCATTTGAATTAAAATGGGTAATTGGCAAATAGAAAATATTGAAACCAATTTTCATAGCAATTGCCTGTTGTCCAAGAAAAGGCTGAGACTTCCTGGCACAAGGTGTCCCCACTTGTGTGTGTGTGCTCACATGCATGCGTGACCATGTATGCAAGCAGCTGAAGAATGTGCCAGAAGCAGAATCCCTGATGCCCCAGCTCAGGCTGATTGCCCCTTGCCACACCTCACACTTGGGAGAGGTTTGCTGCTTGCAAAGACAACTAGGTGGGCCCATTCTAATCTGTTGGGAAAGAGCTTTTTTGATTGTCCCCATGACAGTGGATGTGTCCCGAGTAGCTACGATGTACCAAGCATTTGACAAGTGCTATTTTATCCAGTCCTCGCTCATTCCTATAAGGATGCTGTCGTTATTATCCTCTTTTCTCAAGTAGGAAAACTGGACTTTGAGACAGTAAGTGACTCGTCGAAGTTATATAGCTGGGAAATGGCTAACCTGGGGTTTCATGAATGATTTTGTGAGACTCTGGGCCTAACCAGTCCTGCTTCTGGGATCTGGGGTCCAATTAGTAACAATAACTCACTGACTTCTCAGTCCAGTCCTATGGGTTAGATATTACTATCAGGTCCATTTAGTAGATGCGGCTGTTGAGAACAGGAAGCTTAGAGAGCAGGTCCCAACCTTATGCAGCTGATATGTGGTAGCTCCGGAATGGAACTATGATTATTTTGGCTCCTGAAGCCATGCCATAAACTACACAAGCTGTCTCCCAATGACTAACGTTCCTTCTTTGCACCATTCTCAGGCAGTTCTGGGAGCACTGGGGCACAATTTCCATGGCGTAGACTTCTGTTCTCATGACAAGTACTTGGCTGTCAGCAACAGGGTGGCCCCTCAGTTGCACAGGCTGGCCAAAAGACCTGGGGCAAGGTCCTGTTGATGCAGGTGGAGACAAGAACTGGCCCTCTGCTCTCTCAATGCTACAAGACCAATGAAGATGTACACATGAGTTAGGTACAAATACAGCAAATGAAGAAATGAGCCATTATGAACAAAAGAGAGAAACTGGGAAAACTATTATTTTAAGTGCTCATTTGAATTTATAAAATGTCTTTACATTAAAAAAAATGTATTTGTGGGCCGGGCATGGTGGCTCACGCCTGTAATCCCAGCACTTTGGGAGGCCAAGGCGGGCGGATCATGAGGTCAGGAGATCGAGACCATCCTGGCGAACACGGTGAAACCCCGTCTCTACTAAAAATACAAAAAAATTAGCTGGGCGTGGTGGCAGGTGCCTGTAGTCCCAGCTTCTCGGGAGGCTGAGGCGGGAGAATGGCGTGAACCCGAGAGGTGGAGCTTGCAGTGAGCAGAGATCGTGCCACTGCACTCCAGCCTGGGAGACAGCGAGACTCCGTCTCAAAAAAAAAAAAAAAAAAAATTAACTATGGTGGCACGCACCTGTACTCCCAGCTGCTCGGGAGACTGAGGCAAGAGAATCGCTTGAACCCGGGAGATGGAGGTTGCAGTGAGCCGAGATCGTGCCACTACAGCCTAGACAACAGAGCCAGACTCCATCTCAAAAAAAAAATTTTTTTTATTGTGACCCATCACCATGCCTGCCCTAGGTCACGTACCCATTTTTTGCAGGGAGAGAAGAGTCTCATACTTGGCAGATCAGCAGGACCACAAAGGGGGGGAAGGAGATTTTCCCAAGGAAAGGGGTGCTGGGCAGACCCAAAGAAATGACTGCACTTGGGGTTTCCGATTTCAATAATTTATTTGGGAAATTATTTAATTTTAATTTTAAATTAAATTAAATTTTAAATTTCTTTTAGAGATGGGGTCTTGCTCTGTTACCCAGGCTAGAGTATGGTGGCGCAATCATAGCTTGCTGCAGCCTAGTATTCCTGGGCTCAAGTGTTCCTCCTGCCTCGGGAAATCATTTCTGATGCAGCTACCTGTGCCGGGGGAAAGTCAATGCAAGAAACTTAACAAAAATTACAGGAAAAGTTTGTAAAGACTCTCCAGTAGCACATATAAAATTATATCCATCTTGCTGGGCTCAGTGGCTCACATCTGTAATCCCAGCACTTTGGGAGGCCGAGGTGGGCGGATCATGAGGTCAGGCGTTTGAGACCAGCCTGGTCAATATGGTGAAACCCCGTCTCTACTAAAAACACAAAAATTAGCCAGGCGTGGTGGTGCATATCTGTAGTCCCGGCTACTCAGGAGGCTGAGGCAGAAGAATCGCTTGAACCCAGGAGGCGGAGGTTGCAGTGAGCCAAGATTGTGCCACTGCACTCCAGCCTGGGCAACAGTGAGACTCCATCTCAAAAACAAAACAAAACAAAAAACATATCCATCTAAGCCTTAGATTCTAAGGTAATGTCCTTTCAAAAGCGTTAGGAATTTTAAAAAGAATCCCAGAAGGGAAAGAGTAAAAGCTTGTCTTGCTGATCTTTGCAGATAAAATGAAGTACAGGCAAGATGGAAAACCCAGAAGTCTTTCCCAGCTAGCTCTGGGGTGGCATGATTTGCTTGGGTAGGTCTCCAGGGCCTGTCCCTGGTCTCAGCCCCACAGCAAGTCCCAGGGTCACAGCCAGGGCCCACCTGTGCCTCCGGGGCTGAGTTAAGGATTTTCGTTTTCAGGGCTCTCCTCTGCCTCTCACAAGCATTAAATCCACATCTTTTTATCCCTGTTTTCCAAAAAAGGCAGCAGACTCTCCTCCCCCACAAAGCAAATAGAAAACAGCACATTCTAGGAAGGCCCTCCCTGACCAACGTTTGTGCCCATGTCATTACTAAATATTCCCGCTTCCAACGGCTGCCCACCTCTCCTTAATGACTGCTCTATTTCAGTAGCCGGCCCTCCATAAATCCTTCCGGGCGTTCTACTCTAAACAGGCCTCTTCTCACGCCGAGGCAGGTCTCCTTGCCAGCTGTGTAGACATGCGCCAGCTCCCAGGGATGCTCTGATGTGCGCAGCCTGGCCTGGGCATTTATGAGCATCGCAGCCAGTGGCCAGGGTGCTGCCTCTTGCCCAGGGCTTAGAGAGGATTAGTTCCCATGGCCCAGGCCCACATGGGAAGCACACCCCAGGCAGAGTTGTAATAAGGCTAAATGCTTATTTAGACAGGCTCCAGGCAAAACTGGGCAAAAGGTGTGGTCTGAGACATTTCTGAGGTATTAATGTATATTTCCTTCTCTGTGTTTTTCCCTCCTCCGCCTTATTTCCAAGCATCTCACTGGGCCTTTTGTAATTATTTACCTCAGGGAATTTTGCTCTACTAAAAGCTTAAAGCATGTGCATGTCTGGAAGAAGAGGATCCTGTCTTGAAAAACTCTCAGTTTGTTGGACAGATTTTGCTGGAGGTCCCAAAGAAGAGCTGGGAGAGAGGGGACTGTCTTCAGGCCACAGAAAGGCTCCTGCTGGTACTCAAGGAAGCAGGATGCCCCTGCTGAGGCTCCCAGACTAGATAATGCTACAGAAACTGAAAGGCAGGAGTTCGAGACCAGCCTGGTCAATGTGGCAAAACCCCGTCTCTACTAAAAATACAAAAATTATCCGGGTGTGGTGGCAGGCACCTGTAATCCCAGCTACTCGGGAGGCTGAGGCAGGAGAATTGCTTCAACCCAGGAGGTGGAGATTGCAGTGAGCTGAGATGGCACCACTGCACTCCAGCCTGGGCGACAAGAGTGAAACTCCATCTCAAAAAAAAAAAAAAGAGGACGCTGAAAAGCACCCCACAGGAACCTCGAAGCTCGACCAATGCCACCATAATGCTGCTATGATGGAGAGGACAGGTAGTCCCATGCCCCTGGGGCCCCATGGGCCTCTCTGGTCTTTGTGAAACAACAGGAGGGATCTCCCATACTGAGTCAGGTGAAACATCCCTCAACTGTGCCGGCAGCAGCTTCAGAGTCATCTGTATGTTAATTTGAAGATGTGATAGGTGGAATCGTGGCTCCTTCAAAGATGTCCCATCCGAATCCCTGGAACCTATGAATATAGCACCTGACCTGGCAAAGGAAATTCAGGGAGACTCTCTGGGGTCATCTTGGTGGGCTCAATGTAAACACAAGGAGCCCTGACTGTGGGAGAAGTGGTTGAAAGAAGAGAATCTAGAGATCTAGAGATCTGCAGATGCTCTGTTGTTGGCTCTGAAGATGGAAAAGATGCGGGTAGCCTCTAGAAGCTGGAGAAGGCACATACAGATCCTATCTTAGAGCCTTCAAATGGAACACAGGTCCAGGGTGTTGGATTTCTTATCTTATAACAATTATAAGATAAGAAATCTGAGTTTTAAACCACTAAGTTTATGGTGACTTGTTACAGCAACCATGGAAATAAATTGAGGCCAGGCATCGTGGCTCACACTTGTAATCTCAACACTTTGGGAGGCTAAGGCAGGAGGATCTCTTGAGCCCAGGAATTCAAGACCAGCCTGGGTAACATAAGGAGACCCCGGTCTCTACAAGCAATAAAAAATGTAGACATGGGCCGGGCGCGGTGGCTCAAGCCTGTAATCCCAGCACTTTGGGAGGCCGAGACGGGCGGATCACGAGGTCAGGAGATCGAGACCATCCTGGCTAACACGGTGAAACCCCGTCTCTACTAAAATACAAAAAACTAGCTGGGCGAGGTGGCGGGCGCCTGTAGTCCCAGCTACTCGGGAGGCTGAGGCAGGAGAATGGCGTAAACCCGGGAGGCGGAGCTTGCAGTGAGCTGAGATCTGGCCACTGCACTCCAGTCCGGGCGACAGAGCGAGACTCCGCCTCAAAAAAAAAAAAAAAAAAAAAATAAAA
>NW_016814733.1:1569218-1612914 GCF_001698545.2 Rhinopithecus bieti | reverse complement strand
AAAAAAAAAAAAAAAAAAAAAATGTAGACATGGTAGCACACACCTGTGGTCCCAGCTACTCGGGAGGCTGAGGTGGGAGGATTGCTTGGCCCTGGAGGGTTGGGGCTTCAGCAAGTCCTGATTGCATCACCGCACTCCAGCCTGGGCAACAGAGAGAGACCCTGTCTCAAAACCAAAAAGAAAAAATAAGTAAGTAATACTAAATGAAATGAGTATTTTATACACATTGGCCACTTCCGCCTCACAGCTTCTCTCCTCTCTGGCTGTGCTTCCTCCAGACTTTCCATTTTGCCCATGTCTTAGGGACCCCACGAACATTCAGTTCCACACAGTTCAATCCCACAAGCATTCCCTGTGTGCCATTCCCCATAGAATGCCATGGAGTGCAGTAGGGTTGGAAACAAGAGGACCAGCAGAATCCTTTCCTCATCCTCAAGACAGTCCCCTCTCTCCCCATTAATCTTTGTCACCTCTAGCAAAACCTGTCCACCACTCCTTCCCTCTGGAGCAGTGAGCTCCAGAGAGACAGACACACATGTGACTAATTCAGGCACGCACGAGGCAGGCTGTGGCAAGTGTGGTTCCAGAAGCATGAACCAAGTGCTATGAGTGTAGGGGAAGAAAGAGATACATATCAGCTGGGAGACTGAATTACTCATCTCATTTGAGGACAAAGCCAAAGGCAGGATTGAACTCAAGTTGGGATGAGAACTACCTGGTACACATACTTGAGGCATCTATGGCAACAGCAATGTGTCTTGCCAATGGCAGATATCACTAATCAATTACTAATTCATTTTTCTCTGCAGAGCTCAGACTCTGTCTCAGAAGTTTTCTCAATTTAGTGCTCCTGGCAGCCAATAATCATTGAACATATTTGGCACTCACGGTAAAAACCTATTTGCCACATCTATAGTTAAGGTATTTATCACATTGAGATGGTGCCAGGTAAATAATGTAGAAAAGAAATGTCTGAACCCCAATCACCCCTTTTCCTCTTTATTGCTGCCTGAAAGTACCCTGCTTGGGCTATCTGTACCCTCTAGTTATTCTGGGCTGTCCAGTATCTAGGGTTCTGATTCCTAAAAGATTGCTGGCTTGTATTGCAATCCCTCAGGGCAAGACAATAGAGAATGTTCCCCCCAGGGTAACAATAAAAGAATTCTATGACTTCTCTTTAGACCTCAGGCTCCAAGGTGAGGGCAATAGAGATTGGTGTGAGGTCTCGAAGAAGGTTCAGGAACTAAATTTACAAAAGATAAGCTTCCAAAGTGAGGGTCCTTGCTACCCAAGTATGCCCCAAAGTGGTCTTGGGCAGCAACTAAATGGAAAATCACCCAGGATCCTAAGAACTCCACAAAGGTGGAATGGGTGGTCAGCCAGGTGGAACATGGATGCTGGCTTGGCCCTGCCTGGATGACCTGAATTTACGATTTTAATGACAAATTAATACGTTCTCACTTAAAAAAAAATCCCAGGCCAGGTGCGGTGGCTAAGCCGTATCCCAGTTACTTTGGGAGGGCCGCCGGCGGAGCGGGATCACGAGGTCAGGAGATCGAGGCCATCCTGGCTAACTGGTGAAACCGGTCTATAGCTAAAAAATACAAAAAATAGCGGGGCGAGGTGGTGGGCGCCTGTAGTCCCGAGCTACTGGGTGGCTGGGCAGGAGAATGGCGTAAACCCTGGGAGGCGGAGCTTGCAGTGAGCTGGATCGGCACTGCACTCCGCCGGGCGACAGAGCGAGTCTCCATCTCAAAAAAAAAAAAAAAAAAAAAAAAAAAAAAAAAAAAAAAAAAAATCAAGCAGCCAAGCAGCAGAAAAATATAACATTTCAAGTTTCCTTTTCCTCTAACCTCATTCCTACTCCCCAAATGTAACCTTTAAGTTTAAAAGAAATCCTAGAAAATTCTATGCACAGAATATATATGTGAATATATGTTTGTGATGAAGTGCTCCCCACCACAAACTTAAAAAGGATCGTGATCACCCTGAACACACTGCTCTGAAATGTCCTAATTTTCACCAGCTAATCATCCCATGATGGCACATACAGGGGCAGGGGCAAGACTGGGCACTGGAGCCAGTCCTACTGGGATAAAATTCTGGCTAGGCACTTATTAACTAAGTGACCTTGGGCAAGTTCCTTAACTTCTCTACATCCCCCTACATGGAGAGACACCTCCAGACATAGAAAAATACCTTTTCTTGCTGGGCATGGAGGCTCATGCCTATAATCCCAGCACTTTGGGAGGCCAAGGTGGGAGGATCACTTGAGCTCAGGAGTTCGAGACCAGCTTGGGCAACATAGAGAAACCCTGTCTCTACAAAAATAAAAAAAATTAGCTGGCTGTGGTGGCACGTACCTGTAGTCTCAGCTACTCAGGAGGCTGAGTCAGGAGGATCACTTGAGCCCAGGAGACCAAGTTTGCAGTGAGCTATGACAGCACCACTACACTCCAGCCTTAGTGACAGAGTGAGACCCTGTCTAAAAATTAAAAAAATAAAATAAAATAAAGAATATACATATTCCTTTTCAAAATTATTATTTTTGGCCAATGTAGTATAGTGTATTTATACTTTTTTTTAAAAAATCAATGCTATCTGGTATGTGTAACTATTTCAATTTGGTCCACAGTCACTGTGGTTTGATTGCTGCTCTGTAAGGTCCTCCTTTCGAGGGCTGGATGATGATGACCCGACAGCCACAATCTCCAGTGCCCAAAGGAAATCTCCCTTATGGGAAAACTTGGCTACTGGCCTCATCCCCCAAGACACAGCTCAGAGAACTCCTGTCTCCTAAGCATCCCTAAGCCCTGCTTTAGGTGGGCATGCCTGGTCCATTGACACCCCTCTGTTATGACCGTCGCAGCCCTCTTCCTGCAGGTCCACGTCCTCTAGTAGTCTAGGAATGCCTAGGAGGCAGGGGCTCTGCTTTATTTATCTTTAGGATTCCAGTGAGAGTGCTTGGTGTTTGAAACAGAATGTACATTCTAGGAGAGTTGAATGAATGAATGACTAGACATCTCAGACTTAACATGTTCAAAACAGAACTCTCCATACCGCACGCTCTCCTCCCCACCCTGGTAAACAGCACCCCTGCCATCTTGTCGTCCAGCCAAGAGCCTTGGCGCCATGTTTGACTCCTCTCTTTCCTTACCTCCCATGTCATCGCAGCCCAGTGCTCCAACTCCAAAATATGTCCCCAGTCCCACCCCTTCCCTCCACCTCCACACCATTATCCAATTCAGAGCCATAGTCATCTCTCACCTCCATTATGTAATGGCTTCCTAACCTGTCTCCCTGCCTCCTTTTGTCCCACCCATGCTTTACTCCACAGTCAAAGTAATCTTCCTACCAAGCCAAGTGTGCCATGCTTCTAGCCTGCTCAAAGCCCCTCCTCCAGTGACTTTCCATGTATCTTACCATAGAATCCAAATGTCCTGCTGAGAGCTACAGGCCAGCTTATCTGAAGGGTGCCCTGTGGTCCCCCCATTACACACCACTCTCCTCCCATCCTAATCATTCTTCTGCAGACCCCCAGCCTCGAAGAAACGCCTTGAGCATGCCAAGCCCTCTTCTGTCCCAGACCCTCTCTCTGGAATGGTCCTCCTGACCTCAGCTACTCCCTTCTCCATCTGGGATGCAGTATAAATTTCACCTCCTCTAAAGGTCTCACTGATGACTCTCCTCACATCACTTATTGGCACCCTGTCTGCTTTACGTTGCTACTTTGACATCATCCTACTTATTATTTGTTTCTTGTCCCACTAGAATGTCCACCACAGGAAGCAGAGACCTTTCTTGTCTTGTTCAGTGCTGTATCCCATGTGCTTAGAACAGGGCCTAGCACATAGTAGATGCTCAAAAATTATGTGTGGGATGAAGCAACGCCTGGTAACCTCTCTTTGCCATTTTTTTCCTGGAGAAGTTGTGCATTAATTTCAAAGACTTACAATACCAGTACTGCCAGCTAGAAGGAAAGTTGAATTTGAAGAGTATTTGGTAAGATGATTTTTAAAGCTTTGGGTTGTATGGTGCTTAATATTTTCACTTTTCCTACCTATGCAAGGGAGGGTGAGACAGTAGAGAAGTCCTTTTGGGGAATGGAAACCTGTTAGAACTACAGTCTCTACCCAAAAGCCACTTTGAATCCTTCATGCTTTGAGACAAGAGAGCAGAGGAAAAAGTGCCTATATAATACTCTTCTGTAAAACAGCAATCTTAAGCTTCATAGCATTGATGGTATTAGCAACTAATTAAGAAATCTTGATATTACTAAAGATAGAGATAATTGAAATGGAGTCTGAGAGGCTTCAGATATCTGTAATTAGTTCAAAGTCAAGTACTAAGAAAAGGTGTCCCTGATGGAACAGTCCTTCCTGAAGAAAACCGGGGACATTCAAACCAGTGTGTCCTCAAACCACTCAACAGAGTTGCACTGCCACTAAAAAAGAATATTCCATCTGTGTTTACATGTGGAATTATTCACAGCCAAAAAAGATGGTTATAGTATCAAGTGAGGCTGGGGCACCCTTTGGATTTGTAAATTGCTGAATTGCATTTGAAAAACTTCATTCAAGGAGTGCAATTGGTAATATGGAGATACTTTCTGCGGGGAATCAAGGGGACTTCCTCAAAAAGTGCCATGTCACATAGTGTGTGCTTTTGAGCTCCATCTCATCTGCTATTTGGGACATAACACAAATCTGAGCTCTATTCTAGGAGTGTCAATGTCTAGTTGAAAACAGTAGAGTAAAATAAAATATCTATCAAGCTAGTTATTAAAAACCAACAAGTGGCCAGGCGCAGTGGCTCAAGCCTGTAATTCCAGCACTTTGGGAGGCCAAGGCAGGCGGATCACCTGAGGTCAGGAATTCGAGACCAGCCTGAAACCCCCTCTCTACTAAAAAAAAAAAAAAAAAAAAAAAGAAAAGAAAAAAATTACAAAAAGTAGCCGGGCATGGTAGCACAGGCCTGTAATCCCAGCTACTCCAGAGGCTGAGGCAGGAGAATCGCTTGAACTTGGGTGGCGGAAGTTGAGGTGAGCCAAGATCGCGCCATTATACTCCAACCTGCGCAACAAGAGTGAGACTCCGTCTCAAAACAAAGCAAAACAAAACAAAAACAACCACCAACAGACTTAGAGATTCTCTATCATTGCCTGCCTCAACAAACTTGAAGAATACTTCTTCTTTTTTTTTTCTTCTGAGACAGAGTCTTGCTCTGTCGCCCAGGTTGGAGTGCAGTGGCATGATCTCAGCTCACTGCAACCTCTGCTTCCCGGGTTCAAGCAGTTCTCCTGCCTCAGCCTCCCGAGTAGCTGGGATTACAGGCACCTGCCACCATGCCCGGCTAATTTTTGTATTTTTAGTAGAGATGGGGTTTCAGTATGTTAGCCAGGCAGGTCTGAACTCCTGACCTTAACTGATCCACCTGCCTCGGCCTCCCTAAGTGCTGAGATTACAGGTGTGAGCCACCTTGCCAGGCCAGCAAACTTGAAGATACTTCTTATGCAGGACTCTAACAATGGCTCACTCTGCGGGGTGGGGGAGATGAAGGGAACTCAACTCTTGGGGGGGCATCAGACAGATGTGCAGTCTGAAAAAGCTTCCTAGATGATTCTTGTACATTGCCCTGGGGGATCAGGACTCCCCACAACCCCCCACACCTTCCCCGTCAGAGAATCACTGCACTCATCATTTTATCGAATTTACACTTTGAAAGGTGGATCTGACAGGAATCAAATCAGTGATTCCTTGGAGCTCAGAGTGGGAGGAACTTGGTTGTAAATGGGCACGGTGGAGCTTTCTGGGACAGTGGAAATCTTCCAACACTGGGTAATGGTGAGGGTTGCAAAACTGCATGTTACTAAAACTCATCCAACTGTACGCTTAAAATGGATGTATTTTATGTTACGTAAATTATACCCCATCAAAGCTGCTTAAAAAATAGATCAACCCAATCTGTATTTGTAGCTACAATGTCCAAACCATGCTCACTTTCTCCACCCACCTACTCCGGAATCCCTGTTATCTCAATGGATGGTGTCACATCCACCCAGATGCCCAGGTGTCTGCCATTATTAATCTCTCTACACCTATGTGTCACCTACATCTCACCTACTTCTGACCAGTTCTGCCTCTCTAATATCTCTGGAATCTGTTCATGCCTCCCCATCCCTGATTCCACCACCTAGTTCAGGCTGTCATAGTTTCTTTTGAAAGGCTGTGAGTGCCTCCTAATGATGGGCCTGCTCTCACCTCCCAATGCCTTTCCCCTCCACCTCAGTGATAAAACTCCTTCAACCACTCGCTATGGTCCTCAGGATAGAACTCCAGCTTCCCATCAGGGCACGGTTTACAAGACCTCCCACAACCCAGCATCTGTTTATTTTCCCAGCCTTATCGCTTGGCAAACCAAACTCTAAACCAGATTGACTTACTTATCTTTATCTATTCTCTGAAACATGATAAGCTTTCCTTCTCTGCCTTGCTCAGGCAGCCTTCTCCCCACACTCAGTCACTAGGGCAGAGACAGTTAGTTGGTCGCTTCCCAGTAGTTCCCCTTCTTTAGTAATGACACTGAATTCTATAATACCTGGACACCTTGCCATGCAGTCAAAGACCTCATACCCCAGCCTTCCTTGCAGCTATGTAGAACAATGTGATGTGTTTTGGTCAAGGAGGAAAGTATGGCACATCAAAAGGCCTCCTTAAAAGGCGAGGGCATCTCTTCCTTCCCTTCTATGTTTATGCTGCCTGGAATGAGGCTGTTGCACCTGGAGCTCCTGCAACCATCTCAGACCAAGAGGTGACGTGGAGATGGAGCCACACATGGCAGTGCAACAAGATAGCAGGACCTTATGTTGCTGACACCAGAGTGCCTCAATATCACGAGCCTCTTCATATGTGAGAGAGATTAGCTTCTATCTTGTTTCAGCAATTATTCATTTAGGTCTTGGCTATTTGTAAACAAGCAAGATCTTAACTTATATAAAGAGTGCTTTCAAGTATATATATATATTTTTTGAAACAGAGTCTTGCTCTGTTACCCAGGCTGGAGTACAGTGGTGCAATCTTGGCTCACTGCAACCTCTGTCTCCCAGGTTCAAGTGATTCTCATGCTTCAGCTTCCTGAACAGCTGGGATTACAGGCATGCACCACCACACCTGGCTAATTTTTGTATTATTATTACTATTGTTATTATTTTAGAGACAAGGGTTTCACCATGTTGGCCAGGCTGGTCTTGAACTCCTGGCCTCAAGTGATCTGCCTGCCTCTGTCTCCCAAAGTGCTGGGATTACAGGCATGTGCCACTACACCTGGCCTCAAGCACCATTTAAACTGATTGGCCTATTCTGTCTGCTTAACTCTTATTTTTCCTGTGATGCTCAGCTGAGGTGTTGCTTGCACTGGGAAGCCATTCTGGCCTTCCAGAGGCAGTTCAGATGCCCCTCCCTCTGGCTTCCATAGCCCCTGGCCTTTCTTCCTATCATACTCCATTAGGGATAAAATTTGTTCATATTTTGCCACCATCACCAGATTCCCACAGAAAAGGCCTTTCTCAGACTTCACTCTGCTTCCCTCTGTATGCCCAGCTTGAGGAACTGGGGCTGGCACAATGGGTTCTCAGTGTGTTTGCTGGATAATGAAATGTGTTTAACACCCAAGTGTTAACCCAAGAGGAACAATCACACGGCAACTTTGAAAGGGCACCAAGTGAGCAATTATTTCAATTTTATATCAACTCTGCCTCCTAGGAGGGATCTGTAAACAACAGGTCTTGATGTATTACATACATCAATAATTGTCAGAGAAACAATCAAAATCTCACTTGCAATCTCAAGAAGCATGAGCCATGTTCTTGATTTTGTAAAAGGTTGGGTAAATCAAAATCTTTCTCTTACAGTACCTAAGGACATGCTAAAAATTTACCGACCCAGAAGGAAAATATCAAGAAGTCGAAAAGACAAAATAAGCAACTGCTCTATGACAACAACTTGAAAAAAACCAGAATAAATGTGCAGACTAATAAGTATATTTATTTAAAATAGATTTCTACCTAGTTACAGATGCCACCTACCTGAAGACACATTAGACACGCACATCTCACTATGCTTGATTGGATTTAAAAACCATGCCTGTGGTTTCATAATCCAAAGAGTTATGGGAACCATAGTAGAAATTCAAAATCTTAAAGACCATTTGGATCAAAGATGGGGAGGGATTAAAAATGTTATGAGCAATTATGAAATAAAACTGAAGGCTGAATTCGTCAGGTTGGAGAGATGGAAAACAAATTAATGTGGAAAATACACAAATTCTGAGAATTAAAAGCAACAGGTCAAACTTGTTCTGTGTATCACTACAACAACTTAAAAGCCATGGATATCACTGCTTCTTAGAGTAAGAGTGATCCTGTTTGGAATTGTCCGTTGACACTGACAATTGCAATCGGATTACGAGGAAAAGAGGTTTTCTTCCTTACAGGATTTCAGCATCAATGTCAACAGCATGAGTGAACGCCTTACATGTGGGCCTAAATTGTGATATTTTAATGCGCCTAAACTCTCATGAAATCATGGAAAGCATAGCAGCAGGGAACTAAACCCCTGGGAGGCTATTAGCAGTTTAGCATCTCATTTCTTGTGGGAATGTGAATGCCACGTACCCACGTACTCAAGCACCCACAAGGGTGCTCAGTGCCACACCAGGAGGTTCTATATTTCCAATTTACCCACCTGGATCGTTCCATTGCTTTCCCTTCCTGCCCCATCCCTTTCACTCCTGGGACTCTCCCAGCAGCAGGGGGGTTGATGTGAAAGGCTGCAAAGGTATGAGTAACAGCCTGTTTCCTGAAAATACAGAGGAAGCAGTTTTGGCACTAATATCACCTGTTTAGGGGCTCAGAGGGGGCAATATTAAGCTCTAGACTGAAGTTTCAAAGATTCTTTAGTTCTCAGGGTATTTGCCCTCGGAGCAGCAGTAATAATTTATACAACATCTGTCCCTGGTCCGTGACATTTGAAAGCACCAATTTTGAAAACCAGGAGAGGCCAGGCGCGGTGGCACATGCCTGTAATCCCAGCACTTTGGGAGGTTGAGGCAGGCGGATCGCCTGAGGTCAGTAGTTCAAGACCAGCCTGGCCAACATGGCGAAACCCTGTCTCTACAAAAACTACAAAAATTAGCCGGGTGTGGTGGTGGGTGCCTGTAATTCCAGCTACTTGGGAGGCTGAGGCAGGGAGAACTGCTTTGAATCCAGAAGGCAGAGGTTGCAGTGAGCCAAGATTGCACCACTGTACTCCAGCCTGGGCGACAGAGCGAGACTCCGTCTCAAAAGTAAATAAATAAATAAATAAATAAATAAATAAATACCAGGAGAGACTGAGTCACACCATTCAGGGTATGCATTTCATAAAAACTATAAAGTGGCATCTTGAATCCTCCTGGTTCTTGGGCTGTGACTGTTACTTCCATCAGACTCATAAACAACCACAAAGTCCAACACATTGCATCTATTTGGACTAATTAGGAGCAAATGCTTCTCACTGGAGAAGCTTGAGCCGTAAGTGCCATAGGTACATATTTTTAAAGAAACATTCCCTACTCACTAGGGCAGTGAAAAAAAATCAATCTGGATGAGAAATCAGGGGTCCTGCTAATGAGCACGGTGGCTTTGACCATTAATAATAATAATAGCAATACTATGACACATATGGAAGTCTGATCTGAACTATGTGGTTTTCTTTCATACATCCTATATAATTTTCACAACATTGCAGCAAGATAGACTTTGATCCCATTTCACAGTTTAGGAAATGGAGAAAAGAAGGTTACAGAACTAGCTAGTGGTGGAGGCTGGGGTTTGACCCTATCCAGGGAGTTACACATGCTTACCTGGATGTCGGCCTTCCCACTTCACCACACAAATCCACCGACCTTGCTGCCCTTCATTTGTTTCTCACCTATTAGATGAGGTTTTTGCTTGGCCAGTCTCTGAAGTCACCTGCTGCTATAAAATGCTTAATTTCCAAGTTGCTGGAGTGAGCTAACCTTGGTTGCTAATTTGAGGTGCTCCTGAAGAGTTGTTTCATCCTGCACAGGGATAGATGTTATAATTTATAATGAACATGTTTGTTGTTTGTAAATGTGTGCTTCTAGACTGCTAGAGAATCCCTGAGAGGAGGCTGGTCTTCGACATTCTGTTCACACTATTAATTTGTTTTGCAAACTTTTTTAATGCAAGAAAAAATATATAAACCACCACACTGCCCCTGTGTATACTAGTGGTTCCACAGCATCAGCATCACTTGGTAACTTGTAGAAATGCACCTTCCTCGCTGGGTGTGGTGGCTCATGTCTATAATGAGGGAGGCCGAGGCAGGAGGATGGCTTGAGCCCAGGAGGTGGAGGCTGCAGTGACCCATGACTCCACCAGTGGACTCCAGCCTGGGCGACAGAAGAAGGCCCTAACTCTAAAAAGAAAGAGAGAAATACACATTTCTAGGGCCCAATCTAGAGTGCTTGAACAGAACTCTGGGCGTGGGGCTCAGCGCTCTGAGTTTTGACAACTCCCCTACCCCCAGTTCATTTGAGAACGCTGGTCTGAGATGACTGATTCCCAGCTTGGAACACTTGAGTTACTGAGGTGATTGAGCCTAAGAGTCAGTTGGAGCCAGGACTAGCAGGCTGGGAATACATTCGTTTAACAATGGAATACCATTTTCAAATCATCATGCATTTCTGTTCTGGGTGCCATCTCCTGTGCAGGGGAGGACTGGAAAGACAGGGAAATTCTGGTAGCCTTGGGAAGGCAGAAGGGTGGGACTTGGCTGGCCAGGGGACTGGGGTGGAGGGGGAGGGAGGAGGAGGAGGAAGCCGCCAGGCCTCACAACCCATCTGGTTGGAAACGTCCTGCAGTGCCCGAGCCGCAGGAGCCGGAGCCAATTACAAGTTTATATAATAGAGTCAGTCTCCCCGGGCCTCCCCTCTCCGCCCCACCCCTGCTGTCTTTGGGGATGGGGGAGGAACGCTTTCTGTGAAATATAGGCTGGATCTAGGACGGAGGATGGCTTTTCTGGATTGACAACTAGGGGCCAGTCCTGGATGTGAGAAACTCCTGGGGTCCTGTTTCGGGATCCAGACACCTCGGGCGCCGCCCAGGCCTCCCTGTGCCGAGCTCGGGAGCGGTCCCGCCTAGGGGCCGGGAGCTGAAGGGAGGTGTCCGGGTCGAGTGTTCGCGCGGCTGCCCGCCGCACGGTGTGAGCTCGTTGGGTTTATGTAACGACTGCCCTTCGCGGAGTACCGTGTCATGCACCGAATCACGGAGGACAGAGAAGGCGGGGGCCTGGGCCGCGACGCCCGCCCACGTGACCGTCAGATGACTGGGGTCTAAGTTTGCACGCGCTCCCTTACCGTAACGCTGCAGGCTTGTAATCAACATCGATTATTAGTCATCCCCGAGTGACATTTGATATGAGCAACAGCTCAGTACGGGGAAATTACAACGCGGATGCTGATGGAGACGAGGAACTGGCTGCTGCGACCGCCTCTGATTTGGGCTGGAACGGGAGTTTATGCTGAGTCAAGGAAACCCACCGCGAAGGGTGCCAGGGAAGACAAGGGTACTTTTCTAGACAAAGAATCGGGGCTAGATGCAGAGACTCCGGGAGAAACTGTTTACCGGGTGCTGGGCAGGCGGCTGACCACGCAAGCCACACTCTAGATTTGTGGGGTTGGTTTTAGAAGTCACATGAGGTCTGCCTGGACGCCCCTCCCGATCACGTCAATTATCTGTCACAACTTCTCTAGGCTGGACTGAGCCCCCGGGACCAGCCCCATGCCCCCACAGGGGAGTTGGTTACAGCTGCAGAATCCCGGAACCGCCCCCCGACCTCCAGAGCCCCAGCCTGCGCTAGAAGTATATCACCAGGGGATGGGGGGGATGGGGGGGCGGGAAGGTGGTCACGGATGCAGAAGCTGTCCTGTCTGCTGAGGCAAAGAGCCCGTCCCAAGCCCTGCATGGGCTCCTACTGCACTCCAGGATTTGGGGGAATGCAGAATCTTGGTCTTTGAGCTTTCGTTAATTCCATAAAGGTTTCTCAAAAGTCTAAATTCTAGACCCAAGACAGTGGGAATTAAACAGGGCTAAATATGACGCTATTGGCTATACCAGGACCACGCCTGAGCATTGCATGCACGCTCCCGCTATGCATAACTTATTTATTTTAAAAGAAGGAAGGAAGAAAGGGAGAGAAACAAGGTGTTTCTTAACAGTAAAGGCGGGGAGGAGGGGAGAGGCAACTCGTTGCTTTCACTGGCAAGTTAACTCCATAAGCAATTTCCTCACTTAAAAGAAAAACAAATGAAGTAGAGTGGTAGGCTTTTGAAAGGAGGAGCACAGAGCTCCGGTGAGTGGAAACCTGGGTTTTATTTACCTTAGGGCCTTGTTAAACCACATTTGCCTTGAGATAAAAGGTTTTCTTTTGGGACGATCCCAAAATGACTTTGCTTGATTCAATTAAGCAAGACCTAACGAAAGAGAATTCCAGCTTCAAGATATGCATCATCTTACCAGGTGAGTTGTAAATACATTCTGACCAGGTTTCAGAGGTAAGCTCTTGAAAATTTAATCTATTTAAAAAATGCATATCCTTGCCACAAATTACTTTGAAGAAGATCGCTGAGCTGATTGCATGCTGAGATAATTATTCTGTATCACCACTTAGGGAACAAGATTTTTTGATAAATACTACAGTGTCAGTCTTTGTTAATGACTTGGGAGGAGAAGGAAAGAATTCAATATAGCTGAGGCTGGTTTTATTCTCTTGCTTCTTTCCCAAGAACGCAGGCTGTGGGAAGCAGGTAGAGTCTTGGTTTATGAACTCTGAACGCTATTGAGTAACCTGCTCACCCGTCAAATCCCTAATCCCAGAATGAAGGTGTCCAGATGGTATTGGAGTAGAACACGAAACTGAGAGGTGAAGCCAGCTGGACTTCTGGGTCAGGCGTCAACTTGGAGAACCTTTATGTCTTACAAGAGGATTGTAAAAGCACCAGTCAGCTCTCTGTAGCTACCTAGAGGTTTGTAAAATGCACCAATCAGTACTCTGTAAAAACGCACCAATAGGCACTCTGTAGCTAGAGGTTTGTAAAATGCACCAATCAGCACCCTGTAAAATGGACCAATCAGCACTCTGTAAAATGGACCAATCAGCAGGACATGGGTGGGGACAAATAAGGGAATAAAAGCTGGCCACCAGGCCCGCAGAGTCAACCTGCTTGGATCACCTTCCATGCTGTGGAATCTCTCTTCTTTCACTCTTAACAATAAGTCTTGCTGCTGCTCACTGTTTGGGTCCATGCCATCTTTAAGGACTGACACTCACCTCGGAGGTCTGCAGCTCCATTCTTGAGGTCTGCGAGACCATGAACCCACCAGAAGGAAAAAACTCTGGACACAGAACCAGTCTCCACCTGGGCAGGGCCCTGCCTGTGCCTTACCCACTTCCCCTCCTGAAGACTCCCACCTGTGAATAGACAGATGCTAGTGTGTTGCTGGGTGCTGATGAGGTAAAGCCCTAGCCTGTCCCCTCATTATGGATAATATGGAAGTCAGGGTTCTCAGGTGCTGGTGCACCAGCTCTCCCCACATCCTGCATATGACAGCACAGGCTCATTTCTCACTGCTATGTCCCACTGAGCCTGGATGTGACCTCAGAAGAATCCTTAGCACTGTGATTACATGAAGATGCTTTTCTTTCTTTCTTTTTTTTTTTTTTGACAGGGTCTGTCTCTGTCATCCAGGCTGGAGTACAGTGGCGCCACTGTGGCTCACTGCAACCTCTGCCTCCTGAGCTCAAGTGATTCTCCTTCCTCAGCCTCCCTGGTAGCTGGACTACAGGCGCGCACCATCACACCCCGCTAATTTGTGTGTTTTTTGGTAGAGACGGCGTTTCGCCACGTTGCCCAGGCTGATCTTCCAACTCCTGGAATCAAGAGATCTGCCTGCCTTAGCCTCCCAAAGTGCTGGGATTATAGGCATGAACCACTGTGCCTGGCCTCATTCTTTCAATAACTTAATAAATACTTATTAGGAATCTATTCTATACAAGTCACTGATATGACATAGAAAGAAGAAAAGAGAGAGAAAGAAAAATATAGATGGATGAATGGTGCATAGAAACTGTTGTTTCTTTATGCTATAAAATAAAAGCACTAGGACGGTGGTTAGTGATTGGGAGGAGTAACTTTAGATATGGTAATCAAGGAAAGCCTCTTTGAGGAGGTAACATGAGGAAGAGTTATTTCAAAAGCCAGAGGGGAAAGCCAGGCCAAAACAAAACCAACAAAACAGGCCAGGCGCGATGGTTCACGCCTATAATCCCAGCACTTTGGGAGGCCGAGGTGGGCAGATCACTAGGTGAGGAGTTTCAGACCAACCTGGCCAATAAAGTGAAACCCTGTCTCTACTAACAATAAAAAAATTCACCAGGTGTGGTGGTGTGTTCCCGTGGCCCCAGCTACTTGGGAGGCTGAGGCAGGAGAATCACCTGAACCCAGGAGGTGGAGGTTGCAGTGAGCTGAGATCACGCCATTCCACTCCAGCCTGGACGACAGAGCAAGATTCCATCTCAAAAACAAAAATAACCAAAACAAAAACAACAACAACAACAACAAAACTGTGTGTGCAAGGCCCTGAGGCAGGAATGAACCTAACATGATAAAAAACCTGGCCCAGAGGATGGACCCAGTGAACCACCTTGGACACATGTCCTTGGCATTTGATGAGTTGCCCCTGTGTGATCTCTAATTCTTTTTTTTTTTTTTTTTTTGAGATGGAGTCTCGCTGTAATTCTTGATGACTAGGCTGAAGTGTGAGCTGGACTCATAGGTGTGTAGACGGGGGTCTGTAGTCCCATGTGGCTATTCATCCTCACCGAGGCAGCATTTCTGATGAAGTTATAGCTGTATGGTATTTCATGGTCAACTTTAGTTTTAATGGGAGGTATGTAAGGAAGCAATATAGTATAATGGCTAGAATTAGAAGATCTTGGTTGAGATCATAGCTCTTCTTACTGGTTTTCTGACCATAGACAAATATTTTACATACCCTGTACCTCAGTTTTCCCATGGAGGTAAAGATAAAACTATCTATCTCACGGGGCAAAAAACAAATCACTGAATGGCTAAATCACCAAACAATTAATTCACCAAACTTAGCAATTTACCAAAGCCTTGCATTAAACAATTTTTTAGATATTTTAAATAAATATGAATATTCTTCAAAATATACATCCTTATTATGTATTTGATATACATTGAGAATATTTAGAAATATAGTAAAGAATGTGTGTAGCTCATTAATATATTCTTCATGAATATTACAGTTTAATAAAGGGAGTGTTAGAAAATAATCTCTATATGCTTAAATTATTTTTTAGCAATAATCATAACATGAAATGAATAACAAAATAGATAGAAAATAAATGCAAACACTGGAAATTTCCTTTTATTGAATCTCTATATAATCTTGTAAATAAATGAATAAAAATAAATTATCATGCAAAAAAAGGGAAAAAACTCAATCCAGTTATTCAATCAGTTTTATATTTATGAAAGATTAAACATTAATATTTTGGTTATAGCCTCATGTAACATTATTTTATGTAAATAATTGTTCAGTAACTAGTTAATGTGTCCGGAATTGCTAGGTTCTTGGTCTCACTGACTTCAAGAATGAAGCCGCAGACCCTCGTGGTGAGTGTTACAGTTCTTAAAGATGGTGTGTCCAGAGTTTGTTCTTTCAGATGTTCAGATGTGTCTGGAGCTTCTTCCTTCCGGTGGGTGTGTGATCTCGCTGGCTTCAGGAGTGAATCTGCAGACCTTTGCAGTGAGTGTTACAGCTCTTAAAGGCAGCATGGACCCAGAGTGAGCAGCAGCAAGATTTACTGTAAAGAACAAAAGAACAAACCTTCCACACTGTGGAAGGGAACCCCAAGCAGGTTGCTGCTGGCTAGCTGGGGCAGCCTGCTTTTATTCCCTTATCTGGCCCCACCCACATCTTGCTGATTGGTCCATTTTACAGAGAGCAGATTGGTCCATTTTGACAGAGTGCTGATTGGTGCATTTACAATCCCTGAGCTAGACACAGAGTGCTAGACAGAAAAGTTCTGGAAGTCCCCACTAGGTTAGCTAGATACAGAGTGCTGACTGGTGTATTTACAAACCTTGAGCAGACACACAGTGCTGACTGGTGTATATACAATCCCTTAGCTAGACATAAAACCTCTCCAAGTCCCCACTAGACTCAGGAGCCCAGCTGGCTTCGCCTAGTGGATCCTGTGCCAGGGCCAGGGGGGGAGCTGCCTGCCAGTCCTGTGCCATGCACCCGCACTCCTCAGCCCCTGGGCAGTTGATGGGACTCCGCGCTGCAGAGCAGGGGGCAGCGCTAGTTGGGGAGGCTCGGCCAGTGGAAGCGGGGGTTGGGGTGCTAGTTTTGGGCATGGCGGGCTGCAGGTCCTGAGCCCTGCCCCGCAGGGAGGCAGCTGAGAGCCAGCTAGAATTCGAGTGCAGCGCAGGTGGGCTGGCACTGCTGGGGGTCCTGGTGCGCCCTCTGCAGCTGCTGGCCCAGGGGCTAAGCCCCTCACTGCCCAGGGCCTGCGGCGCCAGTCAGCAGCTCCAAGTGACCGCCCAGCCCACACCCACCAGGAAGTTGCGCTGGCCGAGAGAGCCATGCGCAGCTCCCATTCCCGCCTGGGCCTCTCCCTCCATACCTCCCCCAAGTAGAGGGAGCCGGCTCTGGCCTCAGCCAGCCCAGAGAGGGGCTCCCATGGTGCCATGGTGGGCTGAAGGGCTCCTCAAGCCCTGCCAGAGGGGATGCCGAGGCCGAGGAGGCACCAAGAGTGAGGGCTGCTAGCATGTTGTCACCTCTCAATCCCCCCGCTAAACAGGACACCCCAACTGCTGTTGGGAATTTGGTCAATGACTGCTTTAGCTATTTCCTGCTGGATAGGGGCGATGAAGGGGCCCTGCAGTTGTAGTGTCCTCCAGAGGGGCACTCTCTAGGCCAGTGAAAGTGCTAGAGGGTCGGTCCAGGGGTCCTCAGTAGAAGTTGTTAGTTGAACTCATTTGGGGTTCCATTTGTAAGACCATTTGTAGCTTGATGGCCTCAATTCTAGAGGAAACAAATTTGACAAGAAGGTTAAAATACAGGGCCCAAAGGCGAGGAACAGCAAGATGGCTGCCACAGGACCTAGAAAGGGGAGACGCCATGTTGCCCAACTCCAGAGGTATAAGAGTTTGAAAGGCTTTGTCTGATTTCAGAAGCCTTTTTCTGTAAACGCCGGGTGGCATCTTGTACTATCCCTGACTGGTTAGTGTAAAAACAACACTCTTCCCCTAAGAAGGTGCAGAGTCCTCCTTTCTCAGCAGTGAGGAGGTCTAGGCCTCAGCAGTTTTGGAAGGTCACTGCTGCCAAAGAGTCTATTTGGGATTGTAGAGTAAGGATAGATTTCGTTATTTCTTGCAAACTGTCTGAGAAGTCCTTTGAGAGTGTGTGGTAGTAGGATGATGAAGTAGATAAACCGGCTATTCTGGTTCCTGTAGCAGTAGCCATTCCTAGCCCTATAGGTAGGCGTAATAGTTGTATGGCTCTGTGCTGATGGACTTGAGCTTTGAGGGGTACTGATAAGGTCTGATTTCCTGGGGCAATGTTAATGTTGGGACTTAGAAAGACTAAGGTACAGGTACCTGTCCAGTTAGTGGGGAGGCAGATATAGGTCAACATTCCACATAAGAAGAATATACCGTGGCTGGGTAGACAGAAATTTACCCTGGCTTTTAAAGGAATAGGTTAGTTTTTTTTCTTTAGTACTTCCATCTCTCTTTCTTTCTCTTCGACTTCTCCTTTGTCTCTCTCTCTCTGACTCCTTCTTTGTCTCTTCCTCTCTTTCCTTCTTTGATTTTCTGTCTCTCTGTCTCTCCCTCTGTCTCTCTCTTTGTCTCTCTTGTTTCTTCCTCTCTCTGTAAGTGAACTGTGTAAAAGGTAGAGCTTAGTCAACTACTAATGTTGTTGTAACAATTTTTTTTTAATTTGTCTTTTAGTGTTTTTTTTTTTTTTTTTTTTTGAGACAGAGTCTCACTCTCTCGCCCAGGTTGGAGTGCAGTGGCACTATCTGCGCTCACTGCAAGCTCTGCCTCCCGGCTTCACACCATTCTCCTGCCTCAGCCTCCCAAGTAGCTGGGATTATAGGCGCCCGCCACCATATCTGGCTAAGTTTTTGTATTTTTTAGTAGAGACGGAGTTTCACCGTGTTAGCTAGGATGGTCTCAATCTCCTGACCTCGTGATCTGCCCACCTCGGCCTCCCAAAGTACTGGGATTACAGGTGTAAGCCACAGTGCCTGGCCTTGTCCTTTAGTTTAAAACAAACAACAATTAGCAGAAAAGAATAAACTTAAGTGTCAAATTTAATTAAATATTTTATACATGGACTAAAATTTGCATTCATCAAACAAAAATATTACAACTTGTACTTCTCACTGTTTCACTGTTTCAAATTTTAAAACACAGATCAAAACTCACGCAGTTACATAGAGTGAGAGAATTGAGCTACATCAAGTTCTGTTTTCTTTCTCTATTATCAGTGTGCTATCAGTGTTTACTTTGATTCTACACTTTAAAGGCAGGCATAAATAGTATCACAGGGCTGGAAATGCTAGCTGAGCCACTCCAAATTGTTATAGTAACAAACATCTCAAAAACAAACAAACAAACCCTATTGCTTGAGTTCATCTGTGGAGAGCTGCTGTAATTAGGAATTTTCTGAATTAAGTTATATGTAGAATGATAATGCTTATTAAAGGATAAGTAATTAGAATGTGTTAATTTGAAGCTTACAAGCATATCACTCAAACTCAACAGTAGTCCCTGCAATTATTTAGAACTTAAACCAAAAAATATTTGAGGAGGGGAGGTGACTTTTGTCACTGATGTTACTTAGAACTACCAGGACATAGCATGGTAAAGAGAAGATCAATTTTTAGTTGGTTTTATTATTGTTTTTTTTTTCTTTTTTTTGAGACAGAGTCTCACTCTGTCGCCCAGGCTGGAGTGCAGTGGCACAATCTCGGCTCACTAGAAGTTCCAACTCCCGGGTTCATGCCATTCTCCTCCTCAGCCTCCCAAGTAGCTGGGACTACAGGTGCCTGCCACCACACCTGGCTAACTTTTTGTGTTTTTAGTAGAGACGGGGTTTCACGGAGTTAGCCAGGGTGGTCTCAATCTCCTGACCTCGTGATCCACCCGTCTCGGCCTCCCAAAGTGCTGGGATTACAGGTGAGAGCCACTGTGCCCGGCCTGTTCTTGTTTTTAAATTATTGACAGTGTACCCCTCCTACCACACCCTCAGTATCCTACTGCATTTAGTAACCAGCAACACCATTACTATTTATAATTGTGGTATCTGCTGTAATGGGTGTCACAGAGTCCTCTGAGGTAGAGTGTCCAGGTGTACCTAGGAGGACTTCCTTGAAGAAGGGAATTTTTTTTCTTTTTTAAACGGGGCTCTGTCACCTAGGCTGGAGAGCAGTTGTGCAATCATAGCTCATTGGAGCCTCAAACTCCTGGGCTCAGGTGATCCTCCCACTTCAGCTTCCTGAGTAGCTGGGACTATAGGTGCATGCCACTAATGCCCAGCTAATTTTAATTTTAATTTTTTTTTGGTAGAGATTGAGGAATCTTACTATGTTACCCAGGCTGATCTCGAACTCCTGGCCTCAAGCAATCCTCTGACCTTGGCCTCCTAAGTAGCTAAGACCACAGGTGTGAGCCATTGCACCCGGTTAAGAAGGGATTTTTAAAGAATGATTTAATATTATTCACGTACCATAAAATTTGCCTCTTAAAGTGTTGCAGTTCAGTGGTTTTTAGCATTTTCACAGAGTTTTATAACCATCAGTATTGTCTAATTTCAGAACATTTTCATCAACCCAGAAAGAAATTCTGTCCCCCTGAGCAGTCATTTTCCAGGACCCCCAACCCAGCCCCTGGCAACAACGGGTGTGCTTTGTGTGAAGAGAGGCTCTTGAGCTGAGACCTGAGATGTGAATAGAAGTCAACCTGTCAGATAGTGAGGGAAGGCAGACAGCAGCGTGAACAGTATCTAGCAGAGCACAGGTGAAGGCAAGAAATTAACAGGAGACCTGTGTGGCCAGGGCACAGAATATGAAGGTGAGTGGCTTGAGCTACAGCACAGCGTACTGGGGAAGACCCAGCCCACAGGGACTTTGCTGGTTCTCCTAGTAGCGAGGGGGCCCTGAGGTCTGACGCAGAGCCTTCTCCGCAATACACACTCAGAAAACATGCAGGGAACTACCCTGTAAATACATCTTTCATAGTCTTTTAAAACATCATAAAGGATTGCTTTATTTTATTTTTATGTTTATATATTATTTATTTATTTTTATTTCTTTTTTTTTTTTTTTGAGACAGAGTCTCTCTCTGTTGCCCAGGCTGGAGTGCAGTGGCGTGATCTCTGCTCACTGCAACCTCCACCTCCTGGCTCAAGCAATTCTCAAGCAAGCCTCCTGAGTAGCTGGGACTACAGGGTGCGCTCCACCACGCCCGACTAATTTTTGCATTTTTAATAGAGACGGAATTTCATCATGTTGGCCAGGCTGATCTCGAATTCTTGACCTCAAGTGATCCACTCGTCTAGACCTCCCAAAGGGCTGGGATTACAGGCATGAGACGCCGCACCTGGCCAGATTGCTTTATTTTAAATATTTATAACATAACATCAGAAATAGGAGAGACATGCATGTGTGCTCCCACTGTCGTGGTGTAATCTTACTGTCTTGTAGAAATCTGGCTTGGACATTTGGACTGCACAAATAGCCAGGCTAAACCTGCAAATCACCTGTAGCTGATTTTCTCAGGAAACACCAACTCCAAACTTGGAACTCCTTGTTGAGTTTTGACAGGATGAGGGATGGAACTCAGATTAAAGATCTGGAGGATGGAGCAGAGATTCAGAGTAAGTTCTTTGTCATTTGAATTTCTTCCTATTGACTTTTTCTTTTTTTTATTTGATTGCTTGTTTGGTTGTTTTTGTTGTTTTGTTTATTTGTTTGTTTGTTTGTTTTTAGAGACAAGGTCTTGCTCTGTCACCCAGGTTGGAGTGCAGTGGTGTGATTACAACTCACTACAGCCTCTGACTGCTGGGCCCAGGTGATCCTCCCCACTCAGCCTCTCAAGTACCTGGGACTGCAGGTTCACCACCTTGCCAGGTTAATTTCTTTATTTTTGTAGAGACGGGGGTCTCACTATTTGATATTTGAGGCCAGGCTGGTGTTGAACTCCTGGTCTCAAAAGATCTTCCTGCCTCAGCCTCCCAAAGTGCTAGGATTGCAGGTGTGAGCCCCTGCCACTGTGCACAACCCTGTTTTTTTAATTTGAAATTTAATTCATCCACTTGGTTCCTCTGGGAAGACTTTGGATTCCCCTTCGGGACCAGATGCAGACCAAAAGTCTCAGTCCTTGCCCCACCCCTGGCTACTCTGTTCCATCCCACGCCCCTATAACCACTTTTATTAGTTTCCTGTGTATTACTCTTGTGTTGTTTATGCAAATACATGCCAACATGAATATGCAATCTTATCTCTCCCTTTTCTTTCAGAAAAGATAGCATACTGTTCTAAGACTTGCTTTCCCCCCTGACTATACTATGGAGAATTTTCCATATTAGGATACAGAATGCCCCTCATTCATTTTTTCTAACAGTTGCATGGTGTTACAAGGTTTATTTAACTGCTGTCCGATTGATGGACACTTGAGATGTTTCCAATATTCCTCCTTGTGATAATGTTACGATGATAGATCTTATTCATGCATAATTTTGTCCATGTGCAGTTGTGGCTGAATTCCCAGAGGTGGGATCACTGGGCAACAGTAGTACATTAGCCATCCTGTTAGACATTTAAGTACCAGATTGCCTTCTACAAGAATGGAACCATTTTTTCTTTCCGTGAGCTAGGTTTGTGCACAGACATCTGTAGAGTGTTCTGAAACTTTTGGATTTTTCCAAGCTGATGTATAAAAGATGGTATCTCAGTGTAGTTTTAAATGTGCATTTTCTTCATCGAACATCCTTTATAAATTTAAGAGCCCAGCATGGGCAACATAACGAGACCCTGTCTTTGTCTTTACAAAAAAATTTTAAAAATTAGCTGAGTGTGGTGGTGCACACCTGTAGTCCTGTCTACTCAGGAAGCTGAGGCAGGAAGATTGCTTGAACGCAGGAGTTCAAGGTTACAGTGAGCTATGATGGAGCCACTGCACTTCAGTCTGGGCATGAAAGCAAGACCATCTCTCAAAACAAAAAACAAAAAACAAAAATGGCCGGGCGCGGTGGCTCAAGCCTGTAATCCCAGCACTTTGGGAGGCCGAGACGGGCGGATCACGAGGTCAGGAGATCGAGACCATCCTGGCTAACCCGGTGAAACCCCGTCTCTTCTAAAAAAAAAAAAAAAAAAATACAAAAAATTAGCCGGGCAAGATGGCGGGCGCCTGTAGTCCCAGCTACTCGGGAGGCTGAGGCAGGAGAATGGCTTAAACCCGGAAGGTGGAGCTTGCAGTGAGCCAAGATCGCGCCACTGCACTCCAGCCTGGGCGACAGAGCCAGACTCCGTCTCAAAAAAAAAAAACAAAAAAACAAAAAAACAAAAAAAACGGCTGAGAGGTGGAGGTTGCAGTGAGCTGAGATTGTGCCAGTGCACTCCAACCTTAGCGAGACTGTCTCAAAAAAGAGCCGTTTGTATTTCTTTTTTGTGAACTCTCTATTCCAATCTTTTGCCTCTTTTCTGTTGGGCTATAGGTTTTTCATATTCTCAATTTCTAGGAAGTCTTTATATATTAAGAAGGTATGAGTTGAAAATGTTTTTTTCTCATTTATCTATCTTTTGGTTTTGCTATGATATTTTTCCCTCTCTAGAAGCTTTTATTTTATATAATCAATTTTTTTTTTGTTTATGGCTTCTGGATCTTTAAAATCATAGACAGGCCTTTCTACACAAAAGTTCCAAATAAATGTGTTCATGTTTTCTTCCTACACTGTTAAAATTTCATTTTTCACGTTTAAATTTCAATGCATTTGGAATTTATCCTCATGTACAGTGTGAGGTGTGGATCCAGCTCTGTCTTTTTGATGGTTATCCGTTTGTCCTAGCACCATGTATTTAAAATGTTAACATTTACCTCCTCTAAAATGAGTCACCAGATATATTTCTGTATGTCTCTGGGTCTCTTTCTGGATTTTTTGTGGACACTTGGCCATTTCCTCACTGTTTTAATTATGAAGACTTTGTAGTCTGTTCTATTGGCAGGGAAATTTTCCTTCTCATTGTATTTTTTCACAGCTTTTCTGTCCAGTCTTTCTTGTTTGTTGCTCCCATGTAAATGAGAATCAGCTTGTCTAATGGCAGAGAAAGGGGTAGTTATGTTTTTCTGCATTATATTACATTCCTACAGGTTTTTATTGATTCATTCATCCCTTAGTTGCAGCTGTCGACACGCTGGGGTGCTTTGTTTGCCCTGTTGACCCCATTTTTCCTAACCAGATCCATTCCTCAAGCCTGATCTACACATGCCTCTCCCACCTGCCTCTGCCCTCCACATTATCATATTCCAGGATCTCTGCAAAGCCTGCGGAGACAGACATTTTTCCTGCTGGGCTCCTGAGGTCCCCTCCATCACCCTCTCATCCCCAAGGGAGGACGATGGTGTCTGCTTGGCCTCTAGGTAATGCAGGTTGATGAAATTGAGCACAGTAGACAGCGTGTCTGGTGGGGTTGAAGGACTAATCCAGTGTAGAAACAGCATTTACAGGCTGTTGGAATCAAAGCGCTGGGCAGAGAAGACATTGAAAGTTGATTAACAGCATTTCTCATTTTGCTGGCCACCTATGGGAAGGTGAGTGACACAATCACATTCCACTAGGAAGGCTTGGGACATTTCCCATGTTGGAGAACTAGACCTAGGGAAAAAGAAGGAGTAGGGGAGGCTCTGGTGTGGCTTTCGTTAGAGTCCTCCAGTCTTCGGGTTTTCTGCCTGCTGGACAACCCCTTCACAACACAGGAAAGGCAAGCATAGTTGCTGCTGGGAAGCTGGGATTGGGAATCCCAGTGCTCTAAATCACCAGTAAAACCAGGACAAAGACCTTCACCCTTTCATACCAGGGGAACAATGATACAGAATGTGATTTGAAAATCTTAACTGGCAAAGGATATGAAAAGATAATTATTATGAGCCCCCAGTGGCCACATAAATCTTTTATAGCTGTGTTCTTTCAACAACTACTCTTCTTTTTTTCTTTTCAGATATTCACTCGGATCTCTAGACATGGCAACACCCCAGGGATGGTGGCAGTTGAGAATCTAGGCAGGGAGCACTTGGTTACAGATGTTCTTTGGGTTTTCTTCAGTTTGTCATGCAGAGTCGCTGCCTCAACAAGCATATGCTCATAAGCCCTTGCAGGCAGGGTCTGGTTATCTTCGCCTCTTCTCACCCGACTGCATGAACACTTGGGAAGGGCTCAGTGTATCATTCCTTTGATGGATCCATTGATGACAGCTCATTTTGGGCAGGTGTTTTATTGAATCAGAAGGAATCCCATCAGTAATCCCCTTTAAGGGAATTTATGCGGTCTGTTAGTTGCCAACTTAGTTCAGAAACTTCTGCTCAGAAACATGTCCTGAGCCTGCAGCTATAAGTTAGCTCATGCTCTGGCAGATTTTCAGACGTCTGTGACATCACCTCCACCTGACAGCTCTGCGTTCTCCTTAGAGATCTTGCCACATTTCTCCACCTCTCCTTAAATCTTGTTTTCAGAATTTTATGACACTCAAGTTCTTCCTGGGAGTCGTTGGCTCAGAGAGCGTAGGCCATCTGCCAAAGTCTGAGCCTCCTGGCAGGGCAGGGATGCACAGGCCTCAGGAACCTGGAACAGGTGCTTTGGTCTCACCTATGGAGACCTGTTGGTCTGCATCTGTGAAGACATCATAATCATCACTTGCAGTTTTAGTTTTCTAAATGACTGGGACATTCAAAGTTCTCCCAGTGCTGCGCTCACAGGTAGTCCTGCCCATCTGGGAAATAGGGGAGGCGGGTGCAAGAGGGCTGAGCAGGGGAGCCCCAGCTCTCTGTTGCCTTTTGCAGGCAAGAGGATAAAACAGCTGACATCTGTTTAGGGCGTGGGAATCCCATTACACTGGAAGCCTCAGATAAAGTAAACCAAAACATTTCATTAAAATTCATTTCCTTTTCTCACATCTTACTGAAAACAGAAAAATATTTCAACCTTGGCATAGCCACTGAATTATTCATCTGAAAATTAAAAACAAAATACAAAACAAAATTTTGATGCAATGCAGACTGGATCCCCCTGTCCCATGCTCCTTGCCATCCCTGCCCCTGAGGTGAGGCTGGGGCCTGATCTTCCACCATGGCCCACACCAAGGGGACCACGTTCTCTTATCCTCTCATGGTAGCAGTCTGATCTTTCTTTTCTTTCTTTTCTCTCTTCCCTAACCCTTCCCTTCCCTATCCCTTCCCTTCCCTTCCCTTCCCTTCCCTTCCCTTTCCTTCTCAGCCTTTCCCTTCCCTTTCCCTTCCTTTTCCCTTGCCTTCCCCTTCCCTTTCCCTTTCCTTGCCTTCCCTTGCCTTCCCTCTTTCCTTCTTTCTTTTTTTTGAGACAAGTTCTGGTTCTGTTGCCCAGGCTGGAGTGCAGTGGCATGATCTTGGCTCACTGCAACCTCTGCCTCCCCAGCTCAAGAGATCCTTCCACTTCAGCCTCCCAAGTAGTTGGGACTACAGGTGCACACCACCAGGCCCAGATAATTTTTGTATTTTTTGTAGAGATGGGGTTTCACCGTGTTGCCTGGGCTGGTCTCAAACTCCTGAGCTCAAGCGATCCACCAGCTTCAGCCTTCCAAAGTGCTAGGATTACAGGCCTGAGCCACTACGCCCTGCCTGGTTATTTCTTAAAATGCCTATTTTATCTCTCAGCTCTTGTATTGTTTTATTGGATTCCTTAGATTCCTTGAATTGGGTTTCAACTTTCTGCTGAATCTTGATGGGTTTCATTCCTATACAGATTCATTCCTATCCTATCAGACTGTCATTTCAGTCATTTCAGTCTGGTTAAGAACCGTTTAAAGTGAACTAGTGTGGTCATTTGGAGTGAGAAGACACTGGCTTTTTGGGTTGACAGAGTTCTTTTGCTGGTTCTTTCTCTTCTGTGTGGGTTGATTTTCCTTTAATCTTTGAAGTTGCTGTCCTTTCAATGGATTTTTTTGCTTTTATCTTCTTTGATGCCCTTAAGGGTTTGACTGTGGCATAAGGTGGGTTCAGTCAACTGGCTTGGCTTCCGGAAGATTTCAGGGGCCAAAGGCACAGCTCAGCCTGACTAGGCTGTGTGCTCTAACCCTGGGGGGCTGGGACCAGGCCTATGGCTTTGTTCTCTGGCCCCTCAAGGTTAAGTACCTGCTGCACTGCAGGGGCCAGTGTGTTCCCAGTCCACTGGCCACAGCACTCCACTGGGGGGTGCCTGCCAAAGTGCTTCACTGGGGTGGTGGCAGTGGGGTCTGCCCTCATGCATGCATGGCAACCATCACCTCTTCTTCGAGAGTCATTTTTCTATACCCTGATGGGCATCCTTTAGAAATAACGTTAGGGGGATCTTCTTGTAGCAAATTTCCTCGGGTCTTGTTTTTCTAAATATTGCTTTATTTGCCTCAGACTTGGAAGTTACTTTTGCTAGATGGAGAATGAAAGTTATTTTTCTTCTAGCACTTTAAAAAATAGTACTCCATTGTCTCCTGGCTCCATAGTTGCTCTTAAGAAGGCAGCTGTCAATCTAATTGCCATTTTCTTTCTTTCTTTTTTTTTTTTTTTTTTTTTTTTTTTTTTTTTTTTTGAGGTAGTGTGTTGCTCTGTTGCCCAGGCTGGAGTGCAGTGGTATGATCTTGGCTCATTGCAACCTCTGCCTCCTGGGTTCAAGCAATTCTTCCATCTCAGCCTCCCAGGTAGCTGGGACTACAGGTGTGTGCCACCACGTCTGGCTAATTTTTGTATTTTTAGTAGAGACGGGGATTTCACCATCTTGGCAAGACTGGTCTCGAACTGCTGACCTCAGGTGATCTGCCTGCCTTGGCCTCCCAGAGTGTTGGGATTATGGGCGTGAGCCATGGCGCCTGGTCCTAATTGCCATTCTCTTGAAAGGGTCTGCCATTTCCTCCTGGCTCTGTTTTTTTTGAAACACAGTCTCTCTCTGTCGCCCAGGCTAGAGCGCAGTGGCACGATCTCAGCTCACTGCAACTTCCGCCTCCCAGGTTCAAGCGATTCTTGTGCTTCAGCTTCCTAGTAGCTGGGACTACAGGCGCATGCCACCATGCCTGGCTAATTTTTGTAATTTTAATAGAGATGGAGTTTTACCGTATTGGTCAGGCTGGTCTTGAACTTCTGACCTCAGGTGATCCACCCTCCTTGGCCTCCCAAAGTGTTGGGATTAGAGGCATGAGCCACCATGCCCAGCCCTTCTGGCTCCTTTTATAGTCATCTTTTTGTGTTTATTGTTTTGCAGTTTGACTACTGTGTGTTTAAGTGGGGACTTTTCCCTTATTTTCCCTGCTTTGGGGATTGGTTGGAATTCCAGAATGTTAGGGTAGATGTTTTTCATTAATTCTGGAAAAATTTCAAGCATTATTTTTTCAAATCTTGACTCTTCCTCATTCTAATTTCTCCATCTGGAACCTCAGTTAGATAGTTACTGGGCTTCGTCATTCTATTCTTCCTGTCTTTTAACCTGCCTTTCAAGTTTTCCATCTGTGTGTTCATCTGTGCTGCATTCTGGGTAATTTCTTCAGACACATTTTCCAGTTTATTGGCTATTAAAGACATTCTTTTCTAGAAGTTCTTTCCCCTGGAATCTTATTGGGCAATTTGAAAATCTTGGCCCTTTAAATTCTTTATTTAAATGTCTTGAAACTTATATAATATCATTATCTTCTATATGAAATAGTTTTAATATCTGTGGTCTTTGTGGGTCCAATTCTGTAGTTCATGCTTATTCTTCCCTGGCAATTTCTTTAATCATATGCTCAGGGATTTTTGAAGTCAAGTCTGAATGACTTCAAAATGGGTGCCCTTGCCCTCATGTCCAAACATCTGCGTGGCCTAATATTGAGGAGAGTCATGGTATCATTTTTTGAGTTTCTCCAGGTTTCAATCTAATATATGAAAGCCATTCTCTTGTGGGCATTTCATTTGCCTTTTCATACTTGCTCAGTTTAAAATACTTTAAAAATATTTGTTGTTTTAGAGTAATGTGCATCTCATTCTTGTGTTGGTGTGTTCATCAGTTTAACCCTTTGGGAAGGCTAGGATCTTAATAGGTTTATAAAGGAACCCTGGAAACAGTCTTAGTCTGTCACAATTTGGAAGCTGCCAGTTGAATTTTATAGAGGGGAAGAGTTAAAGGAGAAGGTCAGCTTGGCCCTCACCCTGCATCTGTAGCTTAGCAGCAAGTTCTGCCATGTCCGTTGCCAAAACCTGGCTCAAGTCTCCCATCTCGCTCTCTCCATCTTCAATGCCATCACTAGACTAAGTTGTCATTGTATCTTGCCTGAACTCTTGGCACTCTGATTCTCTGATTTGGTTGCCTATTGCAGTGTATTCTAGAGGAAGCAACACACACACACACACACACACACACACACACACACACACACACTTACTTATCCCCTGCTGAATGAATATCTATCTTTCTGCTGTTGCAAGTTTTTCAAAGTTGATGTTAAAAATTTTGAATGCATGGGCAAAGGATTTGAACAGACAGATATTTCTCTCTTTCTTTCCTTCTTTCTTTTTCTTTTTTTCTTCCTTTCTTCTTTTCCTTTCTTTTATTTTCTTTTTTTTTTTGATGATGTCCTGCTCTGTTGCCCAGGCTGGAGTGCAGTGGCACGACCTCAGCTCACTGCAATCTCTGCCTCCTGTGTTTTCATCATGTCGGCCAGGGCTGGTCTTGAACTCCTGACCTCAAGTGATCCACCTGCCTTGGCCTCCCAAAGTTCTGGGATTACAAGCGTGAGCCACCGTGCCCAGCCTTGAATAGACATGTCTTCAAAGAAGATGTATTCATGGCCAATAAGCTTATGAAAAGATGCTCAACATAACTAATCATTAGAGAAATTCAAGTCACAAAAACATGAGAACTGGCTGGGCATGGTGGCTCACTCCTGTAATCCCAGCACTTTGGGAGGCTGAGGTGGGTGGATCACCTGAGGTCAGCAGTTTGAAACCAGCCTGTCAACATGGTGAAATCCCGTCTCTACTAAAAATACAAAAAGTTAGCCAGGCGTCATGGTGAGCACCTGTAATCCCAGCTACTTGGGAGGCTGAGGCAGGAGAATCACTTGAACCCAGGAGGCGGAGGTTGCAGTGACCCAAGATTGCACCATGGCACTCCAGCCTGGGCAACAGACCAAGACTCCATCTCAAAATAAACAAAACAACAACAACAACAACCACCAAACAAAAACACAAAAAATGACAGGTGTTGCTGAGGATGTGGAGAAATTTAAATCCTTGGGCATTGCTGATGGAAATATAAAATGGTGTCACTGCTGCAGAAAACAGTGTAGAAGTTCCTCAAAGAAGTAAACAGAATTACTGTATGATCCAACAATCCTGCTTCTGAATATATACCCAAAATAATTGAAAGCAGGTACTTGAGCAGATATTTGTATACCTGTGTTCACAGCAGCCTTCTTCACAATAGCCAGGAGGTGAAAACAACCCAAGTGTCCACTGCTAGATGAATGGGCAAACAAAACGTGGTCTATATGTATGATAAAAAGAGGATGGTTTCAATAAACCTAATAATCTGAAAAAAATATTACTCAGCTTTAAAAAGGAAGAAAATTCTGACATGTGCTACAACATAGATGAACCTTGAAGACATTATGGTACATGAAACTAACCAGTTGCAAAAAGACAAATATTGTAAGATTCCACTTATCTGAAACACCTAGAGTAGTGATATTGATAGATTTAGAAAGTGGGATGGCTGTTGCCAGGGAGGGTTAGTCACTTCTGTACAAGGAGTACAGAAGTTTAGTTGGTAAAATGAGAAGGTTCTGGAGCTAGGTGGTGATGATGATTGCACAACAGTGTGAATGTACATAATGCCACAGAACTGTATACTTAAAAATGTTTAAGTGAGAAACTTTATGTTATATGTATTTTACCTCCGTGAAAACAATCTAAAATAATAATGTGTCATGCCTTTCCATATAAAACAAAACTTTTGAAGGAAGGGTCCAGATATTCAGTGTTTTCAACATTTTATTTTTTTAAATTTATTTAGTTTTTGTTTGTTTGTTTGTTTTTTGAGACGGAGTCTCGCTCTGTTGCCAGGCTGGAGTGCAGTAGTGTGATCTCGGCTCACTGCAACCTCCACCTCCCAGGTTCAAGCAATTCTCCTGCCTTACCCTCCTGAGTAGCTGGGACTACAGGCACATGCCACCACATCTGGCTAATTTTTTGTAGTTTCAGTAGAGATGGGGTTTCACCGTGTTAGCCAGGATGGTCTCGATCTTCTGACCTCATGATCCACCCACCTCAGGCTCCCAAAGTGCTGGGAATACAGGCATGAGTCACTGCGCCTGGCCTATTTTATTTTATTTTATTTTATTTTTTGAGATGGAGTTGTCCTCTTGTTGCCCAGGCTGGAGTGGAGTGACGCGATCTTGGCTCACTGCAACCTCCGCCTCCTGGGTTCAAGTGATTCTCCTGCTTCAGCCTCCCAAGTAGCTGGGATTACAGGCACCTGCTACCACGCCCGACTAATTATTTGTATTTTTAGTAGAGATGGGATTTCACCATGTTGGCCAGGCTGGTCTTGAACTCCTGACCTCAGGTGATCCCCCCCCCCCCCCCTTGACCTCCCAAAGTGCTGGGATTACAGTCATGAGCCACCGTGCCCGGCCGACATTTTATTTATTGTGTTAAAATATACATAACATGCAATTTATCATCTTAGCCATTTTTAACTGGCATTAAGTAAATTCACATTGTTGTGCAAGCTTCATCACCATCTATCTCCAGGATTTTTTAAATCATCCCAAACAGAAACTCTGCAAACATTAAACAAAGCTCTCCACTCTTCCTTCCCCAAAACCCCTGATAACTTCTATTTTCTGTCTCTATGAATTTGCCTATTTTAGGTACCTCATATAAGTGGAATCATTCAGCATGTGTCCTTTTGTAACTGGCTTATTTCACTTAGCATAATGTCCTCAAAGTTCATCCATGTTGTAACATGAGTCAGAATTTCCTTCCTTTTTAAGTCTGAATAATATTCCATTGTATGTGTGTACCATATTCTGTTTATCCACTCACCCATCAATGGACACTTGAGTTGCTTCTATCTTTGGGCTATGGTGAATAATGCTGCTATGAACGTGGGTGTGCAAGTTAGTTTAGTGGTATTTTCAAAAGTGCAATGCTGAGCCCTGGCTGCTGTTTGCACAGTGTGTGGGTAGGACAATAGAAATTAGTAAGTAGGTGAGTCAGTGAAGGCTCTGCTAGAAATCTCAAGACATGGGTTTGAGCCCCAGCCTCATTACTAATAACTTCTTGCTTTTGAACTTCTGTTTCCACACCTGAAAAATGGGGTTAGGACTTCGTGCTTCTTTGCCTTCGTAGGGTTGATGTAAGTTTCAAACAAGAGAGGAAATGTGAAAGCCCTTGGTAAACTGGAAAACTCTATGCAAATGTAAGGTTTAAAAGAGCACTTTTTTTTGGAGACAGAGTCTTGCTCTGTCTTCCGGGCTGGAGTGCAGTGGTGTGATCTTAGCTTACTGCAACCTCCACCTCCCGGCTTCAAGTGATTCTCCTAACTCAGCCTCCCGAGTAGCTGGGACTATAGGCGCCTGCCACCACGCCCAGCTAACTTTTTGTATTTTTAGTAGAGATGGGGTTTCACCATGTTAGCCAGGATGGTCTTGATCTGCTGACCTCGTGATCTGCCCGCCTCGGCCTCCCAAAGTGCTGGGATTAGAGTACATTTTTATATAGGAACATATCACCAAATTTTGTAATATCATACATTTTCTCCCAGTAAGTACTTCAGAAATATTGTTTATTTGCAGAAGGCAGAATGTTACATTCCTTTACGATTTCTTCAATTTAAAACTGAATTGGTACCAATATTGCAACCTTGATGCAAACATTAGTATTCTGCATGTATTTCCTCATTTACTTTTCAGTTTTACACAAATGAGTTCAGTGCCCTTGTAAAAATATAGTCATCTTAATACATTTTCAATTATTTGGAAGTGACTCCTTTTTCCCTGAGTAAATCATTTTCTAAGTTTAAGATAAACACGTTCAACACCATTCATTTTTTGAGGGCAGCGTATCTGGAGTCTAAGTACTTAGACGGTGTGCACCAACTTAGTCCAGAACTGAGCTGTGCAGACGAGGACCAATGTGCTTTCAAGTCTCCTTATTGCTTGCACAGAACTAGGCATGCCAAACAGAAAAACATTTTTTCCTTTTCAGAGGTTTTATTGTTTGAAATGTAATAGATGAGCATGTAAGGATGTGATTTTTGGATGACAGTTTGTAACGCCCATTAATAGACACAATTTAGGGGTAAGTTCTGAGAAATTTTATTCTGTGACTAATGGGCAAATGTATCATGGTGATGAGGGGTTATTTTTCTTCTCATGTGTGCTGTGTGGTCTAGGGCTCCGGATCCATGCTGGACAGTTGTTCCACCACAGCATTTTCCCACCAGCTTTGGGGCCACCGCATGGTGTTGTGGTATTACTGACACTGGGACTTGGTATTTTTACAAGTTCTTGGTCAATTAAATTCAGGATACGAAAAGTCGGGCTTTCCGTGTTTTCCTGTGCATGTGCCAAAGCCCTCTTCCTTCCTGGTAAAGGTTAGACAAATAGGGCAACATCATGATGACCACAGGGATGGGGTGGCTCAAGGTCAGTGGTGAGGGAAGCCTGAGCTTCCTGCACGGTCAAGGTCAGGACCTGTCTTTGGTTACCATTCAAAAGGAAGCAGATATTCGAGGTGTTAGATCCTCCTGTCTGCCCCAAATGTAGAGGCCCATTGGTCCCCAGACGTGACACCTCTTTGAATGTAAAAGGAACAGTATGTTTTATTCCCACCTCATCTCCTTTTGATTGATTCAAAGGGAAAAGATAGTTTTATCTAGTAAAAGTGCCTAAAAGTAAGAAGTAACAATGCTCAGATTACAAGACCTTCTTATTAAAAGCAATTGGGATTATATAAACCTTTTTGTGGGTGGCACAGAAAGTCATCTGCATATTTTACCTTCTTAGATTTGGGAAAAGTGATTTATTTTCAGTCAAGGCAATGACAAGTTGCAAGTTGTCCAATACTAAATATGTGATAACAGAGCAACAGGCTGCCTGTCAATTACTGGGTAATAGAACCTTCACCGCCACCACCTGCAGACCTCCAGCAGTGCCTCCTCATTCCCTGACAATTTTGCTTGTCTGCTCAAGAAATTCTAACATATTCTACATTCTGTCTTCCAACTTAAAAAAAATTCTTTGCTGAGAATATTTTGGCAATCAAATGCTCTTCAAAAAAACAACAAAAATATCCAAGTGTTTATTTGCCTTACCTTCTGTTCTCTCCTCCTCTGTGTAGAGGGATGTACTGCTGTCACCGTGGCTCTTTCAAATGGCCCTGAGTTCTTACGCTCTGACCTTAAACTCCGGGTGCTTGCCTGTTTGCCCTCTGTCTGACAGTGATGGGTCCTTCCACTGTGACATCACTCCAAGGCACTCTTCTCCAAGGTGGTTTTGTTACCTGTCAACGTTCTGGGACAAAGCGTCTCTAGTTAAATACGTTTGGGAAATAAATGCTGAGTTAAGCAAGCTCTGTTGTTGCAGGATTTCCAAAAGTCTTCGATTTCTGATAGGCACGGCATGCCACCCTTTTCTAATCTTGCTGACTTCAGAAACCCCCTTTCATAAGCGCATCTCAAGCATAGCTTGTGGAGTTAGCGTTCCGCAGATGCACTTGGGAAAAGGCCGGCATGATACCGGCGAGGTTGTAGTGATGACTGCACAAAACCTCAGATTCTCTGATATTAAATAAATGCCTGGCACTGCCTTGCACAACTGTGGGCATTCCTTACTGAATCCAACAGCCTTCCTTAAAAAAAAATTAAACATAAGCATACTTTAAGTTAAAAGTAGCTCTGAGTTTTAAAGCATCATGTGGTGAGGTTTGGAGGCTCAGAATGAAGTTTGCATTTGTGAGTATTGAGTTTTCTTAAAGCATACAGCTTAAGAACACGCAGCTCTGGGGACTGGACTGTGCTGTGAAGTGCACGACTCCCTAGAAATCGGGGCCCCTGATGCATTTCTGGTTCTGGATTCTGAGCTGCTGAGGTGGCATTTGGAACTATTCTCCCTTTAGATGCTACGCCACTACCGTGGGTGTGTAGGATAGCTGGGTTCAGACCCTTGCAGAAGCTTCCTATATTTTCTGATGTTGTCCTCGAAACTAGTTTTCATGCTCTCTGCTAAGCCCAAAATTAGTCATTTAACTGTCCCCCCCACCCACCTAGGGCAGATTTCTTATTTAATAAGGATTTCTTCTACAATAAATTCCTTTTACAAGAAAATTGATTTGTGAAGAAACAGACCACCTATGTGACAAAATAAAGAAAACAAAAATAAAAAAAGATTTTGTATAAGCAATATCTATTCTTAACTATTGTTTAAAAATAGGACTTGAGGCTGGGCACAGTGGCTCATGCCTGTAATCCCAGCCCCTTGGGAGCCCAAGGTGGGTGGATCAGCTGAGGTCAGGAGTTCCAGACAAGCCTGCCCAACATGGTGAAAACCTGTCTCTATTAAAAATACAAAAAATTCAGCTGGGCATGGTGTTGGGCACCTGTAATCCCAGCTACTCGGGAGGCTGAGGCAGGAGAATTGCTTGAACTGGGGAGGCAGAGGTTGCAGTGAGCCAAGATTGCACCACTGCACTCCAGCATGGGCGACAAGAGTGAAACTCTATCTCCAAAAAAAAAAAACATATATATATGCCGAGACCAGCTTGGTCAGGGAGACCCTAACCCAGCAGTGCTAGAGGAATTAGAGACACACACACAGAAATATAGAGGTGTGAAGTGGGAAATCAGGGGTCTCATCTCACAGCCTTCAGAGTTGAGAGCCCCGAACAGAGATTTACCCACATATTTATTAACAGCAAACCAGTCATTAGCATTGTTTCTATAGATATTAACTAAAAGTATCCCTTATGGGAAATGAAGGGATGGGACAAATTAAAGGACTAGGTTGGGCTAGTTAACTGCAACAGGAGCATGTCCTTAAGGCACAGATTGCTCATGCTATTGTTTGTGGCTTAAGAATGCCTTTAAGTGGTTTTCCGCCCTGGGTGGGCCAGGTGGTCCTTGCCCTCATTCCCGTAAACCCACAGCCTTCCAGCTTGGGTGTTAGGGCCATTATGAACATGTTACAGTGCTGCAGAGATTTTGTTTATGGCCAGTTTTGGGGCCAGTTTATGGCCAGATTTTGGGGGGCTTGCTCCCAACATATATATATGACTTGATGGCCAGGTGCAATGGCTCACACCTGTAAGCCCAGCCAGCACTTTGAGAGGTCAAGGTGGGAGGATTGCTTGAGCCAAGGAGTTTGAGATCAGCATGTAGTGAGACGTCGTCTCCACAAAAAAATTTAAAAATGAGGCAGGAGGATTGTTTGAGCCTGGGAGGTGGAGGCTGCAATGAGCCGTGATTGCACCACTGCACTCTGGCCTGAACAACAGAGTGACACCCTGCCTCAAAAAAAAAAAAAAAAAAAAAAAAGACTTGAATACTACTTCATAATTTTGTATCCTTAGAAATGTGTTCACATTGTCCAGAACAAGAATTGTTCTTACTGTAGTTGAAGAATGACAGCCCATGTTACTAAAAAAAAATCAAATGATTTCAGCCAGCTTTTCCCATGACATGTTGCCTCATAGTTACTGCCAGGTAGTGGCTTTCGGCAAAATCCAAGTTTCTAAGAGTGGGGCTAGTAAAATTTAAAATACCTTTGGTAATGTTTCTTAAAATAATGGGTCCATATGATACAAATTACATTTGTTAAAATGAAAAGATTTTGCTAACCTTTGTGGTAAGGCAGTCTTTGAAGAGAGTATTTTACTAATGATACTAAATCAATGATTAATTGCAGAACATTGATCCCGTTCAAGGTCTTCATTAGTTGGCCTTGCAGTTTACACAGAAAGGACCAAAAGGTGGTAGGCCTTGCACATTAGGCCTTGCTGGACTGATCAGCAGTGGCTGACCCAGCCGTGTGTAGCGGCTGATGGGACAGGCAGTGGCTGAGGGAGTGAATTACTCTATTGCGGCAACCCTGGGAACCCAAGCTTTGATACAAAGATTCTGAATGATTTGAGTATTTTTCCCTAAAGAACACGTTAAGATGCACCATTATTTTTGTTTTTAAGGTAACTACGTCAACATATGCTTAAAGGGAATTCTTATATTTGGGGTTTGCTGGGGGGTTTCAGTTTCTTTACAGTCTGCAGTGAATTATTGTTTTAACTCTGTGCCTTTTTCATAAAAGCGTTTTACATTGTACTGAAAAGATTACATTCTTTTGGCTTTGGAAAAATATTTCCTGTTCAGTTCAAGCCATTAAATCCTGTTAGCATTTCACATCTGGAAGCCTGTGCCTCCCGTCACCAGCGGAGCGAGTGTAGCCGCCTGGCTGGGCCCCCAGCGCCTGCGTAAAGCCCCGGACTTGTTTACTTCCCAAAGCTCAGCCTTGCGGGTTTTCGGGGAGTAAAGGGGTTGTGAGCGGGGGAGAGGCACTTCCTTGCTCCCAGGGCAGGGCAGGGGTGTGTGTGTGTGTGTGTGTGTGTGTGTGTGTGTGTTCATTCTTCCTGGGATGGAGATGGAGGGGTCTTTCTCTTGGGTAATGAGGAGGGTTTCTTTCGCCCGGGGTAGGGAGGGATATCTTTCTTCCTAGTGAGTGTTGCATCCTCCCTCCCCTCATGCCTTAAGCAGCTCCTATTTTTCACTCCCACCCAGTTTTCCAGAAAGCCAACCCAAACATTCTCCTCGTGAGAGGGAAGTATCCCTCAGGGAAGAGAATTAATTTGAACAAAAAAAGCTGGGCAGCCTGGGGCCTTAGTGTGGGTTGGAGCTGCAGGCCTCAGTCTGGTGCCCCTTGTCACCAGGCTGCGTTGAGGGACGGCCCAGGAGAGGTGGCCCTGGCGCCTGCTCTGTGGCTCTTTTTCCTGGGAACACAGGGGACTGCGTCCTGCTTTCAGTCTTTAAAAGGGAACCAAGCCACTGGGTGCCGCGTTACTTTGTGAGCATTAAGCTCTCCCCCAGTTTGCTGTGGTCTGGGAGGGTTAATTTATGTGGCCTCTGGGACCCTGGTCTCCGGAGGTGGGCCTGATGCTGCCCCCACTCTCAGGATCATTGAGCTGGGCTGTGTCTGCTGATCCTGGTGGCTTCAGTGCTGAGAACACTCCCCCAGGGACCTGTCCCTGTGGCCTCTTGGCTGCCCAAGCACTAGAGCTCTGGGGCAGTGGGTGCCCTGGGACAGAGCCCACTGAGTTCTTTGAGGGAGTTTGACAGCCCCCGCAGCATAACCTGCAGGGGAAACGATTTCAGGGTGTGGAAGGAGCAAAACGTTTATTGCATTTCTCCTGATCACATGTGACCAGAAATGATACCAAGCAACCCTAGGCTTCCTGCAAGAATCAGGCAGGACCCTGAGCACCCAGGCCTCAGACCTGATGGCCTTGGGTGAGGTGCCCCCCTCCCTGCAAACCAAATGACCACAGTGTCTTTGCACTCCCCTGGCAGGAGGTCAATTCACAAGGGGCCAAGGTCAGCGTCTTCATGGGGCTGGTTAATCAAGCTCTTCGGTTGAACTTGCAACCTCGCTGTAGGAGACAGGTGGTCCAGATCTGACAAACATCTTTCCCAGAACACAGGGCCAGCGACAGGAGAGTGAAAATCAAGGTCAGATCTCTCCTTGCCCCTTAACGCTGGAGTTCCTGGGTGTGTTTTGAGAAAGGTAGCTATTGAAGTTGGTTTCCATGGGAGGAGCATGCAGCATGCGTGCAGGCCCCAGGGTGGAAGCAGCCCTCTCTCCAGTTTGTTTTTCTTAATTTCTTTGAACATTCAGTGAATCTTTTTTCAGACTTGTGGGAAGCCACTTGCCCAGTGAGTTGAAATGAATAGCAGTTTCAACAGAGCGCTTAGTTGAACAACCACCCAAATGGACTAAATGCTTTGTATGGGAAAAGCATAGGAAGGGGTCTTCATGGTGGGCTGGGGAGGGGAGGGAAGCTGTGTTGTACTCGGCATGCCCCAGCTCCTCTCATTGTTGTGAGATGGGGAGTGACCGCTCTGATACAGAGTTAAGGTGTGAGTTGGAGAGTCCTGCAAGATAGAGGATGTGGCCCACATGTGCTCATCCTATCCTAGGCTGAACACAGGACTCAGTGTCCCCCAGAGTCCTTGCCCTTGTGTTTTAGGGCTCCAGGAGAGAGCTGGCTGCATTTGAGATGAGCCTTGAGGATGGACAGACAGAGAGGGCCCTGCAGCGGAGGGCATAGGGCACCCTGGGTGCTGCAGGGGAGGGACCTGGGATTTTTTTTTTTTTTAAGACAGCTTCACTCTTGTCGCCCAGGCTAGAGTGCAGTGGTACGATCTCAACTCACTGCACCCTCTGCCTCCCGGGCTTAAATGATTCTCCTGCCTTGGCCTCCTGAGTAGCTGGGACTATAGGCGCCTGGCACCATGCCCAGCTAATTTTTGTATTTTTAGTAGAAATGAGATTTCACCATGTTGGTCAGGCTGGTCTCGAACTCTGGGCCTCAGGTGATCCACCCACCTTGGCCTCCCAAAGTGCTATGATTACAGGCGTGAGCCACTATACGTGGCCTGACCTGGGACTTTTAAATGACATTTGAGCTTGGTAAAGGGGACTGTTTTGATCGGGTCGGTAGCCCCATCTGAATGTTTTACACAGATTTCGAAATCAGATAGACCTGGGCTTATGCCCCAGTGCTGTCACCTACTGGCCAAGCGTTATCCTCTAGAGGCCTCAGTTTCCTCTTGTATAAATGAGTTAAGCAGGATTCAGTGAGATCACGGGTGTGGAGTGCTCAGTATCTTGTTGGCAACTGGAGCCCAAAAGACGTCAGCTGCTGTTATTTTAATTGGTGATGGAGGGATGGCGGATGGATGGATGGAGCAGGTAGTTGTTACAAGATGCTGAAGGCCTGGCCCAGTGGCTCAAGCTCGTAATCCCGGCACTTTGGGAAGCTGAAGTGGGTGGATTGCTTGAGTCCAGGAGGAGTTTGAGACCAGCCTGGCCAACATGGCAAAACCCTGTCTCTAAGGAAAAAAGAAAACAAAAAAAACAAACCACCACCACCAACAAATATTATCCGGGCATGGTGGCTTGCACCTGTAGCCTCAGCTACCTCGAGGGCTGAGGTGGGAGGAGCCCTTGAGCCTGGGAGGTTGAGGCTATGGTGAGCTGAAATCGTACCACTGTACTCCAGCCTGGATGACAGAGTGAGACCCTGTCTCAATAAAAAAAAAAAAAAAAAAAAAAAGAAAAGAAAAGAAAAGAAAAGATGCTGAGGCCCTGAGCTAAGGGATGAATGTCAGGACGATGGGAGAGAGGTGGTGTAGGCTCAGTTTGGTCTTTATGGCAGAGCTGAGTGGTCCCTGAGTAAGGAACTGGGGTGCTATCGCGAATCCATCTGGCTCCTAAGCTGTGCACCTGGAGGGCCCAGTGAGGAGTAGGGAAGGCCCGTAGTTTCAGGCCAGGGGGCTGGAAGAATGTGTTTACTCAGCTGTTTATTTACCACTCTGTACGTCCATGACATTTTCACCCTGGAAAGTGGGAGACAAGGAAGTTAGGCTTCTGCAGAGGCTGAGTCCTGGTCCACTGAAGCTGTCAACATCCTCCAAAGATAGGAGCCTTTCCCTCCAGGAACTATTCCTCTCCCTCCAGGAACTATTCGCAGCAGTAAAATTCTTCCTAGGCAAACTTGGTGGACTGAAGACTTGACACATTTTGCCACTTATTGCAGTCTTTGATTCCAGAATAGTGATTGGCAGGGAGAATGGTGCTTCTGAAACAAGCAGGGGAAGCTGCTGTTCCACAAGGGGCACGAAGTGGGTGCTTACGTCCAGGCTTACCTTGGAGGAGGAGGAGGAGGAGGAGGAGGAGCCAGTTGCTGTGTCAGCCTCCTTCCCCTATGGGATGCTCAGAGGTGAATCAGAGGCTGAGGTGGAGTCCACAGATTGGGGATACAGTCCCCTCCCCACCTGGGGACATGCCAGGCAGAATCTTTGGTTGCTGCAGAGTGGGAAACCAACTGCTGCTTCTCAGGTGAAGTTGGATGCTATCTATTTGTTTGAGCTGGCCGGGTGTGGTGGCTCACGCCTATAACCCCAGCACTTTGGGAGGCTGAGGCAGGCAGATCACCTGAGGTCAGGAGTTCAAGACCAGCCTGGCCAACATGGTGAAACTCCGGCTCTACTGAAAATACAAAAACTAGCCAGGCATGGTGGTGCGTGCCTGTTGTCCCAGCTACTTGGGAGGCTGTGGGACAAGAATTGCCTGAAACCCGGAGGCCGAGGTTGCAGTGAGCCAAGATCGCACCACTGCACTCCAGCCTGGGCAACAGAATGAGACTCTGTCACACACACAAAACATCATCTGAATATTCAAGGATATAATTTACCTCCAAAAGTAAGGTGAGAGGAAAGAGATGCAGAGGAAGAGTTGACGAATAACCAGCACATTAATATGTACGATAGCCCATCTGTGTGTGGACATGTAGTTGTATAAGTCATACTAGCAGTGCTCTTACAGAGTCTTACAAAGAGTAGCCCAATTAAAGCAGAAGAATTGGCATAATCTTATGAATCTGCATGGCCAACATAAGCTAGCAAAAGAATAACTCAGGCTGGATTTTGACCAAGTTATCAAGTTCTATCCCGTTAGTCTCATGTTCAGGGTACCAGAGTGTTTACATGGTCTCTAGGCTGACTTTACAGCCATCTAAGAGGGCTCATGCTTCATCTTCTTGGGGTTGGGGCCAACCCTGCCGTCAGGAATGTCTTCTGTTTTCTTTGGTACCGTCTGCTGTGCTGCTATTTTTTTGTTTGTTTGTTTGTTTTATTTTTTAAAAAAATATGTGAGCTGGGCAAGGTGCAACGTGTCTGTGGTCCCAGCTACTTCAGAGGATCACTTGAGCCCAGGAGTTCAAGTCCAGCCTGGGCAACATAGCCAGACCCTGTCTCTGGAAAAAAAAAATTTTAAAAATAGGTGAACATAATTTTTAGAGCAAATGTTCACTTTTTTTTTTGAGACAGAGACTCTCTCACCCAGTCTGGAGTGCAGTGGCGCCATCTTGGCTTACTGCAAGCTCCACCTCCTGGGTTCATGCCATTCTTCCGCCTCAGCCTCCCAAGCAGCTGGGATTACAGGCGCCTGCTGCCACGCCCGGCTAATTTTTTGTATTTTTTTTTTTAGTAGAGACGGGATTTCACCATGTTAGCCAGGATGATCTTGATCTCCTGACCTTGTGATCCTCCTGCCTCCACCTCCCAAAGTGCTGGGATTATAGGCGTGAGCCACCGCGCCCAGCCCAAGTGTTAACTTTTTAAAAAACTCCTCAAGAAATAGGTTACTTTCCTTTCACAAAAGAGTAAAACTAATGTCCTTTCTTGCCTCTTTCACCCCAGCAGGCATGTACCCTGTAGATGTTTTGGAAGATGACCCTGACACATAACAGGAAGCAGCTCTGGCTTACTATGCCTCACTTAGGGAAGGAGCTGGGGCCTCATCTGGGGTTTTCTGTCTTCCCACTGGGGAGAAGGTATGCGTGATCTTCCTTGGCGAAGAGCTCTGTAAAATCTAATTTACAGAGTAGAATGTTATTGAAAGAATAAAATAGATTAAAAAAAAAAGACAACCCCTTCTGGAGTGAGTACTAGAATAAGCACACCCTGAGAAGCAGAATGAATCCTACATTGGGATTCTGGAGTCCAGAGTGTGAGTCCAGAGCTGCCAGGCAGTGAGCCAGACAGCCTGTGTGAATGTCTACCACTCACTTACTAGCTGTGTGACCTTGAGCAAGTGTCTTAACCTCTCTGGCCTTGGTATTGTCATCTCTAGACTGGCAACGATAACAGCACATACCTTATAGTGTTGTTATGAGAATTAAGTGAGATACTGTGTGCGATGCCCAGCTACCTCAGTTTCCCCATTTGTAAATGAGGGGATTGGTTGGTCTTCAGTCTCTAAGGTTTGATTCAGTTCCAAAACTTTGTGATTCAGAATGAAGTTATATCAATTTTGATTTTTAGCACTGATAAAATTCTATGCATTGTGAGTAGGGACTGGAAAACAACAGAGAGAAATGAAAACCATTTGTTAGGACAGTAGGATTGTGGGTGAAGTATTAAAATTGTGTAAGATCTTTATTTCCTCCCTGCAGTAAGTAAAAAGAATATGTAAATCTTAGTCAATACCTATGTCAGCTACCTTTCTTTCACATTTGAGGCTGATCTGTTGAAAGAGACAAAGTTTTCTTGTTTTATTTGGATACAATTTCACTCATACCAGATATTGTTGTTATCTGGCAGGCAAAACTGGTTGAGAAAGACAGGGTTTTATTTCACAGCACTGAAGTTGTTCCTGAGTTAATGAAAACAATGGCTTGTACAGTTTATTGTGTGGCTTCCTTGAGATTTTGGAGATGCTAGCTCGCAGTCATTCCCTGAAGAATCCAGCGCTCATCCGTGATCAAAAGCCTCCACGTTTTTGATCTGCAGGGGGAGGTCGCTTTCCTCACACGCTTCTGGCGCCCCCCAGTGGCTGTTAAGCCAAAAAGGCGAAAGCTCTGTCAAAGATAGGGGCTTAGTGAGCCCGGGTGGTGAGGGGCAGGGTTGCATGGAGTATAGGGGTGCTGCTAGATCATCTCGGAAGTGGGGAGAATTACAAGAGTTAGCCCTGAAGTACTTCAGGATGCAGTTTCAATCATCTGCTTTTATTTCACACGTATTTATGGATTACATTACTTTCACCCCACCCAAATATGTAGTATGCTCAGTGAGTGAAGAATTTTAGTGTTATTGGCGACAACATAAGACAGCTATTAAAATTAAGTTGTTTTAATGTGATAGAAATGCGAAATGACTATACCTATTTCCCTTTTCCCTTTCTAAAAAATGAAAATTTCGGCTGGGTGCAGTGGCTCACGCCTGTAATCCCAGCATTTTGGGAGGCAGAGGCGGGCAGATCACCTGAGGCCAGGAGTTCGAGACCAGCCTGGCCAACATGGTGAAACCCCATCTCTACTAAAAATAAAAAAATAAAAAAATTAGCCAGGTGTGGTGGTGGGCACTTGTAATGCCAGCTACTTGGGAGGTTGAGGCAGGGGAACTGCTGGAACCCCGGAGGCAGAGGCTGCAGTGAGCCAAGATTGCACCACTGCACTCCAGCCTGGGCAACAAAGGGTGAAACTCTGTCTCAAAAAAAAAAAAAAGTTTTTAAAT
>NW_016814733.1:1531323-1567734 GCF_001698545.2 Rhinopithecus bieti | reverse complement strand
TCTTTCTTTCTTTCTCTCTTTCTTTCTCTTTCTTTCTTTCCTTCCTCCCTCCCTCCCTCCTTTCTTCCTTCCTTTCTTTCTTTCTCTTTCTTTCTTTTTCTTCTCCTTCTCCCTTTCCTTCCTTCCTTCTTTCTTTTTCTTCCTTCCTTTCTTTCTTTCTTTCTCTCTCTTTCTTTTTCTTCTCCTTCTCCCCTTCCTTCCTTCCTTCTTTCTTTCCCCTTCCTTCCTTTCTTTCTTTTTCTTCTCCTTCTCCCCTTCCTTCCTTCCTTCCGTCTTTCTTTCTCTCTTTCTTTCTCTTTCTTTCTTTCCTTCCTTCCTCCCTCCCTCCCTCCCTCCTTTCTTTCTTTCTTTCCTTCTTTCCTTCTTTCTTTCTTTTCTTTTGACAGTGTCTCACTCTGTTGCCCAGACTTGAGTGCAGTGGCGTGATCTCGGCTCACTGTAACCTCCGCCTCCCAGGCTCAAGCGATTCTCCTGCCTCAGTCTCCCAAGTAGCTGGGATTACAGGGATATGGCACAACCGCCCGGCTAATTTTTGTATTTGTAGTAGAGATGGGGTTTCACTGTGTTGACCAGCCTGGTCTTGAACTCCTGACCTCAAGTGTTCCAACTGTCTTGACTCCCAAAGTGCTGGGATTATAGGTGTGAGCCACTGCGCCTGGCCAAAGGTGTGCCTTTCTTGAGACTGCTTGCTGGACTGAGCCAGGACAGCAGGCAGCCTGAGTGGCATCCCAGGAGGAGGCGGGCACGTCCCAGGCTGTGTCCATACAGTGGCCACTGGGACCCTGGGAGAAGAGCTGGGCCCGAGATGGGCAGATTGGGATCCAGAAGGCTGCTGCGGTAGAAAGTGTTTGGAAGGGAGAGCCGAAGGGCAATTGGCCGACAAGTAGGTGTCTAGCTGACACATGGATAGACGGACATGTGGATGTGGGAAAGAAAAGGTGTGCTGGGAGGGAGATGGGAGAAGTTTTTGAAATTCCCCTTTTGTTTAGCTTAGCATGGGTAAGGTTTCCATTTTTGTGGTGGCTATGTTCTGTCAAATTAAGCCTGTGTTCTGTGCAACAGTGTTCTTTCAATGCATACCATGCTAATTAATGTTAAGTAAATTCCCATGCCCATATTATGATGAAATAACAAAATGGTTATTTTATTATTTTTTCGGGTGAAACTTGAAGCTTCATATACCTGCTTTTGCATGGCACACCGTGATGAACCTCAACGTAAGATACTGGTTTTGGTTAATTCCTAGGACGCAAAGACAGGTTGCTGGTCATTAATGGATTTCAAAAACGGGCATCTTGACTTCATCATAAACAATGGATGGAATCAAATCCCTAGGAGATGATGGTTGTGCTCATAGGCTGAACTTAGAAGGACATGAAAGCAGAACTGATTTATTTTCAGCTTTTAGGGATCCAGTAGTGCATTTGTATTTCTGTTTATTGACATATATATTGTTTTTTTGAGACGGAGTCTCAGTCTGTCACCCAGGCTGGAGTGCAGTGGTGTGATCTTAGCTCACTGCAATCTCCACCTCCCAGGTTCAAGTGATTCTCCTGCCTCAGCCTCCCAAGTAACTGGGACTGGAGGCACCCGCCACCACGCTCGGCTAATTTTTTGTATTTTTAGTAGAGACGGAGTTTCACTGTGTTAGCCAGGATGGTCTGGATCTCCTGACCTCATGATCCACCCACCTTGGCCTCCTGAAGTGCTGGGATTACAGGTGTGAGCCACTGCACCCAGCTTTTTTTTTTTTTTTTTTTTTTTTTTTTAAGGCAGAGTCTTGCTCTGTTGCCCAGGCTGGAGTGCAATGGTGCGATCTCAGCTCACTGCAACCTCTGCCTCTCCGGCCCAAGCGATTCTCCTGCCTCAGCCTCTTGAGTAGCTGGGACTATGGGTGTGCCACCACGCCTGGCTAATTTTTTTGTATTTTTAGTAGAGATGGGGTTTCACCATGTTGGTCAGGCTGGTCTTGACCTCCTGACCTCAAATGATCCTGCCTGCCTTGGCCTCCCAAAGTGCTGGGATTACAGGCGTGAGCCACCACGCCTGGCCTGTATATTGGTTTTTGTATTAAAAGACATGAGAACCGCCTCTTGCCCACAGCAGCAGGCCTCAGAGCTGCTTTTGAGGTTGGCGCTTGCTGTTCTTATTAACGGTGCACAGAATTGCAAGTGCTGAGTGGGGTTCTTTTGTTGGTGCGTTTCCACAGCCCTGTGCAGCCAGGGAACCATTCTTATCCCCCACATTCAAACAAGGACATGCGGCCTCTGAGTAGTCGAGTAACTGACCTAAGACCACACAGTTAGGGCACGGTAGGGATTTTTTTGCAAGGTGATGATTGGGTGGGGTTTTGTTTCTGGTGGTGAAGTTTAGGTAATCTGTAACTCATTTATTATTCCTTTGTGTTATGGAGAGACCATTTTTGACTGGCTTTCATATCCTTGGAGTAAGTCCTCTGGAGAAGAGGCACCACCAGGCTCCATGGCATCTGGGGCAGGGGCTGGGGGCTGTGGCAGTGGGCAGTGTGAGGTGGGGAGCAGAGAAGGGGTACAGCCCATCTGTCCTCCCTGAGAAGAAGTGAAGGAACTCGTTTCAGTGAGGGCTCTCAGTTTAATTTTAATCCTATGCAGAAATTTTCTCCTCTATTATACCTATAGTTTATCTTGTGTTTTGCAGATCTCTTACAATGGCTGTGTACTGCTTTCCTAATAAGAAATAATAATAATACATCTTAATTGGTGATATGGTTTTGCTGTGTCCCTGCCCAAATCTCACCTTGAATTGTAGCTCCCATAATTCCCAGGTGTTGTGGGAGGGAGCTGGTAGAAGATAATTGAATCATGAGGGCAGTTTCCCCCATACTGTTCTCGTGGTAGTGAATAGGTCTCACAAGATCTGATGGTTTGTTTTATTTTCTAATTTGTTTGGGGGGATGGAGTTTTGCTCTTGTTGCCCAGGCTGGAGTGCAGCTCACTGCAACCTCCACCTCCCGGGTCAAGCAATTCTCCTGCCTCAGTGTCTTGAGTAGCCGGGTCTACAGGCCTGTGGCACCAAGCCCAGCTAATTTTTGTATTTTTAGTAGAAACGGGGTTTCACCGTGTTGGCTAGGCTGGTCTCGAATTCCTGACCTTAGGTTATCTGCCCGCCTCGGCCTCCCAAAGTGCTGGGATCACAGGCGTAAGCCACTGTGCCTGGCTGATCTAAGGTTTTGTAAGGGGTTTCCCCTTTCGGTTGGCTCTCATTCTCTCTTGCCTGCTGCCATGTAAGACGTGCCTTTTGCCTTTTACCATGATTGCGAGGCCTCCCAAGCCATGTGGAACTGTGAGTTCATTAAACCTCTTTTTCTTTATAAATTACTCAGTCTCGGGTATGTCTTTATCAGCAGCATGAAAATGGGCTAATACTATTGGTCAGCCTTCCTTTGATGATGTGGTATCTGGTGAAAGTTTGGGATTATGGGTTTTTTACTATAACTGCAAATGGGGGCCTCCTTCAGCTTCCAGTTTCCTTAGAGATAGACCTTTGTCTGTCACCTGCATGTCTGTCTGGGACCCGTACTCAGAAGATGCCCCACTTGGTACATGTCACAAAGCCCAAGGTGACATCTCTGGGGCAAGCTGTTCTGCATGTCCTCAAGGCCTCTGTCTTTGCTAAACGTGAAACTCAAGTGTGCTTAGCTAGCTGTGTGGGAGTTTTCAGCGTGCTGGCAAAGCCTCCTCATTGCTTCAGGGCTGGAGGTGGCTGAGATGTGTGTGAGAGCTTTCTGTCAAGGTTCAGGGTGTTTCCTACCTCTGTCCGGTAGAGCTTTGGGTGTTGTGAACAGAGGGCCTATGAGAAACTCAGGCCTTTGATGTCGCCTTGGATTTGTGACTCCACCACCAAGTCGCTGAAGGTAACAAGATGTACCCACATGAACCCTTCAGTGCACAGATTGTCAAAAACTCTAAGAATATTGTTTGCCCATTTTAAGAAAATGCTCACATATCAGCTGCCCCACCACCCCCTTTTAGGCATTTAACAATATTCTGGTTATAGGTCTTTAACTACAATTTGCATAATGTAAACATATGACTGACTCTTATAAATCTGTTTCTCATTTGTATTGGACTTAATTTTTTTTGTTGTTTTCAAGAATGTACTATAATAAATATTCATAAGCTCCAAGACATCTCACTATGGACCATTCGTTATATATAATAGCACTTTAAATAACGTTTTGAAATGTTTTCCTACTGCTGTGGGCTCAATTGTGTTGGCTGTGATTTTGCATGGTTTCAAAAAAAGCACTCAGGTGTTCCTGGAGCCCCACGCTCTCGCTCTTTAATCCGGTATTTGGAAGCAGACCTGAGTTCTTTCCCAAACACATTGCACATTTCCAGAGCATGTCTTGTGACTTGAAGCATGTGGACTGTGCAGCGGCCGATGGTATCAGGGACCCTCTTCACAGCTTTGACAAATGTGTCACCTCCCCTCTATGCTTAACTGTGACCGTGGAGAATGCTATCACTAGTTCCTTTGTCACTTTCTTGGAGAAGTTCTATTTGTGAAGGCCGTGCATGTTTGTGTATTTGTGTGTTTAAATGGAAGCTAAAGGAATCAGAAGCTGTTTGATAAGCCCTGGGTATGAGTTAATTATTGATAAGGTGGTTGAATTCATCATAGTCACTTCCGATAACTCCGCAAGCAAATGAAAAACATCCTGGAATTGTGAATTCCCCTGTGGCAAGTGGTTATCGTTCATGGTGGCAGTCTGCTGTTATGATGTAAGTAATGAAGCTTTCCACCTTTCCCCTTTAAGAAACTGTGACTTCACTTTCCATACAGCGGGGGTGAGAGGCACGTGTCCTTGTCCCCGTGGCTCCTGGCATACTCTTTCTGGATGCTTCTCTGGACAGAGGCTGGTTTATATTCTTTGAGGGGACGTGGCTGAAGGCTGCCAGTAACCTCCTTTCCTAGGTTGCTCCTGTGTCTTTGTAAGGACTTCAGCTTTCACTTATGTCTCCTTATTTGTTACTTCATTTATTTCCGCTTGTTTTGTTATTCTCATTTGTTAATTATTAATGGATCTCAAATGTTTACAAATATTAAAAAAACTTTTCTCATCAAATAAGTTGTGGCCTTTTTTTCATCTTCCGTGTAAAATCAAAAGCACTCATCCTAGCCTTCAAGATTGACATCAGATGATGACCTTCAGCTTTTTCTGTTTCTTCCTGTGTCCTGTGCAGCATAATAGGGTGAACATGGACTTTGATGTCAGATGGAGCTGGCTTGGAATCCTGGCTCTGCCAACTGACTGGCAGAGGGGATAAGTTATTTAACCTCTTTGAGCATCTGTTTCATCGTTTGCAAAATGGGAACAGCTTACCTACTTCACAAGACAGTTGTAAGAATGAAATTATTTACGACAGGAAATCTGATGCATTGGACCATTCCAGGGCAGAGCCTAGGCATGAAGTCTGCAGGGCTCCCGGACTCCTCCAGGAAGTGCACCCTGGCTTGTTTCTCCTCTGTCTTTGCATGTTGTGTTAGAGAAGTATGGACTTCCGAGTGGGGGGCCTGTTGGATAGCTTCTGGTGAAAGTTTGGCAGTTGGAATCACCACCCTGGCAGATTCTGCTTGGGGACTTCCCCAGGGACAATCTTAGTCTGTTTTTGAACTACTTTTTTTGGATTTTTTTTTTTTTTTTTTTTTGAGATAGAGTCTTGCTCTGTTACCCAGGCTGGAGTGCAGTGGCACAATCTCGGCTCATTGCAACCTCCACCTCCAGGGTTCAAGCGATTCTCCTGCCTCAGCCTTCCAAGTACCTGGGATTACAGGCGTGTGCCACCACACCCAGCTAATTTTTAGTAGAGATGGGGTTTCACCATGTTGACCAGGCTGGTCTCAAACTTCTGACTTCAAGTGATCCACCTCAGCCTCCCGAAGTACTGGGATTACAGGCGTGAGCCACTGCGTCCGGCCTCTTCTTGGATTCTTATTAATTGTCAGAAAGTTGTTCCTTATACTGATCCAAACTGCCTCCTTGTATAAATGTCATGCAGTCCATCCAAAAGCCCCAGTTGATCAGAGATGGGCTGGAGGGGATGTGTCTCGATTCCCTCTGGGTAAAGAGACAGTGGCTCTCATCAGGTAAGCCTTAAGGCAGGCGTGATTTGGCACTAATGGAAGCATAGGTCCAGCTCAATTATAGCTCAGTTTTCTTTGGTGCTGTTCAGGCTGTGACTGAAGCAAACAGCACTTATCCACAGAGAGTAACAGGGATGATGGATGAGAGGATTCGAAACCTTTTGAGCAATGCTTGAGGAAACTAGGGCTATTTCACTTTAGAGAAGGAACACAGGGGTCTAGAAACTCATGATTTGAAAGGGTGTTGAGGTCATTAGTTCCAGTGTTTTCCAAGATGATTTTAAGGAGGTGCGACTGAATTTCAGATGGAGAAAAAGGATGATCTTTGGGGTTTTAATTTTCAATATTTTGAGGAAAATGATTTTGCTTCCTGCCAATATGCCTTTAGTGCTTGACTAACACTTTTTAATCTCCTTTTTAAAATAAATAAATAAATAAATAAAGTAGGCCTCCCAGCTGAGTACCCTTAGCTAGAATGCTATATTTTGTCTTTGTAAAGTATTTTTATAATTATAGCAAATGATGCCTCATTTATGGCAGGTCTAATAAGAGGACAGGTGGTGTCCAGATGTGTCAAAATCACAAAGGTGTTTTCTGGGAGGCACTGGCCTGTGGTCTGGGCCTCTGCACCCCCAGAAGCCTGTTCTATTTTGGGATACTCTGATTGTTAGAACATTCTTCATGAGGAGCCCAAACTGATAGGGCCATATGCCTCTCCACTGGCCTTGTGCCCCGCCGTGGGGTTATCCAGGTAGGTGGGCGTGGCTTCTCCACTCAGGTGTGCCATATTTTCAAAGTCCTCCCATCCACCAGATCACACATCTCTCAGTCTCCAATTGCTTCTCCTGGGATGCAGGCTGCAGAGCTTGTCCCATCCTGGGTCCCTGTTTCAGGTCTAGGTTTCTTTTAGCACGACATCAGAACTTGTGTCATGGGTGCCATTGTGGGAAGCACCTGGGTTTTGGAGTAAGTAAGTCCTGGGTTCAGATCCTGGCTCTGACCCTTAGGAGTGGGTGGCCCTGGTGAAGTTCCTGAGTGTCTCTGAGCCTTATTTTCCTGCCTTGCTACTTGGTAGTGTGGCCTGTGCCCAGGAGGAAGGCATCACCAGGGAGGAGCTGGTTAGAAATACAGGATCTCAGCTGGGTGCGGAGGCTCATGCCTATAATCCCAGCACTTTCGGAGGCTGAGGCTGGTGGATTGCCTGAGGGCAGGAGTTCAAGACCAACCTGACCAAAATGGTGAAACCCCTACTCTACTAAAAAAATACAAAAATTAGTCAGGCCTGGTGGCGGGCACCTGTAATCCCAGCTACTTGGGAGGCTGAGGCAGGAAAATCACTTGAACCTGGGAGGTGGAGGTTGCAGTGAGCCGAGATTGTGCCATTGCACTCCAGCCTGGGCAACAAGAATGAGACTCCATCTCAAAAAATAAAAATAAAAAAAAAGAATGAAATACAGGATCTCAGGTCCCACCCCAGACCTACAGAGTCAGAACTTGGGCTTTAACAAGATTCCCAGGTGATTTGCAGGCACACTGCAGGCTGCGAAATGCTTGTCTAGAGAACTGTGAGACTAGAGTGGTGGATGGTGAGAGTGTTCACTCTTCTTGGACTGGACATTTTGCTCAGTTTACCTGGGCATTTCCAGTCTAAGTTTGACTCACCTTTACCTGACACTTCACTCACCACTTGCGTGCCTGGCCCTGGGCTTTTCACACGAACTTGTTATTAAGACGTGACTCTCTTTCAAAGTTTGGGTAGTTGATGTTTCAAACCTAAAGATAGGACCTTACCTTTATTCCACTGTATATAAATAACAGCTTAACTGAGATACAATTCACATACCATATAATTCCTCTACTTAAGGTTTATAGTTCATGGTTTTTAGCATACACAGAGTTGTGCATCCATCATCACAACCAGTTTCAGAACATTTTCATTACCCCTAAAACGAACCCCACTCTCTATATCTATCACAATCCCTCTACCCACCCTAGCCCCAGGCAGCCACTAATCTACTTTCTCTATGGATTTGCCTATTGCGGACATTTCTTATGAATGGAATCATACAATATATGGCCTTTTGTGCCTGACTTCTTTCACATAGCATAATGTGTTCAAGGATCATTCATGTAAAGCATGTTTGAGTACTTCCTTCATTTTTAGGGCTGAATAATATTCCACTATACAGATACACTACATTTGTTTATTCATTCATCAGTTGATGGACACTTTGATTATTTCCAGTTTTGGGCTATTATGAATAATGCCACTGTGAAAATTTGTGTACAAGTTTTTGCATGGGGATATAGTCTCATTTCTCTTGGGAACCCAGGAGTGGGATTAATTGCGGAATCATATGGTAATTATGTTTAACCTTTTGAGGATCTGCTGTACTGTTTTCCAAAGCTGTTGTGGCATTCTATATTTCCTTCAACAATGTTTAAGGATTCCGATTTTTCTACATCTTTGCCAACACTTATTATTGGCAGTAAGTCAATAGCCACTCTAGTGGATGTGAAGTGGTGTCTCTGGGTGTTGGTTTGATTTGCATTTCCCTGATGACTAATGATATGAGTATCTTTTCATGTGTTTATTGGCCATTTGTATACCTTCTTTAAAGAACTGTCTATTCCTAATTTTGCTATTTTAAAATCAGGTTATTTGTCTTTTAGTACTGAGCTGTGAGATTTAAAATCAGTCTTTATATATTCTGGATAAAATTATTTATCAGCTGTATGATTTGCAAAATTTTTCTCTCATTCTATGGATTGTCTTTTCACTTTCTTGGTGGTATCATTTGAAGCACAAATGTTTTTAATTTTTATGATGTTCACTTTATTTTGTTGTTGTTGTGTTTGCTTTTGATGTCATATCTAAGAAACCATTACTTAATCCAAGGTCATGAAGATTTATGCCTGTGTTTTCTGATTATGTTTTACTTGGGTTTATTATTTCATTGTGTTTAAAGAGTTGGTCCTTCTATCCAGTTATATTAGCTCTTTCTTCCTTCTGTATAGCTTGTGTCATTTGAAGACATTCATTCACTTTTTTTTTTTTAAGATAGGATCTCACTCTGTTGTCCAGACTATGGAGCTATCATAGCTTACTGTAACCTCAAACTCCTGGGCTCAAACAATCCTCTAGCTTTAGCCTTCTGAGTAACTGGGACTATACATGTGTACACTATCATGCCTGGCTAATTAAATTATTTATTTATTTATTTATTTATTTATTTATTTTGTAGAGACAAGGTCTCCCTATGTTGCCCAGGTTGATCTTGAACTCCTGGCCTCAAATGATCCTCCCACTTTGGCCTCTCAAAGTGCCAGGCCTATAGGCGTGAACCACCATGCCCAGTCCTGAAGATGTGCTTTCTTTATTTGTAATCCAAGTACCTAAAAAAATGCTGATCATTATTCATGCAATTATCGTACCTTTAAAAACACACTCAACCCATTATTTAGCGCACATTGCTGGTTCATCCACAAAAAGATTTCAAGAGACTTTATGAAATGAATGCTTGAAATTTAGAGTGCAGGGAAATCTGGTTGCTGAAATTGAGATGGCTTATGTTTAATTGTTCTCCTAACACTAGCCTGGGAACACTCTGAGAAAAGGAGGTAAGGTCAGTTTTGTATTATCTGGTTTTGGTGAATTCATACTGATTTTAAGCCTAGTCTTTCTTTTCTTGGTCCTTATAAACCATCTTTCACAAGTCACTTTAGACCTTTGTCAGGAGGGGACGCTAGGAGAACCAGGTTATCCCCCTATGCACTGGGGTAGCAATGGTTCATGTTTGGTCTTTTGGGCCCATTCCTGTCATTGTATAATTACAGAGAGCGGATTTCAACTTCAGCATCACATTCACAGCTTCTGCTCCCTGGTATGTGAATTCACTGGGTCTAGAGACTTGAGCATCTCTAAAAGGAGCAAATCTCTAAAAGAATGTCCCCAAGGCTGATTAAAAATGGCAAATTGTAATTGATAGGGAGTCGAATGCAGCTGTTTGGGAAATAAACAAAGGCAAGACCCTTGCCTTATACTTCAGTCCACTATTTCCAGTTTCCAACCCATTCCTAATTTGGGGACTATTTGCCTTTCCAGTGAAGATGGTCCTGTGACCATTAGAGCATCTGGCCAACGTGTGTTCTTCCTCAAGCCTCTCCTCTCCGAGTCTAGCCAGCCTACCCAGGTCCCTCACCCTGTTTTTGTGAGCAGTTTCCCAGCCTGCCTGAGCTTACTCAGTGCTCTGGTCTTCCCCACCTTATCCTTTAAGGATTGTGTCAGGCCTGGGGCTCTGTACTCAGTTATGGGCACCTTTGTCCATCTCCCACTGTAACACCTTTGTAACATCTGACCCTTTCTGAATGGACCTCTTTTCTGCCAGCTCCTGGGTCACACCTTTAGTTCTTCTACATGGAGTCTTCCTGTTGTCCTTGTCAGGAAACTTGCTGATTTGTCTTGTCAGATTTCCTCTTATCAACTCTCTTTCTGACAACTTTTGTTTTATATATTTTTTTCATATGAAGCCCAGAGGTCAGATGATCAGAGGGCAAGGCAATGAATGTTCCAGAGGCTGATTAAAAATGGCAAACTATAATTGATATGCAGGCAAATGCAGCTGTTTGGGAAATAAACAAAGGCAAGACCCTTGCCTTATACAACAACCCAAATAAACTCCAAACAGATTGAGGAATTACATGTAAAAAAACCAAAAGAGATAAAATTAAAATCCTCACCCATAATATAAAAATGAATATAAAATTTCTTTCTACTCATGATTTAAGTTTCTGGAAACGTCTGCGGTAAAAGGAATTCACAACAGATTAGCTTCAGCATGTACAGACTAAAGAGTAAAAACAGCAAAATTAAACCTATGATAGGAGAGGTATAGATAGATAGGCAGACAGGTAAGGATGAGAAAATATTCATGGTAAAATTTAGGTAGTGAGTGTGTGGGTGTCCACTGTAACAAATGTTCGAAAACTTTTGTAATCAAATGTTTTAGAAAAAGGAAAAAATTATAATTGAGTAAAATGACAAAGATATGATGCCACAGTGCTACAGAAGTTTTCAGAATAAGGAGGCTCTTGGGTATTGATGGAAGCAGTTGGGAGCCCTCCCTGGTTCTTGGCAGGGAAGTGGCAGTCTGGCCAGTATGGGGGTGTGGAGCCAGGTAAGTTGTCCACTGCCCACTGCCCATTTCCTCAGGACCTCTGGCTCTGCCTCCTGGCATCCAGGTTTAGTGGTGGTGCCCGCACCTGGCTCTCGCAGAGGCTGGCTCTGTCCCCAGCACTAGGGGCTGTGGACCTGTGGCAGCAGGCCCTCCCTGCTTGCTCTCAGCCCTTGGCTGCATGGGGGCATGCTGAAGGAGCGCTGAAAGGAAGCACAGATTTCCAAAGAAGCCTGGTGATGTTATGGGGATGGGTTGGGGATGGGGATCCTGGCTCTATGTCTTCAGCCCTTGGCAAAATGCCCTATCCATGATTTGAAGGAAGGATGGATGGAAGGAAGGACACGCCAGTGAATCTTAAGGAGGCTGCTGACAACCTGGGCAGAACTGCTGGGGGCTTGCCTGGCAGGGGGCAGAGGTTGGAGACACATGGAGTGGATTGAAAGCAACGGTGAGTGAGGAAGGTTTTAGCATGGCTAGCTGGTAGTACCAACCGTGCTCGGTTATCTAGGAGAAAAAGTGTATGGCAAGGTCAACCTGAGCTCCCATCTGAAGAGTCTGGGGAACAGCAAAAGCAGGGGGAAGTAAGATTCGGCAGCTAGAGGAGGAGTCTGGGCCTGGATCCCCCACCTGGGTGGGAACCTGTGCTCTAAGCGTGTCTGTGTTGTGGGGCATAATGCCTTGCAGTTATCACCTGTTGCTATTCCTCGCCCTGGTCATTACCTGTGGTTGTCCTTCTTCGGTAGATTATAATCTCTCTGAAGAGAGGGGTCCTGCCACTTACATCTTCTGGGTTCTGTTGGGTGGCCAACATCCACAGAGGGTGTTTGCTAAATATTAGTTAGGTCTCTGCATGGGGGAGATGTGGGATGGGGAGGCAGCCTGGCTGAGAAACAGAAATCAAGACACTGAGGGAGAAGGAAGGCTGAAGCAATAGTGTTTGCAGTTGTTGACTTCCCTGATTAGAACATCTATCCCTCCAGCCAACTCCCAGGACGTTTTGTGACCAAGCATAGCACTAACCCTTCAAATGGCTGCTAATTGATTTACAGTTTTTGGTGATTGCACATCATGTGCACCCGGAGAAAAACAAGCAGAGAATCAAAAAATGATGATTTTTTCCTGGAAAAGCATGCCCGTTATAGCCTACAGGGACAGCAGGGGCCAAGGCAAACATTCAGCTGAAACCAGAGCCTTGGTGTAGCCTGCCTTCCGAATGGCTGTCCTGGGCCGGGAGATTGCGACATGGCGGGGCTGTGGCCAGACCCTCTCTGGGCTGTGCGGGGGGCAGGTGGTGGTCAGGAGGGAACCTCAGGGAACTTCCTTGGGTCCAGGAGGTCCTGTCTGGGCTGCTCCTCTCTGCTGTGTGGGCTGCCCAGATTTTGGGGATGGGTCAGGGATGGAGGGCTGGAAGCCAGTGGGGGTTGTGAATTTCGAACTCCCAGAAGGGGGCCCAGCTAGAGCAGTCCTGGTCCCTGCTGGTGGGCCTTGAAGGGAGAGGCTGGACCCTCTGGTGGGATGGATGTGTTCAGTGCAGTGCTGACTAGCAGGATGAGGACAGTTTGTGTATATCTAGTGAAAAAACAAAAAACAACGGGGGTGGTGGGAGTCGGGGAGAGGCTCGCTGACCTGGCGAAATCTGGGTTTTGGCATGTGGAGCAGTGATTGCAATTTTTCTGGCTTTGAAGTGTGATGGCCCCGCAGGCTCATGAACATAAAGGATGCAGAGTGGAGATTTCCCGGAGCCTGCTTCAGGGACCACCTGGTTAGCAGGCACCCTGTGAACATCCCTGCCATGAGTGTGTGGACATAGCATCTTTACGTTTTAGTCTGTGCTTTCTTTCTGGATCATGCAAAGGGAAACGTCAGTCTGAGGCAGGTCAAATCCCACCCTCCACACTGGCAGAGCCCCGCTTAAGTAGGTTTGACAGTTTGAGGGAAAAGAGCTCTGTCCAGAAACTCAGGCTCTATTTAAATACCCGCGTCTCTGGGCAGCTAAGGTGCCCATGTGGCCTTGGATGTCTGGCCAGTGTTAGGTGGCCCCCAGGTTGAGTAGCAACCCAAGCTACTTCTCATACAACCTAAAGGAGCCCCAAGCTAGGAACAGAGAGATTTGTTTTCTTTGGGCCCTAAATGGTGCCAATTGAAGGGCTGGCTGTTCACAAGGGCAGCAAAATGTTCTGGAAGCACATGTTGGCTAGAGTTTGGGATTTCCCTCTTTATGGCACTTACTGTGAGTTGGATTTAAATATAGGGGAAAACAGCATCCCACATTCTTACCAAGGGACTAATGGTATTTGGAAAACAGGGAAGCTCCATGGAAAATATTTCGAGTGTCAAGGACGGAGCCTTGGGCTTGGTGTGGTGGGGGTGGGCTGCTTCTGGGAGGCACGCTGAAGGTCTTACCACCACATTTGGGGTGCTGTCTGCATCTCTCTTTGCTTCCTCCAAACCCGAGAAACGTGCCAAGCCTGCCTTGGTCCAGCCGGTGATTTTAAGACTCCTTTCCTAAATGTGCTAGCTTTAGCATGGGTTTCTTTTTGTCCCCAAAACCTTGCAGTTCAGCTGTACCTCTGGATTCAGGCACCCCACCTCATTCCATCTTCCTCTAGTTAAAATCTAGACTCATGAAAACAAAATTGCTTAAGGCAAGAAAGGCCTGAGAAACACAGGGAGGCTGATGCAAATCTACTGCAAACCAGATGTTTCCTTCTCCGTGGCAAAGAGGCGCCCAAGTTCATGGGGCATCTGGGGAAGTGTTTGTCTTTAAGGAAGACATCTGCATGGAAGTGGTAGCCTGAGTAATGTGATGTGACAGTTGCTATGTCAACTTGCGTATTTTTCCCTCCTCTTATATCATTGGCCAGTTCAATGTTGCATAAAAGTCGTGCAATGCCTTGGAATGTGTTTATGTGCTGTCCTCTGCCAGAACTTTTCAGCATTTTTTTTCTATGTGTGTTTTGCTTTTGGGAAGATGGCCTGTCACTTTGGTTTAACTGTGTTCTTTTTTTGCGGAACTACATATTTCTTGGATTTGTAACCGGGCAGTGGTGACTTAGACTCCAGGAGAGCAATGGGTGGGGGAGCAAAAAGGGGCAGGAAGGGGCACTTGAAGCCCCTTCCAGACCAGGGGCCAGACATGAGCAATTTGCAGGTAGTTTGAGGAGATAAAATGTGTGTGAGTGGAATGGATCCCTCCTTGGCGTCTGTGACGGCATGGGACATGGACACTTCTTCTCTCTCTCTTCTCAGCTCCCGGTTATGTATCCAGCTGCCTGCTGGCCTGGCTCACTTTGCCATCTCTATCAGGCATTTGAAAATGCAGCCCACACTTTCCTCCTCTTCCTCCTCCTCTTTGCTTCCTCTTGGTTAAGGCACCTGCAACCTTCTGCTGAAGCTTGAGGGCTGGCTGCCCTCGCTGCTACCCTCTCCTTTTTTTTTTTTTTTTTTTTTTTTGAGATGGAGTTTTGCTCTTATTGCCCAGACTGGAGTGCAGTGGTACAATCTCAGCTCACCACAACCTCTACCTCCTGGGTTCAAGCGATTCTCCTGTCTCAGCCTTCCCAAGTAGCTGGAATTACAGGCATGCGCCACCATGCCCGGCTAATTTTGTATTTTTAGTAGAGATGGAGTTTCTCCATGTTGGCCAGGATGGTCTCGAACTCTTGACCTCAGGTGATCCACCTGCTCCCGCCTCCCAGAGTGTTGGCATTACAGGCGTGAGCCACCACGCCCGGCCACTACCCCCTTCTTTCTGCTGTGGATGAGTCCACTCGCAGCCCATATCTCTTCCCCAGTACCTCCGTCCCAGTCGGCCTGACTGCTGCCGCCCATCTCTCCTCACTTTCTGGCTGCATCCCCATGGCTTCCCATTGTTTTCTCTCCCTCCAGCCTCGCCCCTATCCTAATCCAGTCTCCACCCTCAGTCAGTGTGAAGCTTTTCTTTTCTTTTTTTCCCCCTTTTAAGACTTTATCTTTTTAGACCAGTTTCAGTTTCACAGCTTTAGGTTTAACAGTTTCAGGCTTAGGAAGGTACAGAGATTTCCTGTATGCCACCTTCCCTGACATGGATAGGGCCTCCCTTGTGGTCAGCATCTCCCACCAGACTGGGACATTTGTTGCAATTGATGAACCTACATTGCCACATCACTGTCACCAAGAGCCCATCGTTTACATTTTTAGGGTTCACTCTTGGTGTTGTACATTCTACGGGTTTGGACAAATGAATAATGACATGTATCCACCATTATAGTATTACACAGGCATGAGGCATTCACTCTGTTAAGGTCTTCCCTGGCTGGCCTCTCTTTTCTCAGCACAGTGCCTTGGTTTGTCCTCTCCTCGTCTATTCCTTTCCTTTCTCTTTCTGCTGACCTCTCTGCCTGGGTCTGGCCCAGCTCTGCCCTCTTGTCTTTTGTTCATTCTTCGTCTGGGGCATACTGCTTAGAACAGGGGCTTTGGAGCCAGTGAGATGCACTCGGGTTCACATTCAGTTCCAGTGCTGCTGTTTCTAGGCAAACAACCTTGAACAGGTTTCTTTCTTTTTCTTTTCTTTTTTTTTTTTTGAGATGGAATCTCACTCTGTTGCCCAGACTGGAGTGCAGTGGCATGATCTCAGCTCACTGTAACCTCCGCCTCCCGGGTTCAAGCGATTCCCATGCCTCAGGCACATGAGTAGCTGGGATTACAGGTGCCCGCCACCATGCCTGGCTAATTTTTATATTTTTAGTAGAGACGGGGTTTCATGTTGGTTAGGCTGGTTTCAAACTCCTGACCTCAAGTGATCCGCTCGCCTTGGCCTCCTAAAGTGCTAGGATTACAGGCGTGAGCCACCGTGCCCAGCCCTTGAGCAGGTTTCTTAACCCTCTGAGGCTCACCTGGAAAAGGGAGTTAGTAAATGAGATACCGGAGAACTCGGTGTGAGATGTCAGCAAGATAGCCAACTAAAAGCCTCTAGTGCTTGACCCCCTACAAAGACAGCCAGAACAACAAATAAACAACTACCTGTTAATGAAAATAACCGAGAGAGAGAGTGCCAAAGTGTATCAGAGGTTTAAGAGAAACCCTGGTGAGCACAGAAACTTGCGATGGCCACACAGAGAATGGAAAGATGGGCCTCCGCCACTTCTTCTCCTAACTGGGATAATCTGGGAACCAGGAGGAGCTTTTCCTGTGGCAAGGAATTAGGCAAGGGGATCCCAGAAAACCCCATTACCACCTTGGACCTCACTCCATCACACCTACAGACCTCTCTGCTGGGGTCTCCTGCAGCCCTCACAGGCACTAAGCCCAGCTGAAGGGACTGCCTGGAGTCTATACAGCTATGCTCCCCACAGGATAGGAGCCAATATTGTGCCCTGCCCCTGTGCCTTGCATGGCTAGTGCGTTCTCTTATTTTGGAATTGGAAGGATGGCTAGGGTATGTCTGGCTCTGGGGTTGAGTAGCCACAGCTTCCTTTCATCTCTGAGGTTAAGCTGCCACAGAACCACCTCAGCCTGATGGCCTGACATCCCCAAGTGAAGTTGCCAGCAGCTGTTACACCCATCCCCATGGGGCCAAGTAGAGGTAAAGTGGCTCCACCTACCACCAGCTCTACCTCCTTGGGCTGGAGCTGAAGCAGTACCCTGCTTCCTGGGAAAATAGTCCTTGGCTGCCCAGAGCAGCCACGCCTACCAGTGCCTAATTTGAAGCAGCACCCTACATCAAGAAATGATATCTTGGCTATCCAGAGTGGTCACACATCCTAATACCTAAGCTGAGGTGATGTCTAGCATCCCAGGGAATCAATGCCTGGGCACCCAGAACAGTCACATCCCACAGACCTAAGCTGAAGTGGTACATTGCCCTGTGGGGAATTAGAACTTTGGCTGAGCTGAGCAGCTACACATCCCAGGGCTGAGTTGATGTAGTATCCCATGTCCCAGGGAAACAGAGCAGTGACTGAGCTCATACACTCTGCTCTACTGGCCAAATAACTCTAGTATCCTGCTTTCCTGAAGCTGAACTAGATCCCTAGAGTCTGAGTTGCTGAGATACCTTTCTCCTTGGGGAGTGGAGTTATGGCTTTGCTGCCTCCTAGCCTCCCCATCCCCATCCCCAGGAACACAGCAAAGGACAGCTGTGTTCCATCATTCTGGGGTACTTGTTGCTTCTGCACCTGGTCTCATAAAGTCTGGAATACTGGTGAGCCCCACCATCCCAGTGTCTAGAATCACTACTGCATGGTGCCTTATCCTGTGGGACCCAAGTTGCCACCGAACCCTGTTGACTCAGGTTCCCAAATTGCAGCTGTACCTTTCTCCCCAGGCCCAAACCTTAGAGTATCTCTTCTTCCCTGGAGTTGGGCCAGTTCTGTGCCCTGCCTCCTGTGGGTAGAATCACAGCTACAATGCAACCTTGTGGGCCTGAGCTGCTAGAAGGTGCCTCAGACTCATAGATCCTGGCTTTGTGGGCAACCTTCAACCAACCCTGCTACAGAAAGTGAACCTGTACCCCAAGACCTGAGTGCCAAAATAGGTTCGTGAGACCCTGAGCCTAGGATGTTGACTCCACAGTTGCTTTAAGCACCTGAGTCTGGAACCTAGCACCACTGCAACTACTTGTAGGCCATGTCAGACCTGACATCAGTACGGATCCCCTTGGCTGAGTCTCCACACTGTAGGGAAGATAAGCCTAGGAGGACCCCCAAATCCCTTGACACTGAGGACATTAGCAACTTACACCACTGCTGCTGCTGCCACAAACTTCTACAGCCTAGGCCACTGTGGCACCCACAGTTATTCCTGATGTTGTGCACAAATAAAGAAGCTGCATGGAGACTATAACATTGTGCCTATCTGGAAAGAGTCACCACACCCTTCCCAACAGGCACATTAAAATGCAACTGCAGGTGAAAGTCTTTCTCTATAAAATCTAGTCTAGAAAGCTTGAAAGAGGCGATTCTTCCATCAGATGCACAGACATTGTCTATAGGAACATAAGACATGTGAAAAAGCAAGCAAATTTGATATCACCAAAGGAACACAATAACTCTATAGCAACGGACACCAATGAAAGGGAAATTAATGAGTTCCCAGAAAGAGAATCCAAAATAATGATCTTAAGGAAACCAAAAAAGATAAAATAAAATATGATATAATTCAACAAAATAAGGAAAACAATTCACAATATGAATGAGAAATTCAACAGAGATCAAAATCATTAAAAAGGACCAAACATAAATATTGCCACTGAAGAATTTAGTGAATGAAATACAAAATACGATAGAGAGCTTCAACAGCAGACTTGATCAAGCAGAAGAAGAAATTTCTGAACTTGAAGAGAAGTCATTTGAAATTAGAGGACAAAAAGGATATCAGAATGAAAAAGAGTGATGAAAGCCTACAAGGCTTATGACAGGTAAGTAAGAGAACAAATATTCATATTATGAGAGTTCTGGGAGAAGAGAAGGGAAAAGGCATAGAAAACCTAAAGTTCCCAAGTCTGGGGAGAGATATGGACATCCAGATTTAGAAAGCACAAAGATCCTCAAATAGATTCAGCCACAAAAGTCCCTCCCTGAGGCATATTATAGTCAGATTATCAAAAGTCAAAGACATAGAGATAATTCCAAAAACAGCAAGAGAAAAGCATCAAGTCATATATGATGGAATTCTCATTAGGCTAACAGCAGATTTCTCCATGGAAACCTTATAGGCCAGGAGAGAATGGAATAATGCATTCAAAATGCTGAAAGAAAAAAAAAATTGTCATCAAGAATACTTCAGAAATAAGGGAGAAATAAAGTCTTTTCCAGATAAGCAAAAAGTGAGTCTTTCCCAGACAAGCAAAACTTTGTAATGTCACCACTAGATTGACATTACAAAAAAGGCTCAAGGAGTCCTACATCTGGAGGCAAAAAGATGATAATCACTATCATGAAAACACCTGAAAATATAAAACTCACTGGGAGAACAGATTCACAAAAGAGAAAGGCAAAAGAATAAAATCTTATCACTATGGAAAATCATCAAACTACAATTATAAATAGTAAGAGAGGAAGAAAGGAACAAATTACATACAAAACAACCAGGAAACAATTAACAAAATGACAGGAATAAGTCTTCACCTATCCATAATAACCTTGAAGGTAAGCAGATTAAATTCTCCATGTAAAAGATACAGACTGGCTTAATGGATAAAAAACACGACCCCACTATATGGTACTTACAAGAAACTCACTTTACTTGTAAAGTCACATATAGACTGAAAGTGAAGAGATGAAAAAAGATATTTCATGCCAACAGAAACCAAAAGCAAGCAGGAATAGCTATGCGAAGATTAAATAGACTTTAAAAAATGGTAAAAATATATTAAGAAAATCATAATGTAATGATAAAGAGGTTAATTCAGCAATAGGATATAACAATAATAAATCTATATTCATCCAACTCCAGAACACCCAGATATATGAAGCAAATATTATTAGATCTAAAGGGAGATATATACTATAATATAATAATAGGTGGGGGCTTCAACACCAAACTCTCAGCACTGGACAGGTCATTTAGACAAAATCAACAAAGAAACATTAGATTTAAATTGCACTTTAGACCAAATAGACTTAGCAGACATTTATAGTACATTTCATCCAACAGCTGCAGAATACACATTCTTTTCATCAGCACATGGAACATTCTCCAGGATAGACCACATGTTAGGCCACAAAAAAAGTCTAAACAAATTTAAAAGAATTGAAATCATATCAAGTATCTTTTCTGACCACAGTGGAATAAAACTGGAAATTAATAACAAGACGAACATTAGAAATAGTATAAATTCATGGAAATTAAGCATCATGCTCTCAAATGACCAAAGAGTCAATGAAGAAACTATGAAGGAAATTTAAAAGTTTATTGAAACAAATCAAAATAGAAACACAACATACCAAAACCTTTGGGAGACAGCAAAAGCAGTTCTAAGAGGGAGGTTTATAGCAATAAACACCTACATCAAAAAAGTAAAAATATTTCAAATAACCTAACAATGCATCTCAAGGAACTAGAATAGCAAGAACAAAACAAATTCAAAATAAGTAGGAGACAAGAAATAATAAAGAGTAGAGCAGAATAAAATAAATTGAGACTAAATAAAATACAAAAGATCAACAAATGAAAGTTAGTTTTTTGAACAGATAAACAAAATTGACAAACCATTAGCTAGGCTAACCAAGAAAAAAGAAAAAAATACCCAAATAAATAATATCAGAAATGAAAAGGGACAATTACAATGGATACCACAGAAATACACAGGATCATTAGAGAATATTACAAACAACTTTACAACAAATTTGAAAAGCTAGCAGAAATATATATATTTCTGGACACATAGAACCTACCAAGATTGAACCAAATAAGAAAGAGAAAACTTAAAGAGACCTATCAAGGTTATTATTGATAGGTGAGTAATGAGATTGAATCAGTAAAAAGTCTCAACAAAGAAGAGCCCAGGACCTGACGTCTTCACTGCTGAATTCTACCAAACACTTAAAGAATAACTAATACCAATTATTCTCAAACTCTTTCAGAAAATGAAAGAGGAGGAAATTTTTCCAAACTCATTCAATGAGGTCACAATTACCCTGATACCATAACTCGGCAAGGACACAACAACAACAGAAAGGGGAAACCATAGGCCAATATCCCTGATGAACATATTGCACATGTTCTTAACAAAATACTAGCAAACCAATTCAACAATGCATTAAAAAGATTGTTCACCATGATCAAATGGGATTCTTCTCCCGGGTGCAAGGACGGCTCAACATATGCAAATCAATAAATGTGATACATCAGTGGAATCAAGGATAAAAACCATATTAGCACCTCAATAGACACAGAAAAAGCATTGGACAAAATTCAACATTGCCTCATGATAAAGCTCTTAAGTTAGGTATAATAGGAACCTACCTCAACACAATAAAGGCCATATATGACAAACCCCTAGCCAACATCATACCAAACGTGGAAAATTTGAAAGCTTTACGTCTAAGATCTGGAGTAGGATAAGGATGCCCTCTTTTAACACTTTTATTCAACACGGTACTAGAAGACCTAGCTATAGCAACTAGTCAAAAGAAAGAAATAAAGGTCATCTAAATTGGAAAGGGGGAAGTCAAATTGTCCCTGTTTGCAGATGGCATGATCTTATATATAGAAAACCATGAAGGCTTCACCAAAAAGGCTCTTAGAACTGATAAATCAATTCAGTAAAGTTGCATGCTACAAAAATCAACATAAAAAATCAGTAGTATTTTAATACATCCATAACAAACTAGTGGTAAAAGAAATCAAGAAAGGAAATCCATTTACAATAGACACACACACACATACAGACAGACACACAAACTAGGAATAAATTTAACCAAGGAGGTCAAAGAGCTCTACAAGGGAAAATATAAAACACTGATGAAAAAATTGAAAAGGATACACAGAAAATAGACATCCTGTGTGCATGGGTTGGATAAATTAATATTGTGAAAATGACCATACTACCAAAAGCAATCTATAGATTCAGTGTACTCCTTATCAAAATACCAATGGCATTCTTCACAGAAATAGGAAAAAAATTCTAAAATTAATTTGGAACTACTAATGACTTCGAATAGCCAAAGCAATACTGAGCAAAGAGAACAAAGCTGGAGGCATCAAACTACTGGACTTCAATATATACTACAAAGGTATAGTAACCTAAACAACACGGTACTGGCATAAAAGCAGACATGTAGACCAATGGAACAGAATAGAGAACCCAGAAGTAAACCGATGTACTTACAGACAGTTGATTTTTGAAAAATGTACCAAGAACATTTATTGGGAGAAAGGACAGTCTCCTTAGTAAACAGTGCTTGGACAACTGGATATTTATATGCAGAAGAATGAAACTAGTCCCCCTATTTGTCACCATATACAAAATTCAACTCAAAATAGATGAAAGACTTAACTGTAAGACCTGAAACTATGAAACTATTGATAGTAGAAGGCAGCGTAGAGGAAATGCTTTAGGACGTTGATCTGAGCAGATATTTTATGGAGAAAATCTCAAAAGCACAGGAAACAAAATCAAAATGGGACAAGTGAGATTATACTGAACTAAAAATCTTCTGCACAGAAAAATAAACAACAGAATGAAGAGGCAACTTGCAGAATCAAATAAAATATTTGAAAACTATTCATCCGACAAGAGATTAACATCCAGAATGTACAAGGGACTCAAACAATTCAACAGCAAAAAAACAAACAATCTGATTAAAAACAGGGCAAATGAGCTGAATACAAATCTCTTAAAAGAAGACACACAAATGGCCAATAGATATATGAAAAAATGCTCAACACAACAAATCATCAGTAAAATGCAAATCAAAGCCACACCTCACCCCAGTTAGAACAGCTATTATGAAAAATACAAAAAATAACAGATGCTGTGAGGTTGTGGAGAAAGGGGAATGTGTGTACTCTGTTGGTGAGAATGTAAATAGTACAGCCATTATGGAGAACAGTATGGGGGCTCCTCAAAAATCTAAAAATAGAACTACTATATGGTCCAGCAATCCCACTTCTGGGTATATATCCAAAGGAAATAAAATCAGTATGTTGAAGAAATATCTGCACTCTGGTGTTTACTGTAGCATTATTCACAATGGCCAAGATATGGAATCAACTTAAGTGTCTATCAGCAGATGAATGGATAAAGACAATGTATATGCAAAAGAATACTATTTAGACATAAAAAAGAACAAAATTCTGTAATTTGCAGCAACATGGATGAGCTTGGAGGACATTATGTCGAAATATGAAAAAAAGCCAAAACAGAAAGATAAGTACCACATGTTCTCACTCATCTGTAGAAGCTAAAGTAGTTAAGCTCATACAAGTAGAGAGTAGAATAGTGGTTACTAGATGCAGGGAAGGCTGTTGGAGGATGAGAGGGAGGGCCTAGCTAATGGATGCAAAGCACAGGTCGATAGGAAAAATACATTCTAGGGTTCCATAGCACTGCGGGATGACTCCAGTTAGCAACAATTTATTCTATGTTTTCAAATAGCTAGAAGAGTGGATTTTGAATGTCTGCAGCACAAAGAAGGAATAAATGTTTGAGGTGGCATGTAATGATTTGGTCATCACATGTTGCATACATTTATCAAAATATCACATGTACCCCATAAATATGTGCAATTATAATGTGTCAATTAAAAAGAATACAAGCAAAAAAATGAGATACTACATGTGCCCTTGGCATTGCGCCAAGGGCTTGATGAGTGCTTGGTTGTGCTGTGGTGGTCAATGCTATTATTCTATTTTATTTATTTATTTATTTTTTGAGACGGAGTCTCACTCTGCCGCCCAGGCTGGAGTGCAGTGGTGCGATCTCGGCTCACTGCAAGCTCTGCCTCCTGGGTTCACACCATTGTCCTGCCTCAGCCTCCCGAGTAGCTGGAACTACAGGCGCCTGCCACTACGCCCGGCTAATTTTTTTGTATTTTTAGTAGAGACGGGGTTTCACTGTGTTAGCCAGGGTGGTCTCGATCTCCTGACCTCGTGATCCACCTGCCTCGGCCTCCCAAAGGGCTGGGATTACAGGCATGAGCCACCGCGCCCGGCCAATGCTATTATTTTAAAGCAGTAACTGGATCATGTTCCTATCCTTTTCTGAAACATAGTAGCTGTCCAGAGTTTGGCTCTCACAGCCTTCCTGATGGGCCTCCTCCTGCCTCCTCACCACTCTGAATGCTGGTGGCTCTGGCATGCTGCAGTTCCTGTCCTTGCCTGTCACATCTCTACATCTCTGTCACCTCCCTTATCTGGCATGGCCTTCTCCCCTTACTTTGGCCTGACTCATTCTTCCCACCTGGTTAGGTCAGTTGCCATTGGATACTCTCTCATCCCCCATTCCAAATGACCTTCTTCTCCCTTCTGGCCCTCCCACAGCACATAGCCTGGGTCTGATTTGACTCTATTCTGTGTCTTCCTCTAAACTGTAAGTTTCTTAAGCCAGGGTCTAGTTTGATTCCTTGATTGGATGTAATATGTCTTTTGCGCATTATAGCTGCTCTACATGTGGGTTGGATAAGCAACACGTGCCACAGACTTGTGACCTCTGGAGGGTCTGTGCACCGCTTTGGTACCTCCTGCTGATCTCTGTGCTGAGGCAGGTGGAGGGAGACCTCAAGCTCAACTTTGCGCTCCACCGTCCCCTGCTGGACGTTGCTACTACATCAGACCACACAGCCTGGGTCTGATTTGACTCGATTCTGTGTCTTTCTTTAAATTGTAAGTTTCTTAAGCCAGGGTATAGTTTAATTCCTTAAGTAGACTCCTCCTTGCTGAATTTGTCTGCGGCCTCAAAATCCTTCTGAAGGCACCACTTACTCTTAGTTGCCACAGCCCATCCATCCAAGGTGACAGGTGACAACCAGGTCTCTCTGACCTGTACTGTGAAAAGTCATGCTAACTTTTCAAAAGGATTGTTTTGCTTATTTATAGATTTTAAAATCAGATTAAAAGGTTCAGCTTCTTTAAGAAGTCTTAAGCAAGACATAAAGTTTAAAAAATCTTGTCAGAGGTCCTGTTATGTGTCTGAATCTGGCGCTGATGCGTGCCCACTACGTTGGGAGGGCAGAGTGAGGAATGCTGTGGTCAGCTTAACTCCTGATAGAAAAGGGGATGGTCGTGAGGAAATGTGATGTGAAAAGTAAATACTCACTGGATGGGCAGATCTCAAGCTGTGAAAGACAGACATTTCTGTGTAAACCGGAGCAGAAAGATGGGTTGGATGGGGATCTCCCAGGGAGAAATGGAGTATTACAGAACACTTTCCATTGTCTTGTTGACAATGAAAATATTACACAGCCTTTTCATACTTCATTGTAATCCCAGAGCAATGTTTGAAGTAGGTGGAGGAACTTTCTAGAAATTACTGGAATGCTTCAAACACCTAAGGAAAAGCAGTTTGGTGAGGTGAACTCTCTCACCTACGTTGCTTTATAACAATAGAAGAGGATGTGATCTCCATTTGACTGGGTGAATCAAAGCTGGGGAGGGGATGGGCTTAGGTCATGCAACTAGTAACTGGAGACGCCAGAATTTGGGCTCTGTCTGGCTCTGAGGTTCCAATTCCTTTTCCTTTTCCTTTACCATGGACAGTATGTAGAGCCGTTTCTAAAATGCCTTGAGTCATCTTACTCCCTAGGCGCTTACTCCCTAGTCATCTTACAGCACTAGGTGCTGATATCGGCTAGTGACTTCCGAGTGAACGAAGCCAGTGTTTTGCTGAGATGGTGTTTGCAGCCCAGTCTCTTCCATATTTAGACCTTGCCCAGCTACCCCTGCCGGTTGGGATGCCCTGAACACAGCCCGGAACTTACAGGACTCTGTGTCTCTGCTCCCGGGTTGCCTGCATCAGCCTTCCCCACCGTCTCTGTCTGTTGAAACCTCACCCAGTGATGCGGAGCTGGTGGAGTTTCTGGTGATGCTTTCCCAATTTCCCTCTGCAGAGTCGACCTCCTTCTCTGGGTCCTCGTGAAACTTGATTCCAGCACCGATGATTCCCTGCCCTGTACGGGAGTAGCTTATTTAGCTCTCTCGTTCTCAGTGGGCTCTCAACTCCAAGAGGTAAGGATGGAAGCTTAATCATCAGCTCCCAGGTCCCAGGACAGCATCAGTCACACAGTGGGGAACTCAGCCATGGAGAGTTGAATTCAGTGAATCATACTTAGCCTCAGGTGAATCCAGGCCTCTAGGAATTAGCCTTAGGGACCTCACTGTCTTAACTTCTTTGGGAGACCTTGGAGTGTCATAGAATAAAATCCATTACTGACATCTTCCTTGTGGTCCATGTCACCTGCCACTCGGAGACAGGGAAATTGAATTGGCTTGGTGAGGCTGGTTCTTCATAATGCCCTCCGGATGGCTCTCGGCATGGTGCATCTCTCTGCAGGTGTCCAGGCTCTTCTCAGTCCTTAGGTGGTGGAAATGATTGATCAGGACCATACTTTTCCTTTTTAAAAACAAGGATATTGTGACTTCCATTTTCTAACCCTTGGAGGTTGCTGGCTCCAGGGTCTCAGCAGTGATGCCCTGAGGCTGGCTCTGTGGCACCTGTCAGCCCCCCAGAAGCTGTCATTTGTCCTTGCTGAGCTGGGGACTGCCTCTCTCCAAGGGCTGTGCCACCATGTCTCCCTCCTGTGTTCTCTGGACAAGGTATTATACTTCATTGATCAAAAGCTCCTGCTCTTCAGAAGGCTGATTCTATTTTTCAAGAGTTGGTTTTGAGGGCAGTTTGTTTTTAACCGTTACATGTGATTGGACTTCAGTTTCATTGTTATGTATACTTAGCAGTTTAAGATGAGTTTTGAAAAAAAACAACAACAGTTCAGTCTTATTTGTGACAACTTGTGTGACTAATTAATGGTCTGCAGTGCACCGTGAAACTTGCAAGGCACCACATAAACACTGAATCATAACACATTTCTTGTTTGAAATTGTATTAGCAAATTGAACATCTGTATTACAGCAATACAGCATATTAGTAACTTCAACAGCTTTTATTGATTCACCTTGTTAAGCAGGAAAATAATCCTTGTAGCTTATAAAGCTCCTGAAAGTTCTAGGAGGTGCCATTTTGGAAGTGAATTGAGTCGAATAAATGAAGGCAGATGTTAAGCATTTAATTGGCTCTTTGCTCCCAGCTGACTCTGTCAATTTTGGAACCATTGTCAGAGATGATATAATTCATCCATATGAAACTGACAAGGTGAGTTCGATGCTGTTGGTCTCTAGGGAGGAGGGGCTGGCTATGCAGAGTTAATGGTTAATACCTGGCTAATGCCACTTGTATTAGTCAGGGTTCTCTTAGAGGGACAGAATTAACAGGATACATATAGGAGATATATGTGTGTGTGTGTGTATATATATATAAGTTTATTAAGTATTTTATATATGTACGTGAAGGGGAATTTATTAAGTATTTTATATATATGTATAAAGAGGAGTTTATTAAGTATTAACTTACATAGTCACAAGGTCCCACAATAGGCTGTCTGCAAGCTGAGGAGCAAGGAGAAGCAGTCTGAGTCCCAAAGCTGAAGAACTTGGAGTCCAGTGTTCGAGGGCAGGAAGCATCCAGCACGGGAGAAAGATGTAGGCAGGGAGGCTAAGCCCATCTCTCCCTTTCATGTTTTTCTGCCTGCTTTATATTTGCTGGAAGCTGATTAGATTGTGCCCACCAGATTAAGGGTGGATCTGCCTTCCCCAGCCCGCTGACTCAAATGTTAAACTCTTCTGGCAACACCCACATAGACACACCTGGGATTAATACTCTGTATCCCTCAATCCAATCAAGTTGACACTCATTATTAACCATCACACCACTGTAGCTTGGTCTTCACAGAGTTTTCTACTAAAGTTCCTCAGTAGCAGAGAGGAACAGGGAGAAAGGCTGTGGCAGCTGACCCCGAGTGGCCCACAACATTCGTTTTAAAATCTTGAGGCTTATGTGAAATGTTCAATTGCTTTTGTTTTCTACTCCGTGTTCACATTTTCCTCCAAATCTCCATCTAAAAAGGTTTGACTGGGAAGAGGCCTCTTTTATAATTCTGTGGATTCTGGAACCCTCAGGCTCAAATACTGGCCTTGAGAGGCAGATATAAAAATGATGATCAAAGGGGTATAAAAAAGACACTAGAAAACAACCAAAATAACTTTGATGCTTAAAATGTAATTCTTGTACATTTTAAAATAACTAAAAGAGTAGAATCAGATTGTTTGTGACACAAAGGATGTAATGCTTGAGGGGACATATACATCATTTTTTGTCTTTCCCTTTTTTTTTTTTTTTAAGACAGAGTCTCACTCTGTTGTCCAAGCTGGAGTGCAGTAGTGCACTCACTGCAGCCTTGACCTCTAGGACTCAAGTGATCTTCCAGCCTCAGCCTCTCAAGTATTTGGGATGACAGGCGTGTACCACCACACCCAGCTAATTATTTTGTATTTTTCACAGAGATGGGGTTTCGCCATGTTGCCCAGGCTGGTCTTGAACTCCTGGGTTCAAGCGATCCGCCCACCTCTGCCTTCCAGAGTGTGGGATTACAGATGTAAGTGCTCTGCTGGATACTCCATTAATATGCATTGCATGCCTGTATCAAAACATCTCAGATATCCTATACATATATACATTTACTATGTACCCACAAAATTAAAATGGAAAAAAAATTAAAAGGAAAAAAAGTTAAAAGAAAATAATTTAATTTTTAAGCAAGGAAAAGAAAATTGCTGAGTTGAGACAAGGGGCAGAGACCATGATGGCATTTAGGGCGACCACTCAGTAGGGATGGATTGGCAGCGGAGACCGAGGTGGGGACCAGGCGATGGGCTGTCTCAGCCATCAGTGGAGATCGTGGTGGCCTCATCCAGCTGGGATCTGGGGCTGGAACCAAGAGGACAGATTTTGTTATGAAGCAGCAGGAGGAACTGATGGGACATGGTGATGCCAGCATGAGAGGAAGAGGAGAAATCAACTCAATGATTAGTAGACACTGAGCACTTCCTGTGTGCCAGGTGCTATGCTGGGCATTTCAGTTCCTCATGGGAACTTCCCAGCCACCTGGGGTGATCGGTTTGGGCAACTCCGATGAGGAATATGGGGCTTAGTGAAGTTGAAGTCATGTCCAGTTCTCCCCTGCTGAGTAGCGGGACCTATGTCTACCCTTGGAATGGTTCCGGAGATGCTTCTGAGGCAGAGTCAGCAGGCCTTGGGGATGCCTGGGGTAGGAGTGGGGAGAGGAGGGGGGATTTCCCTACCCTTCTCTTGTAAATCTTAGCCCCAGGACCTTCTCATCCAAACACACTCCCTCCACCCCATGTGATTCACCCATTCTTAACACCAGACCCATCTCCAGCCTCTTAGAAGGAGCACTGACTTAGGAGTCTAGTGACCCAGGGCTGAACCCCACCTCAGCCCCTTCTAGTTGATTGCCTGCAAGTCACTTCACCTCTCAGAGCTTCAGCATCCTCCTCAGAAAGACGCTGGTAACAGTTTCATGGTGAGGATGAAAGAAACTCAAGTAAAAGAAGGCAGCACCAAGCCCAAGGCTAAGGTGATGCTCAATACACAGGTATTAAGTCAGTTTAACGTGCTTAGCCCATGTTGAATTGTACTAAATTGGGGAAATTCTGGGCTGTGGCACATGTTTTTGACATGAAAAGAGTTGGCTGGGCACGGTGGCTCATGCCTGTAATCCCAGCACTTTGGGAGGCTGAGGCAGGCAGATTACTTGAGGTCAGGAGTTTGAGACCAGCCTGGCCAACATGGCGAAACCCTGTTTCTACAAAAAATACAATGATTAGCAGGGCATGGTGGCTCACACCTGTAGTCCCAGCTACTTGGGAGGCTGAGGCAGGAGAATCGCTTGAACCTGGGAGGTGGAGCTCACAGTGAGCCAAGATTGTGCCATTGCACTTTAGCCTGGGTGACAGAGCAAGACTCTGACTCAAAAAAAGGTAATTATTACTCTTTGGATTTGTCAGTATTGGTGTGTATCCTGCTGTGTCCCCAAACATTGGGATATATCCTGTTTTGCGTCAATAATAGGCCACCTCTGAAACATCTGTGAAGCCCCCTTCATGTGAGAGTGGTCAATCTTTCCTGTTCAGTAAATTCAGCTCTAAAAATATCACCTGCTTTCCCCACAAATCATCTTCCCTTTGCACCTTGTCAGTGGCTCTGTGCTGCGAAGCTGCCCCTCTGTTGGCCAGTTTCCTGTGTGCACATCGTCCTCTCTTGGCTTTCTCTCCAGTTGTGGCTGTTTACATAAAGGAATCCTTGTGATCCACGGAAGATGCACTAAGAACCTCTGATCCCGCAAGAGAAGGGTTGATGAAGGTGAGTTGATGCAATTTTAAATGAACATTGTAAAAGAAGTTTTAAAAGTCACAGTGCTTACTTGATAATTTGATAATTTAAAGCAGTCTAGCCATGTCTTCATTTCCTAGTACCACAGAGTATCACAAAACAGAAATGTATTGTCTCACAGTTCTGGAGGCTGGAAAGTCTGAAATCAAGCAATCGACAGGGTTGTTTTCTTTTGAGGTCTGTAAATGAGAATCTGTTCCTGGCTTCCCTCCTAGCTTCTAGTAACCTCAGGGGTTTCTTGGCTTATAGATGACCTTCTCTTTGTATTTCCACATTGTTCTCTATATGTGTGTCTGTCTCTGTCAAAATCCTGCTTTTTTATAAGGACACAAGTCATGTTGGATTAGAGACCAACTGAATCCCCTCATGATGATTGATCAGCAGACTCTATTTCCAAATAAGGTCACATTCACACAACTGGGAGTTAGGACGTCAACAGCTTTTTGGGGGTGATAATTCAAGCCATAACATCCTGCTAGCAAGGAAAACAGCACTCAGTGCTATGTATAACAGATATCTGGCTACCGATAAGTCTATTTTACTTTCCTGAGTGGCCCCTCATGTCTAAGTTTTAAAACTTTAATATACACCATCTCTCTGTTGTATGGGAAACTTCTGCTTAGTACATTCAGGTAACGTTTATTGGCACTTAGCATAAGTTAGAATTATAGCAGATATTATCCTGTATGTTACCTGAGACTCTATAGAGCTTATCTAATGTCAGAACCTTCAAGGTATTTGTTTTGCAGATGAACACATTGAAACTGAGTCACACAGCCAGTAAGTGATTTAGCTGGGTACAAACATCTGTCTCCTTGACATCAGACCTGGTGATCTTTGAAGAGCTGTGCCTCTGTTGAGCAGTTGTAAAGCAGAGACCTGCAATGGCAGGTGTGAAGGCAGGAGGCAGAGGAGCTTCTCAGAGGTCCAGGTTGTGTCCTCTTGGCTGAACTTTGGCTGGGGCCGAGGCTAAGGAGGAAGCCAGTACTCAGCTGAGAGTTTGGACTGTGTGCCTCACATTCACCCATTTTCATTTGATTGGTATATTTATCTTAATTCCATAGGTGGGAAGAAGGATGATGCTTCCCTGTAGTCTTGAAATGTGTGATCTTGTTTACAGTTGTCTGGCATGCCATTCAGTTCCCTTCATAGAGCCCTGTAAATAATGAATGAAATATCAGTTTTCTTTCAGGTTCAGTATGGAGAATGGTTAAGAAACAAAATACAATTAAAAGATAAAGAAAAAAAGTCAAGACCTAAAGTTCTACAGACAGAGAGGGGAAATAGTCTCAGGCACAACACGTCAAAGATCTCCAGCCTGATGTCAAGGAGATGGAAGTTTGTACCCAGCTACCTCACTTACTGGCAGTGTGACTCAGCCTCCATGTCTTCATCTACACAACAAATACCTCGAAGGTTCTGAAATTAGATAATCCCTATAAGAGGTCTCAGGTAATGTTCCCAAGTTGTTAATCCAGGTTTTATTTTATTTATTTATTTATTTTCTGCTGAGCAATTAAAAAAATTAGTTTTTGATTTTTTTCTAAACAAGAGCTTCATTAAGATAAATTCACACATCATAAGCTTCATTCTTTTAAAGTGCACAATGCAGGGAGTTTTAATACATTCACAACATTGTATATCAATCACCACTAATTCCAGAACATTTTATCATTTTAAAAGAAGCTTTCTACCCATTAGCATCACTCCTCATTCCTGTCTTTCCCCAGTCCCTGCAAACCACTAATCTGCTTTCTGTCTTTATGGATTTGCCTATTCTAGATATTTCCTATAAATGGAATCATATGACAGGTGGTCTTGTGTAAACAGCCTCTTTAACTTGACAAAATCTTTTCAGAGTTCATCTGCTGTAGCATGCGTCAGTACTTCATTCTTTTTTTGGGGTGAATAATAGTCCATTGTATGGATATACCACATTTCATTTGTCCATTTTTCAGTTGATGGACATTTGAATCGTATCCACTTTTTGACTATGATTAATAATACTTCTATAAGCATTTGTATGTAAGTTTTTGTGAGGAAACATATTTTCAGTTCTCTTGAGTATGTATCTAGGAGTGGAATTGCTGGTCATGTGGTAACTCTATGTTTCATATATTGAGGAATTGTCCAACTACCTTCCCCAGCAGCCACACCGTTCTGTATTCTCAATAGCAGTGTCTGAGGGTTTCAGTCACTCCATATCCTCACCAGCACTTGTTATTGTCTTTTTAATGTTCTCCATCCTAGTAGGTGTGAAGTAGAATCTCACTGTGGTTTTAATTTGCATTTCCATGATGACTAAGGATGGTGAGCATCTTTTCATGTGCTTATTGGCCACCTATAGATCCTCTTTGGGAAAATGTTTATGAAGATCCTTGGCCCACTTTTTAATTGGGCTATTTGACTTTTTGCTATTGGGTTGTGAGAGTTTTCATATGCAGAGTTTCATATGCAGGGTTTTTCATATGCATAATCCTTATCACATATATGATTTGCAATTATTTTTTTCCCATTCTATGAGTTGTCTTTTTTAGGTCTCATTTTAATTGACTTGGTAGATATTATTTTGAAAAGGTTTTTCTTCCAGCACATTAGAGGTGGCCTGAGATTCAGCAAGTAAGTGTGATGTACCCAGTGTGGTGCTTGGCATCTTGGTATGCGTTGCTGTCCCAGCTCTGGTGCCGCAGGTGGGCCAGGTGCCACTTAATGATTGACTGTTCTGAATGCTATGAAGAATGTGAATGGCTCCTTAAATAATTTTTTCAGAACAAGAGTTGTTACTTCCTTCATTTGCCATCTCTTCTAAGTTGAAATGAGAAACCCCCCACATTTTCTGAAAATGTGGCCTATATTATGAACAGAAAGAAACTTGGGTGTTCTTTCCACTTAATGAACCATGTTGTAAAGATCTATCCTACCCCAGCTGTACAAAGGAATATTTCCCCTCTCTGTAGAACTTTAGGTCTTGACTTTTTTTCTTTTTCTTTTAATTACATTTTGTTTCCTAGCCAGCTCTTCTTCACAAATTACCAAAAAAACCCCACAAGATTTCTTAATGTTTTTCCTGTTAACTTAATTAGTGGTCCTAATGAGGGATGTGAACTGGAACCTAGTTTTGTGTTTTCAGAAACATTTCTGAGTCAAAATCACATGTCACACGTTTTCCTCCCCTGTAATGAAATTGGACAAATTAAGTACATTTTCTTTCTCCTCCTTTTTCTCCTGCCAGTTTTTGATTGGATATTTCCCTTCTGCCAGATGCAATCTGCTTTTGTCTTCTGGCTTTCTTCTGAACTTTTGGTTTTATAAGTTGAAAATATAACCTCCCCACGACACTGATCTGGTTTTGTGACTAGGTAGTTATTTTTAATGTCTGAACTTGATTTGGCTGCCGCTGTCTGAGATACAAAATGTGATGGCTTCTCAGAGCCAAGCTAGTGTGGTTTTCACTAATCTTTTTCTCATTTAAGATTTAACTCCAGATGAAGGTGAAATATTTTACATTCTGGCCAATTCGTAAGTTTACTGGCACTGAACACTTCGTGCCATTTGCTACAAGCTGCCTTATTTTTATTACCAGAGCATTTGAAAAACATGCACGTATTTTAGAGACCACATGAAGGATCTTCTCCCTTGACTGGAGGGGGAAACCAAGACTCAAAGAGGTTGTGAATTGCTGAAGATCTCCCAGCAAATCCAGGGTAACAACCCACAAACCACAAACGATAAGGATGATAATCCAAGGGTCAAGTATTAAATATAAAATGAAGTATTAACATTTGTATTATCCCCTTTCCCCAAATCTCATTTCTAATGGATGAAGATGAAGAAGGAAACCGCTGGCTGGACTGGAAAGCCCCAGTCTGTTGTTTTGTGCCTGCCTCTGACAGAACTCTTGTCCAGCTGTCTCAAGTCCTCTTTGAAATGAGGCAGGGAAATCAATAAATGTAATCACCCTCTTTGAGCTTCAATTTCCCCACCTATGAACCAGGACCTCCCCAGCCAGGTGGTGAGAATCAAATGGGAGCATGTGAGTGGATGTCATGGACCAGTTAGTGGCCTTGTTGATCTGGAGGTAATGCATACGATGAGGTGACAAATACACACATGCAGAGGCTGTCACCTAGCGGTGTTGCAGAGTAAATTCCAATACAACAGCATTGTCACTTCATAAATAGCTGATTGGTTTCACCTCGTGCCACATTTTAGCAGTTGCTCGTGACTGTCTGAAGGGCTGCGTTAAGGAGGCTTCTGAGACTGTGTCCACGCTTAGCTGGACAGATAGGTCTGCTCTGAATCCAGGGGTGGGAGATCTTGGTTTCTACCACCTATTTGCCATCCGTGGGCTACACAAATGCACAGCATTTTAATAGGCAGGAGTGTGAAGCCATTTTGACTTGCGAAGGGGAAAGCTTCTAACTGTGTGGGCCTGACTTTGACCACAATACAATTTCCTCACTTGTGATAACTTTGCTACAGGCAAGAGATGGTTCAATTTTACAGCCTTAGAAGGGGTGTGCCCCGAGTCCCTGTAATTCTCGGGGATTAGGACACCAGTGTGTGCTCCAAATCTGTCACAAGCCATTGAAACTCACTTGCTTTTGGTGTAGCAATTGATCTCCCACATTATTTACCCTCCTTCTGATGGCCAGAATTCCGGGGCCTGCTGTCAAGAAAATGGCAGATTGGGTTTATTTCAGGACACATCCAGCGAGTCAGTTGAAATGGGTTGCCCAGTCCCCCAGTGTTAAATTCCTGTTTTGTTACCATGTGGTGGATTGTGCTTTGTCGTCTCACATTCCTGGTCTGCGGTCTTGAGGACCCAGGGTCCGCCCCTGGCATCGTTCTCTGCTCCTGGAGGCTGCATGGTGCGAAAGGTCAGTGGTGTGGAAGCCTCTGTGAGATGCCATGATTCACGTTTTGGATCTTTGAGCACAAAATGAATCTTCGATGGAGGAGCTCACACCTGGCCCCAACGTGTGGGTCACGTCCAAGCCCAGAATTTATTGCATATGATTTTCCTCTCTTGTCTCACGTGATTATTGTTGCTCTTTTCTTTCTTTCTTTTTTTTTCAAAGGTTCAGTCGTTTGGGGAAAGGATTGTGCTTTTCATTCTAAACGTCATTATTTTTGGAAGACTGGAGAGAAATTTGGATGATGATGACATGTTTTTTCTACCTCACTCTGTGAAGGAACAAGCTAAAATCCTGTGGAGATGTGGAGCGGCTGTTGGGTTTTACACAACCAAGATGAAAGGTGAGGGATGCACGGCCACTACTTCAGGCTGGACTGAGCGGGGCTCTCTAGGGCTCTGCCTGGCCTGGAGGGTTCCCTCAGCACCAGCTGTGTGGAGAGAATCTTCTCTCGTGGATTAAGTTGGGTGTAAATGAACCCCATGTATGGATTCCATTTCCACATTTCTCATTTCAGTGGTAAACATGGTCAAAAGCATGTCCCTTTGATTTCCAGGCAGTGCCATGTCCCCTCTAAAAAACACCTAATTGTAGTTAATGGTATAAAATTCATTTCTTTCCTTCAGTGTTACTAGTTAGTTGTCAGGAAAAATACCAGTGCTAATAGCTGACATGTGGAGCAAAAGCACCTTGGATGCCAAGATTTATAGACTTTACCTCAGAAGAGAGGGAGTCCGGCCATGATAACAAGGTTAGGGTGAAAATCTCTGACTCGAAGGGCAGTCGCCAGTGATAAGTGTGGGACTAGTACCATTTTGCTGAACGGATTTGTCTCGTCTTTTTTTTTTTTTTTTTTTTTTTTTTTTAATTTTTTGAGGCAGGGTCTTGCTTGATGTCGCTCAGGCTGGAGTACAGTGGCACGATCACGGCTCACTGCAGCCTCAACTTCCCTGGGCTCAGGTGATCCTGCCGCCTCAGCCTCCTGGGTAGCTGGGACTCCAGCCACATCTGGCTAATTTTTGTATTTTTTGTAGAGATGGGGTTTTGCCATGTTGCCCAGGCTGGTCTCGAGCTCCTGAGTTTAAGCCATCTGCCCGCTGCAACCTCCCAAAGTGCTGGGATTGCAGGTGTGTGCCACTGCGCCTGGCCACCGGTTTTCTTCTTTAAAGTTGCTTTCTTTTTTTCATTCTTTCTTTTCTTCTCTCTCTCTCTCTTTTTTTTTTTTTTTTTTTTTTTTTTTTTTTTTTTT
>NW_016814733.1:1462629-1528033 GCF_001698545.2 Rhinopithecus bieti | reverse complement strand
TTTTTGAGATGGAGTCTTGCTTTGTCACCCAGGATGGAGTGCATTGGCACAATCTCTGCTCACTGCAACCTCTGCCTCCCAGGTTCAAGCGATTCTCCTGCCTCAGCCTCCTGAGTAGCTGGGATTACAGACACGTGCCACCACACCAAGCTAATTTTTGTATTTTTAATAGAGATGGGGTTTCACCATGTTGGCCAGGTTGGTCTCGAACTCCTGACCTTGTGATCTGCCCTCCTCAGCCTCCCAAAGTACTGGGATTACAGGCATGAGCCACCGCGCCTGGCAGAGTATACATTGTTTCTAAGCATTTTAGCTATGCCTTTTCTGTCTGCTTGTAACTTTAAATCTTATTTTTTATTTTTTTAGTAACTCATGGTGTATTTATAAAATGAATAAAAAGTGTATAAAATGAATAAAACGTGTATCTACCAAAATACACTTTTCACTGAGAAAAATAAATAAAATAGACAAATGGATCTACACAAAGTAAACATTAACTTTGGTAGATTTCAGTGTAGTTCATAACAAGCATATTTGCCCTTATTCCCCAGAGCTGCTCAACTACCAAAATTTTAAAATATTTTTAACTGAGATTTTATTATGTTGACATTTGTTTCTCATTCCACATCATCTTCAGCCAAGCTCTGAGCACTTACAATTCTCTGACTAATTGTTGGGAGCTTAGTCAGAAGCATCTGGAACACTGGTGGTGGAAGAGTTTGCTGTAAGACCTGCAGTAACTGCTGTGGCTGTCCACACACAGCAATTGCATTTGTGTGATGGTCTACGCCCTTCTCATATTCACCTTGAGCTAGTAACTCTTCACCAAGCTGTATTTCTTCAAGGAAGAACTTCTGAACAGCTTCAGCATCTTTAAGGTCAGGTAACTTGGAAAGCCCAGCTCTCTCCTTGGCAAGCTTCTGTTTCTTTCTTCGTTCTCGAAGCCTGTTCTTCACTTCGTCTTTTGCGGTCGAAGTAGATGCAGTACCCAATAAAAAGGGCTCCGCATACACCGGCGGCGATGGCGCTGTTCCGACCATCTTCTCTACGACGCTGAGCGTGGATGGTGGCGGCAGGGACGGCGAAGGAGCGGTGGGCCACGAATCCTCAGAGCGGTGGGCGCAGCTCACACCCGACGGCCCACAGGCCAGGAACTAAATCTTATTTTTAAAAGTTGTAGAGTAAAATTCACTTTTGGGGGGCTTTACAACTCTGTGAATTTTAACCTATGTATAGGTTTGAATAACCACAACCACAATGAAAATAAACAATAGTTTCATTACCTCCCCTGTACACTTCATCCCCCCTCCCCATAACCCCAGCAACCCCTGGTCTGTTCTCCATCACTACAGTTTTGTCTCCTTTAGAATATCTTATATGTGAAATCAGGCAGTGTTTAGCCATTGGAGACTGACTTCTTTCACTCAGCATTGTGCCTTTGAGATTCATCCACAATAATGTGTGTATCAGTAGTTTGTGGCCCATTACTGCTGAAGAGCCCAGTCAGTTTTCAAACAAGTGAGTGCTTTTATACAGAATAAATAAGATATTTTCAGGTAGACCCCTCTTTGGACACATTTTGCTAATAGGGTGGTTTGAGTTTCTCCCTTTGTTTGATGGTTCTGTAATTGTCTTTCTGACAAAATATTGACACTTCAGCCATTTCACTATTTCATGTTGAAATTTTCCCTAGGTAATCAAAATTGTGAGGTTTTACTTTAACTTTTGCTTTAAAACCACCATTCCACAAAACTGTTAGCATTCAAGGGAAGAAAATACTGGACTGGGTAGTGGAGAGTCGGTCAATTTAAGGCAGAGCTAGTAAGTATTTTGGTTTTGTATAAAAATCTAAAAAGAACACCTTTGCATTTCAGATTCCTGAAAGCCCAACACAAATGATTCCTGAAAGTCCTTGAACAAATGCAAGGGCAACACTTAAAATATTAAACTAGGTGATTTGGAGCCCAGGCAAGCATGGGACCTGTGAGATGACAGTGACACTGTGGAGTCGGCCTCAGCCCTGCCTGTCACCAGGGCCTTCAGTTCTGTGTCTTCCCCAGACACCAGGCCCACAGGGACCTCCTATACTGTTGTTCCATCAAGCAGGGACCACCTTGCCATCTTCCGGACTTTAGTAGAAGCATAGCCAAAAATGGAGGGGCAAGAGTGCAGTGTTGTTTCAGGTACCAAGTCTACCACCCAAAGAGAAGGGACTTGCCACTGCAAGGAATAGAAGTCTACTCCTGGAATTACAAGAAGGGAGGGCACTGGAAGAGGGCAGGGGAAGTTCGTGGGGTGCTGCCTGGCTTCTAAGGCCAGGATGGTGACTCCACAGCTGCTAGTGGGGTGCTACTCTGCTAGTCTCTTTGCAGACCAGCTTCCTTTACTTACTGAAGTTTCTTGCTCCCTTAGAATGTTGACTTTAGTTTGCTGTGATGCCAGCCTGGCTTCTAACTGTACTGCTTTCAAGGACCGGGACCTACTATAGTGCTAGACCAGCTGGCTGGTGGATTGGTTTCTTATGGATGGATCATGGGTCCACCTTTTGCTCAACTGTGGTCAAGTGGGCTGGGTGCTGTGGATCAGAGACAGCTGTCTAGCCCTGTGTCTTTAACTGAGGCTATGGTGGGGCAATTTTAAGGAAGAGCTATGGGTTTGGCAGATATCCCATAATAATCCATGGAAGAATCCTGGTGGTCTTGCCTAAAAGTATTCTGGTGTCAACCTGGGCTGGAATACTCTTAGTCAAGACCACCAGGCAGCCCTTTGTTGACAAGTCTAATTTTTAGATCCCCCCGCCACCCCAAGAGGACACAGCTTTGTGCTGCTCATGTAGTGTAGGATACAGGAATTCCGGGCTCTTCCCCAGACCTACTGAATCAGAAACTCTGCAGCGGGGCCCAGCAGTCTGTGTTAACAAGCCCTGCAAGTGATTCTCATGTACTCTAAAGTGTGAGAACCACTGATCTAAGGCACACATTCTCAGCAAGGGGTATTGCCCCAATGAGACAGTGATTTGTTTTTGGGGAGCAAAAAAAATCCTAGATATTTACAGTGGTTTGTGGCTTTTCAAAGATCAACATTATTTAACAAAGTCTTATTTTTTATCAGTATTTAATTAAAAATGTCTTAAAAGGCTACTTGAATTGGCCATAATGAAAAATGTTTAAGAAACACTGATTTAGGGTGTATAACTCGAACTGGGCTTTCCACCTGTGGAGTAGGCATGAGTTCAGCATTCCTAGGTAATGACGAAGCTCAACTGTTTTGCTAAATGACTGTAGCCATTTATATTCTCACCAGCAGAAGGTTGGAGGCTTTGTTGCTCCTTATCTTTGCCAACACTTGGTATTGTCCAGCGTTTTAGTGGTTGCTGATCTGAGGCTATGAAATGATATCTTATTTTAAAGCCTTTTTCCAATTGTTTCTAATATATAGTTTTTTTTTTTTTTTTTGAGATGGAGTTTTGGTCTGTTGCCCAGGTGTGCAGTGGCGTGATCTTGGCTCACTGCAACCTCCGCCTCCTGGGTTCAAGTGATTCTCCTGCCTCGGCCTCCTGAGTAGCTGGGACTACAGGCACACGCCACCATGCCTGGCTAATTTTTTGTATTTTAGTAGAGACAGGGTTTCACCATGTTGCCCAGGCTGGTCTCGAAATCCTGAGCTCAGGCAATCTGCCTGCCTCGGCCAATATATAGATTTTTAAGTATTGATTTTGGGTTTGTCAGCCTTGCTAAAATCTCCTATTAATTCTATAATTTGTTGGTAGTTTCTTTCCTTTTTGTTTCTAATTTTTTTATTGTAGTAAAATACACATAAAATAAAATGCATCTTACTTATTTTTAAGTGTATGGTTCAATGGTATTAAATATATTGATGATGTTGTATAACCATCACCACTATCCATCTCCAGAACTCTTTCCATATTATAAAATGGAAACTGTACCCATTAAACAATAACTCGCCATTTCACTCTCTCTCCAGTTCTTGAAACTACCATTTTACTTTGCTTGAATCTGACGATGTTAGGTGCCTCATATAAGTGGAATCACTCAGTGTTTTTCCGTCTGTGACTGGCTTATTTCACTTAGCATAATGTCCTCCAGTTTCACCTGTGTTATAGCATGTGTCAGAATGTCCTTCCTTTTTAAAACTGAATAATATTCCACTGTATGTATATGCCACATATTGCTTATTGATTCATTTGTTAGTAGACACTTGGATTGCATCCATGTTGTAGCTGTTGTGAATAATGTTGCTGTAAACATGGATATACAAATATCTCTTCGAGACTCTGGTTTAGGCATATACTCAAAACCGGAATTGCTGGATCATGTGGCAATTCTAGGTTTCATTTTTTGAGGAACTGCCGCACTGTTTCCCATGGTGGCTATACCACCTTACATTCTTACCAACAGTGCACAAGCGTTGTAATTTCTCCCCATTTTTCCTAACACTTATTTTTTTGTGGTAACCATCCTAATGGATATGAAGTGGTATCTCGTAGTTTTGATTTGCATTTCCCCAAAGATTACTGAGCATGTTTTTACATGCTTATTGGCCATTTGTATATCTTCTTAGGAGAAGTATTTATTCAAATCCTTTGCCTATTTTTTGTATTGGTTGTGTGTACGTAATTAAAAAAATTTTTTTAAATTACGTAATCTATACATATTTCTTTTTTACGACAGAGTCTCACTGTGTCACCCAGGCTGGAGTGCAGTGGCGCGATCTCGGTTCACTGCAAGCTCCGCCTCCCAGGTTCATGCCATTCTCCTGCCTCAGCCTCCTGAGTAGCTGGGACCACAGGCGCCCGCCACCACGCCCAGCTAATTTTTTGTATTTTTAGTAGAGATGGGGTTTCACTGTGTTAGCCAAGTTGGTCTCGATCTCCTGACCTTGTGATCCACCCGCTTTGGCCTCCCAAAGTGCTGGGATTACAGGAGTGAACCACCACGCCTGGCCATAATCTATGCATATTTCAAGACATCATGTTGTACACCAAAGATATATACAATATTTTCTGGCAATTAAAAAATATTAATTTATAAAATAATCATATTCAAATTGTGAATTTATCTCAAATTCATACAAAGCAAAATGGTGGTTTCAAGGACTAGAGGGAGAGGGAAACAGGGAGTTATTGTTTAATGGATACAAAGTTTCCATTTATAATATGGAAAGAGTTCTGGACATGGATGGTGATGATGGTTACATAACATTATTCATATTTAAAGTTTTTTAAATTGACAGATAGATATATATATATTTTTTGGTGTACAACAGGATGTTTTGAAATATGTCTAGATTGTGGAATGGCTAAATCAAACTAATTAATATACATATTACCTCACATATTTATCAGTAATTTGTAGTGAGAACACTTAAAATCTACTCTCATAACAATTTTCAAGTATACTATATGTTGTTATTAGCTGTAGTCACCATGTTGTACAGTAGATTTCTTAAGTTATTCTCCTGTCTATGTGAAATTTTGTATCTTTTGACCAACATCTTCCCAGTTTCTCCCCACCTCTAGCCCTTGGTAACCACCATCCTACTCTCTGCTTCTATGAATTGGACTTTTTTAGATTCTACATGTAAATGAGATCATGCACCCATTTTTAAAATGGGTTATTTGTTTTGTTGCTATTAGGTTGTATGTGTTCCTTAAATGTTTTAGATATTGACCCTTCATCTGATGTATGCTTTGCAAATATTCTCCCATTCTGTAGGTTGCCTTTTCATTCTGTTGATTGTTTCTTTTGTTATGCAGAAGCTTTTTAATTTGATGTAGTCCCCTTTGGGTATTTTTGCTTTTGTTGCCTATGCTTCAGGATCATATTCAAAAAAACCATTGTCCAGACCAATGTCATGGAGCTTTCCATGACATTATAGTAGTTTTACAGGTTTCAGCCTTACATTTAAATCTTTAATCCAGTTTGAGTTGGTTTTTGTATATAATGTGAGATAAGAGCCTAATTTCATTCTTTTGCATGTGGATATCCTGTTTTCCCAACACCGTTTAGTGAAATGACTGTCCTTTTTCCAATGTGTGTTCTTGGCATCTTTGTCAAAAATCAACTGATTGTACATATGTGAGTTCATTTCTGGGCTCATTATTCTGTTCCATTGCTATATCAGTCTGTTTTTATGTCGGTTCTATGCTATTTTGATTACTATAGTTTTGTATATGTTTTAAAATCACAGAGTGTGATGCCTGTGGCTTTATTCTTTCTAATTAAGATCACTTTGGGTATTTGGGTCTTTCGTGGTTCTACACAAATTTTAGGATTTTTTTTCTATATCTGTGAAAAATGTCATTGGAATTTTGATAGAGAATGTGTTGAATCTACAGATAGCTTTGGGTAGCAGGGACATTTCAACAGTATTAATTTTTCCAATTCATGAACATGGGATAATTTTCATTTATTTGTGTCTTCTTCAATTTCTTTCATCAGTGTTATAGTTTTCGTTGTATAGAATTTTATCTCTTTGGTTAAATGTATTCCTAAGGTATTTTGTTATTTCTTTTTTGTAGCTATTGTAAATGGGATTGTTTCCTTAATTTCTTTTTTGGATAGTTCATTGTTAGTGTGTAGAAACACTACTGATTTTTGTGTGTTGATTTTGTATCCTGCAAATTTATTGAATTTGTTTATTAGTTCTAATAGTTTTTTTTTAACATAGTCTTTAGGATTTTTTTTTATATATAAGATTGTGTCAGCTGGACACAGTGACTCCTCCCTGGAATCTCAGCACTTTGGGAGGCCAAGGCCAGAGGCTCACTTGAGCCCAGGAGTTTGAGACCAACCTGGGTAACATAGGGAGACCCTGTCTCTACAACAAAAATCAAAAAGTAATTAGCCAGGTATGGTGATGTGCCTGTTGTCCCAGCTCCTTGGGAGGCTGAGGCAGGAGGATTGCTTGAGCCTGGGAAGTTTAGGCTGCAGTGAGTTATGATCATGCCAGTGCACTCCAGCCTGGTTGACAGAGTGAGACCCTGTCTCAAAAATAAAAGAGAAAGAAAGGAAAAGAAGAAAGGAAGAAAGAAAGAAAGAAAGAAAGAAAGAAAGAAAGAAAGAAAGAGAGAAAGAAAGGGAAAGAAAGAAGAAAGAGAAAGGAAGGAAGGAAGGAAAAGAAAATAAAAAAGAAAGAGAAAGAGGAAGGAAGGAAGGAAAAGAAAGAAAAGAAAAAAGAAAGAAAAAGAAAGAAAGAAAGACAAAGTAAAGGTTATGTCATCTGCTGCAAACAGGGACAATTTAACTTCTTCCTTTCCAGTTTGGATGGCTTTTATTTCTTTCTCTTGCCTCATTGCTGTGGCTAGTACTTCTAGTACTACGTTGAATAGAAGTGGCAAGTGTGAATATCCTTGTTATTGATCTTAGAGGAATATCTTGCAGCTTTTCACTGTTGAATATGATGTAAGCTATGGACTTGCAGATTGTTTTTATGTTGTTGAGGCTGAATGGTTCTTTATATTTTCTAGATATTAATCCCCACTTTATATTTTCTAGATATTAATCCCCACTTTAGTCTGTTTGTGGTGCTATAACAAAATACCACAGATTGGGTAATTATGAGCAATAGAAATTTATTTCTCACAGTTCTAGAGGCTGAGAAGTCTAAGATCAAGATACTAGCAGGTTCAATGTATAGTGAGGACCCAAATGAGTCCCGCCATTTGCCTCCAAATGGCGTCTTATTAATGTATCTTCCTGAGGGGATGAATGCTGTGTCCTCACATGGTGAAAGGATGGAAAGGGGAGAAAAGGGCCCCTTTTCACTCACTCCCTCCAGCCATTTCATAAGGGTGCCAATCTCATCCATGAGGCTGGAGCCTTCAGGGCCTAATCACCCTCTAAAGGCCCTATCTCTTAATACTATCACTTTGGTGATGAAGTTTCAATATATAAATTTTGGGGGACACATTCAGACCATAACAATCCCGCTTCCTGATCCAGCATACCATGTTACATTTAGTCCTCAAGTCTCTTTAGTCTACTCTTCCAATCTGAGACCTTTCCTTGGTTTTTCCTTGTTTTTCACCATCTGGACACTTTTGAGAAGTACTGGTCAGGTGATCTATAGAATGTCCATTAATATATACTTGCCTGATGTTTACTCATTATTAGACTGTGGGGCTTTGAATTTGGGGGAAAAGGGAAGTACCTTTTTCCTCACATCATATCAGAGAGGTGGGGTGCATGATATGAATGTTACTACTAGTGGTAACCCTGATCACAGTTAAGAGAATGTCTGCTAGATTTCTCCACTGTAAAGTTACTCTTTTCCCTTTTTTAAATTGATATGTTACAATCTTTTTTTAAAAAAATTAATCCATTGTATTTTTAAGAAATCAATTTTATTGAATATTCTTGAATAATTTTGAATATTTATTAATTGAATAATTCAATTTGTTGAATAATTTTTGCATTCCGTAACATTTGCCAATTATAAGTGTATAAGTCAGTGATTTTTGGCACATTTAGAGAGTTGTGTAACCATCATCAAAATCCAGTTTTAGGACATTTCCATCACCCCTCCAAAAATACTGTCTGTTTGCTGTCAGTCTGTTTCCATCCCAGCTCCAAGCAATCCCTGATCTGTTCTGTCTCTACCAACTTGCCTTTCCAGGACAGTTCACATAAATTGAATGATAAAATATGCAATATTTTGCATCTGGTTTCTTTCTTTCTTTCTTTTTTTTGAGACAGAGTCTTGCTCTGTTGCCCAGGCTGGAGTGCAGTGGCGTGATCTCGGCTCACTGCAAGCTCTGCCTCCCGGGTTCATGCCATTCTCCTGCCTCAGCCTCCCGAGTAGCTGGGACTACAGGTGCCCACCACCATGCTTGGCTAATTTTTTGTATTTTCAGTAGAGATGGGGTTTCACCATGTTAGACGGGATGGTCTCAATCTCCTGACCTCGTGATCCGCCCGCCTTGGCCTCCCAAAGTGCTGGGATTACAGGCCTGAGCCACTGTGCCCGGCCGCATCTGGTTGCTTTTTTATTTAGCACAGTGTGTTCTCAAGGTTCATCCAAATTGTAGCATGTGTTAATATTTTGTTCCTTTTTATTGCTGAATGGTATTCCATTGTATGGATATCACATTTTGTTTATGCATCTATCAGTTGATGAGTTGTTTCCAGTTTTAGGCTATTATGAATTACCCTGCTATAAACGTTCACAAACATGTCTTTGCATAGGCATCATTTTCATTTCTTTTGGATAGGTTCCTAGGAGTAGAATTGCTGGGTCATTGGGTAAGCTTATGTTTGACTTCTTGAGTAACTGACAAACTGTTTCACAAAGTGGCTGTACCATAATACATTTCCATCAGCAGTAGATGAGGATTTCAATTTCTCCACGTCCTTGTCAACAGTTGTTATTGTGTTTTCATTAGAGCCATTCTAGTAGGCCAAAAGTGGCCTTTCACTGTGGTTGTAACTTGCATTTCCCTAAGGACTTAGGATGTGAAATATTTTTTAATTGATAAGTAGTCATTTGTGTGTTTTCTTTGAAGAAATATCTGTTCAGATTTTCTGTCCATTTTTTAATAGGGTTGTTTGTTTTCTTATTGAATTTAGAGTTCTTTATGTATTTTGAATCTAAGTCTTTTATCAGAAATGTGATTTGTAAACATTTTCTTGCAGTCTGTGGCTTGTTTTTTCATTTTCTTAGTGATGTCTTTTTTTTTTTTTAATTTCCATAAGTTATTGGGGAACAGGTGGTGTTTGGTTACATGAGTAAGTTCTTTAGTGGTGATTTGTGAGATTTTGGTGCACCCATAACCTGGGCAGTATACACTGTACCCTATTTGTAGAGTTTTATTTCTCACCCCCTTCCCTTCCTTTCTCCCTGAGTCCCCAAAGTCCATTATGTCATTCTTATGCCTTTGCATCATCATAGCTTAGCTCCCACTTATGATATGTTTGGTTTTCCATTCTTGAGTTACTTCACCTAAAAGAATAGTCTCCAGTCTCATCTGGGTCGCTACGAATGCCATTAGTTCTTTTTATAATAGCTGAGTAGTAGTCCATCATGTGTATGTATGTCTATGTGTGTGTATATATATATATCACAGTTTCTATATTCATTTGTTGATTGATGGGCATTTGGGTTGGTTCCCTGATTTTGTAATTGAGAATTGTGCTGCTATAAACACGCATGTGCAAGTATCTTTTTTTTTTCTTTTTTTTTTTTATAATGACTTCTTTTCCTCTGGGTAGATACCCAGTAGTGGGATTGCTGGATCAAATGGTAGTTCTACTTTTAGTTCTTTAAGGAATCTCCACACTGTTTTCCATAGTGGTTGTACTAGTTTACATTGTCACTCGCAGTGTAGAAGTGTTCCCTGTTCACCACAGCCACACCAACATCTACTACTTTTTGATTATGGCCATTCTTGCAGGAGTAAGGTGGTATTACATTGTGGTTTTGATTTGCATTGCCCTGATCATTAGTGATGTTTAGCATTTTTTTCATATATTTGTTGGCCATTTGTATATCTTCTTTTGAGAATTGGCTGTTCATGTCCTTAGCCCACCTTTTGATGGGATTGTTTGTTTTTTTCTTGTTGATTTGTTTAAGTTCATTGTAGATTCTGGATATTAATCCTTTGTCAGATGTATAGATTGTGAAGATTTTATCTCACTCTGTGGGTTGTCTGTTTACTCTGCTGACAGTTCCTTTTGCCATGCAAAAGCTCTTTAGTTTAATTAAGTCCCAACAATTTATCTTTGTTTGTATTGCATTTGCTTTTGGGTTCTTGGTCATGAAACCCTTGCCTAAGCCAATATCTAGAGGGTTTTTTCCAATGTTATCTTCTAGAATTTTTATAGTTTTATGTCTTAAAGTTCTTGATCCATCTTGAATTGATTTTTATATAAGGTGAGAGATAAGGATCCAATTTCATTCTCCTACATGTGGCTAGCCAATTATCCCAGTACAATTTGTTGAAAAGAGTGTCCTTTCTCCACTTTATGTTTTTGTTTGCTTTGTCAAAGATCAGTTGGCTATAAGTATTTGGGTTTATTCTGGATTCTCTATTCTATTCCATTGGTCTTTGTGCCTATTTTTATACCAGTACCATGCTGTTTTGGTGACTATGGCCTCATAGTATAGTTTGAAATCAGGTAATGTGATGCCTCCCTATTTCTTCTTTTTGCTTAGTCTTGCTTTGGCTATGCAGGATCTTTTTGGTTCCATATGAATTTTTTCTAATTCTGCAAAGAATGATGGTGGTATTTTGATGGGAAATGCATTGAATTTGTAGATTGCTTTTGGCAGTATTGTCATTTTCACAATATTGATTCTACCCATCCATGAGCATGGAATGTGTTGCCATTTGTTTGTGTCATCTATGATTTCTTTCAGCAGTGTCTTGTAGTTTTTCTTGTAGAGGTCTTTCACCTTCTTGATTAGGTGTATTCCTAAGTATTTCTTTCTTTCTTTCTTTCTTTTTTTTTTTTGCAGCTATTATAAAAGGGGTTGAGTTCTTAATTTGATTCTCTGCTTGGTTGCTGTTGGTGTATAGAAGAGCTAGTGATTTGTGTATATTAATTTTGTATCTGGAAGCTTTGCTGAATTCTTCTATCAGTTCTAGGAGCTTTCTAGAGGAGTCTTTAGGGTTTTCTAGGTAAATGAGTATATCATCAGCAAATAGTGACAGTTTGACTTTCTCTTTACTGATGTGGATGCCCTTTACTTCTTTCTCTTGTCTGATTGCTCTGGTTAGGACTTCCAGAGTTTGGCTATGTTGAAGAGGAGTGGTGAGAGTGGGCATCCTTGTTTTGTTCCGGTTCTCAGAGGGAATGCTTTCAACTTTTCCCCATTCAATATTATGTTGGCTGTGGGTTTGTCATACATGGCTTTAATTATATTGGGGTATGTCCCTTGTGTACCGATTTTGCTGAGAGTTCTAATCATAAAGCGATGCTGGATTTTGTCTAATGCTTTTTCTGCATCTATTGAGATGATCATGTGAATTTTGTTTTTAATTCTGTTTATGTGATGTATCACATTTATTGACTCGTGTATGTTAAACCATCCTACATCCCTGGTATAAAACCCACTTGATCATGGTGGATTATCTTTTTGATATGTTGTTGGATTCGGTTAGCTAGTATTTTGTTAAGGATTTTAGCATCTATGTTCATTAGGGATTCAGTCTGTAGTTTTCTTTTTTGGCTATGTCATTTCCTGGTTTTGGTGTTAGAGTGATATTGGCTTTATAGAATGATTTAGGGAGTGTTCCCTCTTTCTCTATCTTGTGGAATAGTGTCAGTAGGATTGGTACCAATCCTTCTGTAAATGTCTGGTAGAATTCTGCTGTAAATCCATCTGGTCCTGGACTTTTTTTGTTGGTCATTTTTAAATTGCCATTTCAATCATGCTGTTTGTTATTGGTCTATTCAGGGTATTTCATTCTTCCTGATTTAAGCTAGGAGGGTTGTATCTCTCCAGGAATTTATCCATCTCTTCTAGGTTTTCTAGTTTATGCATGTAAAGGTGTTCATAGTAGCCTTGAATGATCTTTTGTATTTCTGTGGTGTCAGTTGTAGTATCTCCCATTTCATTTCTTATTGAGCTTATTTGGATTTTCTCTCTTCTTTTCTGGGTTAATCTTGCCAATGGTGTATCAATTTTATTTATCTTTTCAAATAACCAGCTTTTTGTTTCATTTATCTTTGGTATTTTTTGTTTGTTTCAATTTCATTTGGTTCTGCTCTGATCTTGGTTATTTCCTTTTTTCTGCTCGGTTTGGATTTGGTTTGTTCTTGTTTCTCTAGCTCCNTTTTTATAATGACTTCTTTTCCTCTGGGTAGATACCCAGTAGTGGGATTGCTGGATCAAATGGTAGTTCTACTTTTAGTTCTTTAAGGAATCTCCACACTGTTTTCCATAGTGGTTGTACTAGTTTACATTGTCACTCGCAGTGTAGAAGTGTTCCCTGTTCACCACAGCCACACCAACATCTACTACTTTTGATTATGGCCATTCTTGCAGGAGTAAGGTGGTATTACATTGTGGTTTTGATTTGCATTGCCCTGATCATTAGTGATGTTTAGCATTTTTTCATATATTTGTTGGCCATTTGTATATCTTCTTTTGAGAATTGGCTGTTCATGTCCTTAGCCCACCTTTTGATGGGATTGTTTGTTTTTTTCTTGTTGATTTGTTTAAGTTCATTGTAGATTCTGGATATTAATCCTTTGTCAGATGTATAGATTGTGAAGATTTTATCTCACTCTGTGGGTTGTCTGTTTACTCTGCTGACAGTTCCTTTTGCCATGCAAAAGCTCTTTAGTTTAATTAAGTCCCAACAATTTATCTTTGTTTGTATTGCATTTGCTTTTGGGTTCTTGGTCATGAAACCCTTGCCTAAGCCAATATCTAGAGGGTTTTTTCCAATGTTATCTTCTAGAATTTTATAGTTTTATGTCTTAAAGTTCTTGATCCATCTTGAATTGATTTTATATAAGGTGAGAGATAAGGATCCAATTTCATTCTCCTACATGTGGCTAGCCAATTATCCCAGTACAATTTGTTGAAAAGAGTGTCCTTTCTCCACTTTATGTTTTGTTTGCTTTGTCAAAGATCAGTTGGCTATAAGTATTTGGGTTTATTCTGGATTCTCTATTCTATTCCATTGGTCTTTGTGCCTATTTTATACCAGTACCATGCTGTTTTGGTGACTATGGCCTCATAGTATAGTTTGAAATCAGGTAATGTGATGCCTCCCTATTTCTTCTTTTGCTTAGTCTTGCTTTGGCTATGCAGGATCTTTTGGTTCCATATGAATTTTTTCTAATTCTGCAAAGAATGATGGTGGTATTTTGATGGGAAATGCATTGAATTTGTAGATTGCTTTTGGCAGTATTGTCATTTTCACAATATTGATTCTACCCATCCATGAGCATGGAATGTGTTGCCATTTGTTTGTGTCATCTATGATTTCTTTCAGCAGTGTCTTGTAGTTTTCTTGTAGAGGTCTTTCACCTTCTTGATTAGGTGTATTCCTAAGTATTTCTTTCTTTCTTTCTTTCTTTTTTTTTTTGCAGCTATTATAAAAGGGGTTGAGTTCTTAATTTGATTCTCTGCTTGGTTGCTGTTGGTGTATAGAAGAGCTAGTGATTTGTGTATATTAATTTTGTATCTGGAAGCTTTGCTGAATTCTTCTATCAGTTCTAGGAGCTTTCTAGAGGAGTCTTTAGGGTTTTCTAGGTAAATGAGTATATCATCAGCAAATAGTGACAGTTTGACTTTCTCTTTACTGATGTGGATGCCCTTTACTTCTTTCTCTTGTCTGATTGCTCTGGTTAGGACTTCCAGAGTTTGGCTATGTTGAAGAGGAGTGGTGAGAGTGGGCATCCTTGTTTTGTTCCGGTTCTCAGAGGGAATGCTTTCAACTTTTCCCCATTCAATATTATGTTGGCTGTGGGTTTGTCATACATGGCTTTAATTATATTGGGGTATGTCCCTTGTGTACCGATTTTGCTGAGAGTTCTAATCATAAAGCGATGCTGGATTTTGTCTAATGCTTTTCTGCATCTATTGAGATGATCATGTGAATTTTGTTTTAATTCTGTTTATGTGATGTATCACATTTATTGACTCGTGTATGTTAAACCATCCTACATCCCTGGTATAAAACCCACTTGATCATGGTGGATTATCTTTTGATATGTTGTTGGATTCGGTTAGCTAGTATTTTGTTAAGGATTTTAGCATCTATGTTCATTAGGGATTCAGTCTGTAGTTTTCTTTTTTGGCTATGTCATTTCCTGGTTTTGGTGTTAGAGTGATATTGGCTTTATAGAATGATTTAGGGAGTGTTCCCTCTTTCTCTATCTTGTGGAATAGTGTCAGTAGGATTGGTACCAATCCTTCTGTAAATGTCTGGTAGAATTCTGCTGTAAATCCATCTGGTCCTGGACTTTTTTTGTTGGTCATTTTAAATTGCCATTTCAATCATGCTGTTTGTTATTGGTCTATTCAGGGTATTTCATTCTTCCTGATTTAAGCTAGGAGGGTTGTATCTCTCCAGGAATTTATCCATCTCTTCTAGGTTTTCTAGTTTATGCATGTAAAGGTGTTCATAGTAGCCTTGAATGATCTTTTGTATTTCTGTGGTGTCAGTTGTAGTATCTCCCATTTCATTTCTTATTGAGCTTATTTGGATTTTCTCTCTTCTTTTCTGGGTTAATCTTGCCAATGGTGTATCAATTTTATTTATCTTTTCAAATAACCAGCTTTTGTTTCATTTATCTTTGGTATTTTTTGTTTGTTTCAATTTCATTTGGTTCTGCTCTGATCTTGGTTATTTCCTTTTTTCTGCTCGGTTTGGATTTGGTTTGTTCTTGTTTCTCTAGCTCCTTGAGGTGGTGTGACCTTAGACTGTCTGTTTATGCTCTTTCAGACTTTTTGATATAGGTGTTTAGGGCTATGAACTTTCCTCTTAGCACTACCTTTGCTGTGTCCTGGAAGTTTTGATAGGCTGTGTCACTATTGCTGTTCAGTTTGAAGAATTTTTAAATTTCCTTTGATTTCATTTTCGACCCAGTGATCATTCAGGAGAAGGTTATTTAATTTCCATATATATGCATAGTTTTGGAGGTTCCTTTTGGAATTGATTTCCAGTTTTATTCTACTGTGGTCTAAGAGGGTGCTTGATATCATTTTAGTTTTCTTAATTTATTGAAGCTCATTTTATGGCCTATCATATGGTCTATCTTGGAGAAAGTTCCATGCACTGTTGAATAGAATGTATACTCTGTAGTTGTTGGATGGACTGTTCTATATATATCTGTTAAGTCCATTTGTTTCAGGGTATAGTTTAAATCCATTGTTTCTTTTTTGACTTTCTGTCTTGATGGCCTCTCTAGTGCTGTCAGTGGAGTACTGAAGTCCCTCACTATTATTGTGTTGCTGTCTATCTCATTTCTTAGGTTTAGTAGTAATTGTTTTACAAATTTGGGAGCTCTAGTGTTAGGTGCGTATATGTTTAGGATTGTGATATTTTCCTGTTGGAAATAAAATTATCATTATTATAATGCCTCTCTTTGCCTTTTTAAACTGCTGCTGCTTTAGTTTGTTTTGTCTGATATAAGAATACTCTTGCTTGTTTTTGCCTGTAATATCTGTTTCCACCCCTTTATCTTTAGTTTGTGTGAGTCCTTATGTATTAAGTAAGTCTCTTGAAGACAGCAGGTAGTTGGCTGATGAAGTCTTATCCATTTTGCAATTCTATTATCTTTTAAGTGGACGATTTAGGCCATTTACATTCAATGTTAGTATTGAGATATGAGGTACCATTCCATTCGTCATGCTGTTTGTTGCTGTATACCTTGGTTTTTTGTTTTTGTTTTTTAAATTGTATTTTTGTTTTATAGGTCCTGTGAGATTTATGCTTTAAAGAGGTTCTGTTTTGTTGTGTTTCCAGGATTTGTTTCAAGATTTAGAGCTCCTTTTAGCAGTTATTGTGGTGGTGGCTTGGTAGTGGCGAATTCTCTCGGCATTTGATTGACTGAAAAAGACTATCGTTCCTTCATACATTAAGGTTAGTTTCACTGGGTACAAATTTCTTGGCTAATTGTTTTGTTTGAGGAGACTGAAGATAGGGCCCTAACCTCTTCTAGCTTGTAGGGTTTCTACAGAGAAATCTGCTGTTAATCTGATAGGTTTTCTTTTATAGGTTACCTGGTGCTTTTGTCTGACAGTTTTAAAGATTCTTTCCTTTGTCTTAACTTTAGATAACCTGATGACAGTGTGCCTAGGTGATGATCTTTTGTGATGAATTTCCCAGGTGTTCTTTGTGGTTCTTGTATTTGGATGTCTAGGTCTCTAGCAAGACTGGGGAAGTTTTCCTCAATTATTTCCCCAAATATGTTTTCCAAACTTTTAGATTTGTCTTCTTCCTCAGGAACACTGAATATGCTTAGGTTTGGTCATTTAACATAATCCCAGATNACTGAAAAAGACTATCGTTCCTTCATACATTAAGGTTAGTTTCACTGGGTACAAATTTCTTGGCTAATTGTTTTGTTTGAGGAGACTGAAGATAGGGCCCTAACCTCTTCTAGCTTGTAGGGTTTCTACAGAGAAATCTGCTGTTAATCTGATAGGTTTTCTTTTATAGGTTACCTGGTGCTTTTGTCTGACAGTTTTAAAGATTCTTTCCTTTGTCTTAACTTTAGATAACCTGATGACAGTGTGCCTAGGTGATGATCTTTTTGTGATGAATTTCCCAGGTGTTCTTTGTGGTTCTTGTATTTGGATGTCTAGGTCTCTAGCAAGACTGGGGAAGTTTTCCTCAATTATTTCCCCAAATATGTTTTCCAAACTTTTAGATTTGTCTTCTTCCTCAGGAACACTGAATATGCTTAGGTTTGGTCATTTAACATAATCCCAGATTTCTTGGAGGCTTTGTTCATATTTTCTTATTATTTTTTCTTTGTCTTGATGGATTGGGTAAATTTGAAGACCTTGTCTTTGAGCTCTGAATTTCTTTCTTCTCCTTGTTCAATTCTATTGCTGAGACTTTCCAGAGCATTTTGCATTCTATAAGTGTGTCCATTGTTTCCTGGAGTTTCGATTTTTTTTTATGCTATTTCCTTGAATATCTATTTCCTGCCTTCACTTCTTGTATCATTTTTTTTTTATTTCCTTACAAAGATCTTTGTCTTTCTCTGGTGCCTCCCTGATTAGCTTAATAACTAACCTCCAAAATTCTTTTTCAGGTAAATCAGGGATTTCTTCTCTGTTTGGGTCCGTTGCTGGTGAGCTAGTGTGATTTTTTGGAGGTATTAAAGAACCTTATTTTGTCATATTACTGGAATTGGTTTTCTGGTTCCTTCTCATTTGGGTAGCCTCTGTCAGAGGGAAGGGCTAGGGCTGAAGGTTTGTTTTGTCCCACAGGGTGTTCCCTTGATGTAGTACTTTCCCCCTATTCCTATGGATGTGGCTTCCTGAGAGCCGAGGTGTAGTGATTGTTATTTCTCTTCTGGATCTAGTCACCCAGCAAGTCTACCAGGCTCCAGCTGGTACTGGGGGTTGTCTGCAGAGTCCTGTGATGTGAACCATCTGTGGGTCTCTCAGTCGTGGATACCAGCACAGTATTTGGGGTGTCTCCCAGGTCCTGCAGGAGCAATCTGCTTCCTTCAGGGAGTCTGTGGGTCCTCTCAGGTTTCCTGATTTATTCCTGCAATTGTTCTAGAGCAGAAATTAACAATGCAAACCTCCACACGCTGCTCTGTCTGTCCCAGTCAGAGCTGCAATCTAGTCCTGCCTCCCGTCTGCCATGTTTCCCAGTGGTGTCTTTTGAAACAAAACATTTAAAACATTGATGAAGTTAGGTTTGTCAATTGATTGTATTTTTGGTGTTCAATCTAAGAACTCTTTGCCTAACCCAAAGTTGGGAAGAGTTTTACTTTTTCTAAAAGCTTTATAGTTTTAGCTCTTACATTCATGTCTATGATCCATTTTGAATCATTTTTTGTGTGTGATGTAAGGGTCCAACCTCACTTTATAAAATACCTAATACACTTAAAAATATGAATAGGCTTTATTTTTAGAACAGTTTTAGATTTATAGAAAAATTGGACGGCAAGTACAGAGTTCCTCTGTATTCCCTTCCCCGACAGTTTCCCCTATTATTAACATATTGGGTTAGTGAGGTACATTTGTTACAATTGACGAGCCAATATTGACATATGCATTAGTTTTCTAGGGCTTCCATAACAAAAGACCACAGACTGGGTGGCTTAAACTAGGGGACCCCAGTCCCCCGGTACCGGTCCATGGCCTGTTAGGAGCTGGGCTGCACAATAGGAGGTGAGTGGTGGGCGAGTGAGTGAAGTTTCATCTGTATTTACAGTCACTCCCATTGTTCACGTTACCACCTGAGCTCTGCCTCCTGTCAGATCAGTGGCAGCATCAGATTCACATAAGAGTGCGGACGAGGCGGGCGCCTGTAGTCCCAGCTACTCGGGAGGCTGAGACAGGAGAATGGTGTGAACCCGGGAGGCAGAGCTTGCAGTGAGCTGAGAGCCGGCCACTGCACTCCAGCCTGGGCGGCAGAGCAAGACTCCGTCTCAAAACAAAACAAAACAAAACAACAACAACAACAACAACAACAACAACAACAAAAGAGTGCGGACCCTACTGTGAACTTCGCATGTGAGGGATCTAGGTTGTGCTCTCCTTATGAGAATCTAATGCCTGATGATCTGTCATTGTCTGCCATCACCCCCAGATGGGACCATCTAGTTGCAAGAAAACAAGCTCAGTACTCCCACTGATTCTACATTATGGTGAGTTGTATAATTATTTCATTATATATTACACTGTAATAATATAAATAAAGTGCACAATAAATGTAATGCACTTGAATCATCCTGAAACCATCCCCTCCCTTTCCCGGTCCATGGAAAAATTATCTTCCATGAAACTGGTTCCTGGTGCCAAAAAGGTTGGGGACTGCTGGCTTAAACAACAGAAATTAATTTTCTCACAGTTATGGAGGCTAGAAGTTCTAGGTCAGGGTGTCAGAAAGCTTATTTTCTTCAGAGGCCTCTCTCTCCTTGGCTTGCAGATGGCTGCCTTCTCACTATGTCCATACTTGGTCTTTTCTCTACTTGAGTATTGCTGGTGTCTTTCTGTGGGTCCAGATTTCTTCTTATAGGGACACTAGTCCTTGTAAGAAGGTTGGACTGGTGCATACCCTAATGGCCTCCTTTTTAGCTTCATGACCTCTTTTAAAGGCCTTATCTCCAAAGATCTCCAAAGAAAATATCTTCTGAGGTACTGTGGGTTTGCAAATGTTGGAGACACAAGGTTCAGCCTATGGAAATAGATTATCATTAACTGAAGTTCATAGTTCACATCAGGGCTTACTCTGTGTTGCACCTTCTATGGGTTGTGACAAATGTTTAATGGCATGTGTCCACTGTTGTAATATCACAGAGGGTAGTTTCACTGCCTAAAAATCCTCTGTACTCTGCCTATTCATCCTTCTTACTCCTAACCCTGGTAACCACAGATCTTTTTTTCTTTTTTTTTTTTAGATGGGGTCTCACTCTTGTCACCCAGGCTATAATGCAGTGGCATGATGTCAGCTCACTGCAACCTCCACCTCCCCGCTTCAAGCAGTTCTCATGTCTCAGCCTCCCAGGTAGCTGGGATTACAGGCATGAGCCACTTTGCTTGGCTCATTTTTTTGTATTTTTAGTAGAGACAGGGTTTCATCATGTTGACCAAGCTGGTCTCGAACTCCTGACCTCAGGTAATCCGCCCACCTTGGCCTTCCAAAGTGCTGGAATTACAGATGTGAGCCACTGTGCCCAGTCACCATGCCTCCCTAGTTTTGCCTTTTCCAGAATGTAATATACGGTCATTTGTCACTTAACCATAGGGATATGTTTTGAGGAATGCACTGTTAGGCAATTGCATCATTGTGTGAACACGATAGAATGTATTTACATAAGACTCCATGGCAGAGCGTCCTGCACTCTTAGGTTGTCAAGTATGGCCTGTCGTCTCTAGGCTACAAACCTGTATAGCTTGTTACTGTACTGATTACTGGAGGCGATTGTAACACAGTGGTAAGTATTTGTATATCTAAACATATGTAAATATAGAAAAGGTACAGTAAAGAGATTTTAAAACAGTATGCTTGTGTAGAGTACTTAACTTGTGTGGAGCTTGCAGGACTGGAAGTTGCTCTGGGTGAGTCAGGGAGTAAGTGAGTGGTGAGTGAATGTGAAGGCCTAGGACAGTACTGTGTACTACTGTACACTTTAGAAACATTGTACACTTAGGTTACACTAAATGTCTACAATAATAAATGAACTGTAGCTTACTGTACAGTTTTCTTCAATAATAAATGAACTGTAGCTTACTGTAACCTTTTACTTTATAAAACTTCTTAATTTTTTAAAATTTTGACTCTTGTAATAACATTTGGCTAAAACATAAATATATCATGCCCCTGTACATAAATATTTTCTTATTCTTAAGCTTTAATTACAAAATATTTTTTAAAGTTTAAAAACTTTTTTTGTTAAAAACACAGAGACAAACACACTCATTAGCCTAGGCCTACTCAGGGTCAGGATTGTCAATATCACTGTCTTCCACTTCCACATCTTGTCCCACTGGAAGGTCTTCAGGGGCAGTAACACACGTGGAGCTATCATCTCCTAGGATAACAGTGCCTTCTTCTGGAATACCTCCTATAGGACCTGCCTGAGGCTGCTTTACAGTTAATTTTGTTGTTTTAATGAGTAGAAGGTGTACACTGTAAAATGACAATAAAAATATAGTATAGTAAATACATAAACAGTATCAGTCATTTATTATCATTATTGGGTATTATGTACTGTGCATAATTGTATGTGCTAGACTTTTTTTTTTTTTAAGACAGAGGCTTGCTGTCTTGCCCAGGCTGGAGTGCAGTGGTGCAATCTCGGCTCACTGCAATCTCTGCCCCCTGGGTTCAAGCAATTCTCCTGCCTCAGCCTCCTGAGTAGATGAGATTACAGGTGCACGCCACCACACATGGCTAATTTTTTATATTTTTGGTAGAGACGGGATTTCACTATGTTGGCCATGTTGGTCTCAAACTCCTGACCTCAAGTGATCCACCTGCTCTGGCCTCCCAAAGTACTGGGATTACAGGCGTGAGCCACTGTGCCTGGCGTGTATGTGCTAGACTTTTATACAACTGGCAGTGTGGTATGTTTTTTTACCCCAGCATCGCAGCAAACACATGAATAATGTGTTGCATTATGACTTTATGGTGCCTATGACTATCACTAGGCAACAGGAATTTTTCAGCTGTATTTTATTCTTATGGGACCTCCACTACACATGTGGTCCATTGTTGACCAAAACGACTTTATGAAGCACATTACTGTAGTTGGAATCCAATGGAATGTCATTGTTCAGTTAGCTTCTTTCACTTAGTAATATGCCCTTATGGTTTTTCTATATCTTTGTGTAGTAATAACTCATTTCTTTTTAGTGCGGAATAATGTTACATTGACTGGATGAGCCACAGTTTGTTTATCCACTCACCGTCTGAAGTACATCCTGGTTGCTTCTAAGTTTTAGTAATTATGAATAAAGCTGCAATAAATATTTGTGTGCAGGTTTTTGTGTGAGCATGGTTTTCAATTCTGTTGAGTAAATACCAAGGAGTGTGATTACTGAATCATCAGGTAAGAGTATGTTTAGTTCTGTAAGAAACTGCCAAAATGCCTTCCAAAGTGGCTGCACCCTTTTGTATTCTGACAAACAATGAATGAGAGTTCCCGTTGTTCCACATCCTCACCAGCATTTGTTGTTGTCAGTGTTCAAGAATTTGGCTATTCTAGGCCGGGCATGGTGGCTTATGCCTGTAATCCCAGCGCTTTGGGAGGCCAAGGCAGGCGGATCACCTGAGGTCAGGAGTTTGAGACCAGCCTGGCCAACATGGCAAAACCCCATCTCTACTAAAAATACAAAAATTAGCTGGGCATGGTGGCACATGCCTATAATCTCAGCTACTTGAGAGACTGAGGCAGGAGAATCGCTTGAACCCAGGAGGTGGAGGTTGCAGTGAGCTAAGATCACACCATTGCATTCCAGCCTGGGCAACAAGAGCAAAACTCCATCTCGAAAAAAAAGAATTTGGCTATTCTAATAGGTGTGTAGTGGCATCTCATTGTTTAAATTTTGTGATTTCCTAATAACATATGATGTGGAGCATCCTTTCATATGCTTAGTTGTAGAATTACAAAGAGGATTTTGATAGAGCTAGCATTGAGTTTACAGATCATTTTGAAAAGAATTATCTTAAGAATTGAGTCATCCAATCCAAGAACATGGAATTTCTCTTCATTTATTTAGATCTTCCTTAATTTATCTCAACAATGTCTTATAGTTTTCAGTGCTCAATGCAATTCTTTTCTTAAACATACTCTTAATTATTTACTTCTTTTTAATGCTACTGTAAATTAAATTGCATCTTTATTTAATATTAAACCTTTTTAGTTTTGGAAGACTTCACAGTTACAAGAACATTGCTCTTGTCTTCTATATATTGAAATAATATAATTGCAAGCAAGTTGGTACTGTCATCTCAAGTGCATCAAGGTTGAAATCCCAAATATTTTATAGTTACTGTCTCAAGAGAAATGAGCTTCCTTACTGGTCATAGATTATTTATTTTTAAATTCATTTTTGGTATGAAATAGTAACTGCTTATTTGGCTAACAATTATTTTGGTTGGCATTTTAGGCTGAGCTCAGCTGGGTGGTTTTCTAGTCTAGCTGGGCTTGCTGTGTATCCATGGTGACCTGCCTGTCAGGTGGCTCTGCTGCTTGGGGCTGGCTAGACATTGATGGGGACCACAGCAGTGCCTGGGCCATATTCCTTTCATGGTACCAGGTTACCCTGGGCTTGCTTTTGTGGTGTGTTGCAGGGATCCGAGAGAGAACACAGGCCACTGGACCTCAGGAGACCTAGGCTTAGAGTGGTGGTGCTGTCACTCTGCCTCATTCTGTTGACCAAAGTGAGTCACAAGGCCAGCTGGAATTAAAGGTGAGGGGAAATTGATCCCATCTCTTGATGGGAGGAGCTTCAAAATCAAATGCAAAGGGGCATGGCCATAGGAAGGAAGTAATCGTGGCCATTTTTGCAAACAGTTCACCATGGGAGTGTGTATCTTTGCAGTTCAGTCTGGCTGATTAGAATCGGAGTCATATTTTTGTTTGTTTGTTTGTTTGGGAAATTATCCACTTCTGAATCTTGGCAGGGACAAATACCACCACTTCCAACAGGAGCTGAAAATGCTCCTTATTTGTTTTCTTCTTCCATTGCATCTAGGGCATGGGCACCTGTGCAGTTTAGAGGTGAGGAAGGTGAGCTAGTAGGGTCAATGTAGAATTGGTGTTCTAGTTAGGGTGATGACAGGGATGCCTGGTTGAAAGGCCATGCATGTTCTCATTGCAGAAATGGCAACTGTGCTGGTGTTGACCTTGGTTGCAATACAGTTAAGTAGTGGGTGAAAAGCGGGGAGGGTGCCAATTGTCACCTCTCTTGCTCTGCTGCAGCAGGGCCATCAATATTTCATGAGAAGCAGGGCCTGGTGCTGCGTTTATTTGGGGTAAGTGCATTTTGCTATAATTGGACATGGTGAGCCCTTGCTAGAGTTACTGAAACAAGTGCGTACCCTAGAGATGGGTTGAATTGGTCTCTTCAGGTTTCACTTCTCCAGGGGGATGGTTGACATTGCCAGATACTCCTGGTTGGCTCCAAGGGTCTTATTGAACTGTGTGCAGTGAAGGGAGGAATCTGAGGAGGGTGCTGCCTGAGTGGCCTCACTCTGCTTAGTCTCCCAGGTTCACCTTTCATTTCAGTCCAGTGGTCTTGTATCATGTGAGTTTGTAAAGAAAGCTGATCAGTCAACTAGAGAATGATCTGCTATTTTAGCATCACTTGTTTAGCTTGTGAAACTGACCATGTTTCCAGGAGGTACCCATGACTCTGGCTGTGCGGGGGCCCTACAGGGTCCTAGTGGGTCAGCCGTGAGCCCAGGGGACAGTGTCTGTCTCTTTCTTTCTCTACAGGCAGCCTGTGTGGTGATGGCACTGGTGCATGCTACCTGCTGCCCGTCTTTGACACTGTGTTCATCAGGAGGAAACACTGGCACCAAGGCTTGGAAACAGCCATGCTGCGGGACTTCTGTGAGACATTCCCAGAGGACAAGGCCCTGGGGGTCAGCTGCCTGATGTCTCCTGCCATGTACCAAGGTAAAACCCCTTGTGTCTTGCAGAAGCATTTGGGTAACGGTGATGGATAACACATGTGCATTCTGGAGGACTCTGCAGGGGGAGGCCCTGGGGAGCCCTCGTGGGCAGATGCAGGCCTCCACTTGGCAGCACGCTCGTGAGGTTTTCTTTCTTTCTGAGAAATCTCTGGTTGCTGCAGCGTAAACTGAGACTTCATGTTTGATCACGAGAAGTGAACTTCTCCCAAGCTGGAAAATAATTGGATTCAGAAACAATCACAAACAAACCAACGAGCTCAGAGAGAAGGGAATCCAGAGAGCTACCGCCATGCTGCGGGCTGCGGGGCTTTGGAGTGCCTTTGCTATTTCACTTGATGCCTGTAGTTCCTCACTTTGTCCTTTGAACTAGAAGCCACGGGAGAGCCCAGGAGCTGAAGGGAAGGCAGGGACCAGGTAGAAAGGCAAGCTCTGAATGGACTCAGCTTTCCAGCACCTCTGTAGCTCTCTACGCACAAGACGCCTCCCTCCCATATTCTTTATCCACGTTTGCCAGAGGAGGATGAAACAGCTCTGATGTGAAACATCACACTCTAAGGTGACAAGGGTGGGAGGCTCTGGAGAGCATGTCTCTGAGTCCCCTTCTCCCCCATGAAGCACACACACCCTACTTTGTGCCCTGCCTCTGTTCTTGGTGTGCGGTGGTTTTTGAACGCTTAGTATGGAGTTTCTGGCGTCTTTCTGGCTCAAGGGATAGGAGAGAACAGTTAGGAAAGGCAAGGAAGCTTCCATTGCTGTGAAGTCATAAAGAAAAGCAGGTAAAAACATACTTTTCCCCAAGTGGGTCTGGCTGTTTCTTTGTATTTTCAAACTCTTAGCCTGTTGTTCAAACTCTGAAGAGCCTTGAATTTCTGCAAGAGTGCTCGAGGCTTCCTGCATCATGTAGCTCACTTTCAGGTACAGGAGCATTCGGGAGCCCAGGCAGCTGGTCCTCTGTCCATACCCATGTCCTTCCGGGCCTGCGCCTCCTTCTTGCTTCAGGTGCAGGCCACCTCAGGGTTTTAGGAAGCTTTAGCAAGGGAGTGGAAGAGAGCCTTTTACTCAAAGGAACAGTGGGCTCCAAGGCTAAGGGCTGCCTGCTGATCCTGGGCCAGCCTTGCCGAGACCCTGTAGGGCCCTGTGATCCCTCCCATCCTTCCACTGTCTTTACCTGCAAAGAAAGATCTGAATGTGCTGATTCTGACTCACGCTACTTCTCTCTGGGCTTCAGCCACCCAGGTGTGCCTGTCAGGTTTTTATTGAGTTCAGTGATGCCTTCCAACTGGACAGGAGGGACTCTGGCAGGAGTCCTGGGCCCCATGCTTTGAGCCTTCTTTCAACTGCATCTCCCTCCAGGGGGCGAGGGCTCCATGGGCCCAAGAGGAGGTGCCCAGCTGGCTCATGCTGCTCCTTCTAAACTGGCTCAGGGTGCCAGTACCCCAGTATTCCTGCCAGTGGCCACTGTGGGCCTGAGTGGACCTCATCCCTGGGTCTGTGCTCATGAGGGTGGACCATGCCGCCAGTTTGCACATCCTCAGAGCCCAGGGGCGGCTCCTGGGGGGCTGTGGATGGCATGTGGGGAGGACGGCCACATTTGTACTCACAGGCCCCGTGAGGTATTGGGGGCTGGGGTGGGAGGAGAAGGGGGTGGACTGCCGGCTGGGGGCCAGCTCGCTTGGTATTGCCACATTCTGGTGCAACACTCCAAGGAGTCCAAGAATTCTAAATTTGAAACGAGCTTCTCCTGTTGTTAGGAAGTTATATTTGTCAAGATAGGAGGGCAGAACGTGTCATATATAGCGCTTTGCTAACTTGGTTTGTACCTTTGGAAGACAGGCATTCCTCATTTCACTGCTCTTCCCTTGATTGCACTTTGCAGATGCTGCGTGTTTTACATTTTGAAGGCTGTGGCAACCCTGCTTCAAGCAAGTCTATCAGGGATATTTTTCCAACAGCATGGTATCGCTTCATGTCTCTGGGTCATGTTTTGGTAATTTTCACAATATTTCAAACTTCTTCATTATTATTATATCTGTCATGGTGATCTGTGATCAGTGATATTTGAAGTTATAATTGTTACAACATCAATTGGGGGCACCACAAACCATGCCTGTGTAAGTCAGTGAACTTAATCGATACACGAGCCTGTTCTGACTCCTCTTCCGATCAGCTGTTCCTTCCTTTTCTTCCTATTCCATGAGACACAACAATATTGAAATTAGGCCAATTAATAACCCTACAATGGCCTCTGAATGTTCAAGTGAATGGAAGAGTCACATGGCTTTCACTTTAAATCAAAAGCTAGAAATGACTAAGCTTAGCAAGGAAGGCATGTCAAAAGCTGAGGTATGCTGAACGCTAGGCCTCTTGCACCAGGTAGCCAAGTTGTGAATGCAAAGGAAGAATTCTTAAAGGGAATGAAAAGTTCTACTCTGGTGAACACACAAATGATAAGAAAGTAAAGCAGCCTTATTGCTGATAGGAAGAGTTTTAGTGGTCTAGATAGAAGATCAAACCAGCCACAACACTGCCTTAAGTCAAAGCCTAACCCAGAGCAAGGCCCTAACTCTCTTCAATTCTATGAAGGCTGAGAGATTTGAGCAAGCTGCAGAAGAAATGTTTGAAGCTAGCAGAGGTTGGCTTATGAAGTTTGAGGAAAGAAGCCGTCTCCATAACATAGAAGTGCAAGGTGAAGCAGCAAGTGCTGATACAGAAGCTACAGCAAGTTATCTGCAAGATCTAGCTCAGATCGTTGATAAAGGTGGCTACACTACACAACAGATTTTCAATGTAGGTGCAACTGCCTTTTACTGGAAGAACATGCCATCTAGGACTTTCATAGCTAGAGAAGAGAAGTCAGTGCCTGGCCTCAAAGCTTCAAAGGACAGGTTGAGTCTCTTGTTAGGAGTTGATGTAGCTGGTGGCCTTCAGCTGAAGTCAATCCTCATTTACTGGTCTGAAAATCCTAAGGCCCTTAAGAATTATGCCAAATCTTTTCTGTCTGTGCTCTAGAAATGGAACAACAGTGTCTGGATGACAGCGCGTCTGTTTACAGCATGGTTTATTGAATAATTTAAGCCCACAGTTGAGACCTACTGCTCAGAACAAAAGATTCCTCTCAAAATATTATTGCTCATTGACAATGTACCTGGTTATTCAAGAGCTCTGATGAAGATGTACGAAGAGATTAATGTTGTTTCCACGCCTGCTAACATAATATCCATTCTGTGGATCAAGGAATAATTTCAGCTTTCGAGTCTTATTTAAGAAATACACTTCCTAAGACTTCCATAGATAGTGATTCCTCTGATGGTTCTGGGCAAAGTACACTGAAAACCTTCTGGAAAGGATTCACCATTCTAGATGCCATTAAGAACACTCAAGAACACTCATGATTCATGGAAGGTCAAAATATCCACATTCATAAGAGTTTGGAAGAAGTTGATTCCAACTCTTATGGATAACTTTGAGGGAGGAGTCCAAGACTTCAGGAAAGGAAGTCGCTACAGATGTGGTGGAAATAAAGAGAGAACTAGAATTAGAAGTGGAGCCTGAAGATGGGACTGAATTGCTGCAATCTCATGATTAAACTTGAACAGTTGAAGAGTTGCTTCTTATGCATGAGCAAAGAAAGTGGGTTCTCTAGTTGGAATCTCCTCCTGTTGAAGATGCAGTGGACATTGCTGAAATGACAACAAAGGATTTAGAATATTCCATAAATTAGTTGAGAAAGCAGCAGCAGCAGGGTTTGAGAGGATGAACTCCAATTTTGAAAGAAGTTCTACTGTGGGTAAAATGCTGTCAAACAGCATCACATGCTGCATAGAAATCTGTTGTGAAAGGAAGAATCAATTAGTGGAAGAAACTTCATTGCTGTGTTATTTTAAGAAATTGCCACAGCAACCCCACTCTGAGAAGCCATCAACCTTGAGGCAAGACCCTCCACCAGCACAAAGATTATGACTCCCTGAAGGCTCAGATGATCACTAGTATTGTTTAGCATTAAAATATATTTTAATTAAGGTATGTACATTGTATTTTTTAGACAAAAATGCTATTGCATGCTTGCTAGACTACAGTATACTATAAACATAACTTTTACGTGAATGCACTAGGAAATCAAAAAATTTGCGTGACTTGCTTTACTGTGATATTTGCTTTATTGTGGTGGTCTGGAACCAAACACACAGTATCTCCGAGGTCTGCCTGCACTTAGCATTGCACTGTGTAGGTTTCCATCTGTGTTCTTTCCCAGGGCCCCCCAGATGTTAAGAAGAGGGCCTAATGGAGTCCTCATGGACACCTGCAGAACCAGGAGCAGTTTCCCATTCACCTGGATTCAGGACATTGCCATGTGAAAATGTTCACCCATGAATGTGAGCATAAAAGTCTGGGAAGCTTGAGTGGACCCTGGAATCCAGGAGGGAGCAGAGGATAAGCCTGAAGGTTCTTTGGGAGGGAAGAAGGATGGTGCATGAAGAGTGGCCTGGGTGGATGGTGCTGAGGACTGAATTGGGCCCCCCACTCAAATTCATATGTTGAAGCCCTTGGTGTGACCACATTTGGAGATAGGGCCTTTAAAAAGTTAATTAAGGTTGAATGAAGTCCTGAGGGTGGGCCCCTAGTCCTGTATGATTGGTGTCCTTGTAAGAAGAGAGGCACCAGGATGGACCCAAACAGAAACAGCCGTATGAGGATGCAGGGAGAAAATGACCATTCGTAAGCCAAGGAGAGAAGCCTCAGGAGAAAACAACCCTGGGCCACCTTGATCTTGGATGTCCAGCCTCCATAACTGTGAGAAATAAATTTCTGTTGTTTAAACCAGTTGTCCCCAACCTTTTTGGCACCAGAGACTGGTTTCGTGGAAGACAGTTTTTCCATGGATGGGGCAGAGACAAGAGATTGGTTTCAGAATGATTCAAGCACATTACATTTATTTATTGTGCACTTTATTTCTATTGTTATTACATTTTAATATATAATGAAATAATTATACAGCTTACCATAATGTAGAATCAGTGGGAGCCCTGAGCTTATTTTCTTGCAACTAGATGGTCGCATCTGGGGGTGATGGGAGACAGTGACAGATCATCAGGCATTAGATTCTCATAAGGAGGGTGCAACCTTGCATGCAAAATTCATGATAGAGTCCATGCTTTTATGAGAATCTAATGCTGCCGCTGATCTGACAGGAGGCAGAGCTCAGGTGATAACATGAGCAATGGGAGCAACTATAAATACAGATGAAGCTTTGTGTACTCCTCCACCACTCACCTCCTGCTGTGCGTCCTGGCACTGGTCGGTGGCCCAAGGGTTGGGGACTCCTGGTTTAAGCCAACCGGTCTGCAGTGTTTTGTTAGAGGAGCCCTGGTAAATGAATGCAGATGGGAAGCATGGAGATGAGAGCTCCTCACCGGGAGGAGCCAGGGAGGTGGGCGTGTCCATGGTAGGCAGGTGAAAAAGTGGTTTGAGTGCCCCAGGGATTCCAGCAGAGATCAGGGGGTGGAGGGCTGCTAGAGGACTGGAGTGGGCTGTGTCTGAGACCCAGAGAGCTGGCGCAGAGTGAACCAGGGTGAGGTGGGGGACTTCCTGACTCACACTGCGTTCCCTTCTCCCAGTCTGTAGGCAGTTCCTGCTGGTCTGTCCGGAGGAGCGAGGGCGCCTGTGGGAGGTGGAGCCCCTGGGGGCCTGGGGCCAGTGCATCAGTGTCTGGCTCAAGGTTCAACTTCACCAGGCAAAGCTTCCAGACTGTGAGTAGGACTGAAACACTGCACCGTGTCTAGTTATTTCTGGTCTCAATACTAGTATGGATTTACATGATCTAATGAGACCCATGTGGATGTTATTTCTGTTGTGGCAAGAACAAAGGAGAGGCAGGACCTGGGTGGGGACATCTTATCCTCCAACGTTCCCCTCCTGAGTGAAGCACACCTTCCGGTCTTTCTTGCTCAAAAGATCACCCCAATTTAGCAGTTAGGAGCTCCCTGGGACTAAGGGACTCCCCTTTTAAAATTAGATAGATTATTGAAACATGTAAGATCAGTTTCCTCTGCCTAGCTGAAGATGAGTTGAAAACACTATTCTGAACAGGTAATGAAAGGTAATGTGTGGCTGGGCGCCGTGGCTCATGCCTGTAATCCCAGCACTTTGGGAGGCGGAGGCGGGTGGATCACGAGGTCAGGAGATCGAGACCATCCTGGCTAACACGGTGAAACCCCATCTCTACTAAAAATACAAAAAAATTAGCCAGGCGTGGTGGTGTGTGCCTGTAGTCCCGGCTACTCGGGAGGCTGAGGCAGGAGAATGGTGTGAACCCGGGAGGCGGAAAAAAAAAAAAAAAAAAAAAAAAAAAAAAAAAAAAAAAGAAAAGAAAGGTAATGTGTGCACTTGGTTGAAAACTCAAAAGGGTTTACTATGAAACGCGAGTCTCCTATCCTCCTCACCTCTGAGGGGACTGCACACATAATGGCAGTGCCGCAGAGACAACGTGCTGCAAAACCGCTGCCTGGTCTTTTTCACAGCAGCATAGTATGATGTCGCATGGACATGATGTCATTTGTTTCCCTGTTGACAGATGTGCACTCCGTCTTCAGTTTCTGGTTGCTCGAGACAGTGCCCCAGTGGCAGTTTGCCAGTGGGGTTTAGTGGAGGAAGCACGAAAACAGAGCCTTTGGTGGTGGGTTTCCAGGAGAGGCAGGGGGTGGGAAATCCTTTAAACAGTCAGATGGGAAAGCAGGCTTGCAGTGTCAGGATTTCCAAGTTGCTTTTTATTTTTTTTGAGACAGAGTCTGGCTCTGTCATCCAGGTTGGAGTGGAGTGGCGCAATCTTGGCTCACCGCAACCTCCGACTCCCGGATTCAAGGGATTCTCCTGCCTCAGCCACTTGAGTAGCTGGAACTACAGGCATGTGACACCATACTCGGCTAATTTTTGTATTTTTAGTAGAGACGGGGTTTCACCATGTTGGCCAGGCTTGAACTCCCGACCTCAGGTGATTTGCACTCCTTGGCCTCCCGAAGTGCTGGGATTACAGGTATGAGCCACCGCGCCCAACCCCAAGTTGCTTTTTTGACAGTGAACTTTCCACTTCTTGCAAGGTGGGTAACGGCTGCTCATGACAGGCGCTTCTCAGCTCAGCACTGAGAGGTGAGGCCAGGCCAGGGCTGGGGCAGCAGACACCTCCAGGCTGCAGGTGCTGCCATGGGTGGGAGGTGAGGGGGGACAGTTAATTTAAATTAACTGTCCAAAATGAAAGCCCTGGCTCTCCTTCACTCCTGGAGTGGGTGCTCCCATCAGCGTCAAATGCCATTTCTGCGGCTGCAGGTGGCTCATTAAGGGGTTGACAGGCAGCCGAGGTGTCAGGCTTTCTCTCCACGTGGTGACTGATCCACCTTAGGTGTTGACAGGTGAGCGTGCCTTGGAGTTTATTGATGATAATAGTGATCAGTTTTGCTTTTATGCTGGAAGGCTTAATGGATCTTTACAGATATTAGTGGGGTGACCAGGCACCCCGGAAGGAGGCATGGCAGGGCGGGGCTGTGCTGTGATCCTAATGAGGCAGTTAAGTGACTTGCCCTGTGGCACTGAGGAATGAAGGGAAGCCGGTCGTGTCCCTGGGCACTGAGCTGTCCAGCTGTGCGGGTTTATGGACACGCTTCACAAATGAGGCTGTGGGGCCTCGCACAGCCTCTGTGCTTGGATGTTTCAGTTCCTTGGCTGGAAATGGAAAAAGAAAATGTGCTGCATATTGAAATGTGGAAATCGCACAGGCCAGAGGGGTGAGCAGGGACGAGGATGTTTTCTCCTAATTGGGGAGATGGCTCCTCCTGGAGAATTCCACTGGGGCTGTTTCAAGAGCTGGGAGTCAGTGTGGTCTGGGCAGAGGAAACTGAGCTGGAAGTCAGATGCCAAACCTGTCACTTTAATTCACTCTGAGATTCACCAACTCTCGTTTTAAAACAGCAAATGAGGGGACTTGCACAGAGAATGTTCCAGAAGCATGCTTGAGTCCCTTGAAGGAATAAGGGTTATCATTATAATTAGGATATAATTAGATTACTAAAACTCTTTAATTAAAAAAAAAATTCTAAGTTATGGTCTTTTCACTGCCTGTATAAATCATGGCTAGTTCCCAGTTTCACCCACATCTTCTTTCCCCTCGAGGGCCCGCAGTCAGGGTTTTAATTCACTCAGGAAGGTTTTCAGCCAACCGGCTTCAACTTGCAGCCATTATGACAGTTAGTGCTGACATCTCAGGTTTTTTTCAAGTTGGTGAGTTGGGGCTGCAAATGTGATCACAGATTAGCTCAGTGCTCTGCAGTTTCTCGTCTGTTTCTGTCTTCATGGAAATCAGCAAGTGTTAGTGGATTAGAACTTCTTACGGGTCACCTAACAATGCAGATTCCGGAACCTTCTCTTCCCTGGGAAACTCAGGCCATTAATTGGATGTTAGTCTTAAATTAGTCAGTGATTCTTAGAGTTACTTTCTTGACTTGTTCTGTTTTTTCAAGTTTTATCTGTTCTTTCTTTTTCCTGACAGTTATTTTGGAGGTATCCTATAATTTTATGTGCCATAGAAATAGAACTGTAAGCAAGAAGCCCAGTGGAATCAATTGCTTCTTGCTCTAAATAAGGCATGAACATTTCACAACATTTCAAAGGGAAATTAACTTGTGCTCATTGCAAATGTTTTTTTAAAGACTATTTTTGAAGCAGCCTGATTGGTGGGCCAGGTCTTTAAAAGTTTGTGCGATCTTGGCTGTTGATAACATCTGCAGCTTATAATGGCCCTGAAAATATTTTCAGGTTATGCAGACCTTTTGAGGGAAGGAGTTTGTGGGAAATTTCTTTCTTCCTACGTTCAGTTACAGACAAAGCCTTTGAAACTTGACCAATAGGATCATAATTGCTTCTGATGTGATTTCCTGGTCAGCCTAAACATGGCTTAAGTTTCTTTACCAGAGAGAATGAAACTGAATATATCAACAGTGAAATGTTCTTTTACAAAATTGTTATTGGGGGCAGGAAATAATTGACTACTGCTTTAAAAATTATTTTTTTTCCATCTATAAGTCATAGTTTTGCTTTCTTTCTCTAGCTGAATTTTTAATCGATTCAGTTGTCATCCACAAATACATTTATTTGCATTTAATTTTTAAACCAGAAGGATCTTTGCATCAAGAATTGTGAAAATATGAGATGGGAGGCGGGGCTACTTTTCTGAAAGTTTAATGCCCAGGAAACTGCAGTTCTGACCTTTTTTTTTTTCAGTTTGTTCTGGTGACTCATACATTATAGAGTACAATAGCAACAGCAATTTTGTGGTGGTGCAGTGTGCTGGGGAGTGCTGGGGGCAAAACCACCATACTGGGTGTGTTTTCTTCTGGCAAATGCTGCTCTTTGACAGGTTGTGTGGCTCCCCTTAGTGGCCATTGTAATCTACTGCAGCCTTGGATGATAACTTACCTCTGTGATTAGGGCTCTGATACCTCCAGGTGTGCTTCCAAATTAGTGCACTCATTTTTAAAGATTTAATGAACCTCGATTAGGAATGAAATACAAGTAAACATTTGATAGCTCACAACACATAAAAACATTAGGAAAGGTGGCAAATTGATAATGGGTTTTCTACTTCATTTTCTCATTCATTCATTCGTGTATTCCTTTATTTGTTCATTCGATAACTGTTAATGGGGCATCTACGGGTGTGCCAGGCACTTCCTAGACGTTAGGGATGCAGTAGTGAATAGGGCTGACCTGGCTTCTGAACTCATTTACCAGCTAACTACATGGGCACCTACTACTGTGTGACATAAAAACTCTGTATGGCCAAGAGAGCTAAAGTGTGCTGATATTTTTAAGTGCCCACAATTAAATTTTGCCAAACCAAATTTTTCTAATTTATGCAGTTCTGTAAATACATTTAAAAATTTACTTATATAGATAACAACTAAATAATTCATTTGTTCTTTAGTAAACAAAATGTGTTACATAGGTATTTTCAGCTGAAATGCAAAACTGCGTTTTTTTTTTAGGGATCTGAACACCACACACACATATGGATTTGGGGACGTGGGGTGGAGAGGTGCAAAGGAGGACAAGAAAGTCATCCCTTTCCAAGTCGGTACTGATTTGGTAGGAGAGGAGGGAGACTCACTGAACGTGGGTGATTATGACCTCTCTTGTGAGCAAAACCACCAGTGAGGAAAAAAAAAAAAAAAAAAAAAAAAAAAAAAAAAAAAAAGGATCCAGGACTAGAACTGGGAATGTGAGTCCCTTGAATGCCAGAATCGATGGAAGAACAGATCACAATTCCAGCTCAGAAATGCTTGAGTGGAACCATTACTTTGCATCTCCTGACACCTGTCTTCTGGAGAGCATTGCAGCAAATGGCAAAGTGAAGGTCAAGAAGATAGAATTGATCTAACACCTTGGGAGGCTGAGGCCGGAGGATCACTTGAGGTCAGGAGTTCAAGACCAGCCTGACCAACATAGTGAAACCCCATCTCTACTATAAAAGTACAAAAATTAGCCAGGAATGGTGGCAGGCATCTGTAATCCCAGTTGCTTGGGAGGCTGAGGCGGGAGAATCGCTTGAACCTGGGAGGTGGAGGTTGCAGTGAGCCCAGATGGCGCCACTGCTCTCCAACCTGGGCCACAGAGGGAGACTCCATCTCAAAAAAAAAAAAAAAAAAAAAAAAAAAAAAAAAAAAAAAAAGGATATAGAATTGGGTCATGGCTATCAACATGTTTGCAAGGTCCCCAGTGTACCATTTCCTCTTTTGATTGTCCAGCCCCTTGGGAGCCACCCTCATTTGCTTATCCTCTTTCTCCTGCTTGGGGAGGGCAGCACACCCAGGAAATTCCGAGGAGAACGTGAGCCGTCATGCGAGGACTTCTCAGAATGACACACCCAGACAGTCTGCCCCTGGAGACAGCAGCAAGGTATGGTGATACTATATCACCCCCATGAACCTCTCACTTTCTTAGTAATCAGGTTGTCCTTGCTTAGTGAAGCCGTGGTCTGAACCTGCCAGGCAGCTTCCTAAATGACTCGGCTGTGGGCTTCTCGTGGCAGCGGGGCCTTGGTCTAGGCTCAGAATCTCTGGGCTATCATGGGAGGAGGGTGTTGCGAGGAGAGGCCTTTGTAATTAGATTTTTTATGGTTCTCTTCTCTAAACTAGACAAGCTCTAACGAAACCAAAATGGAACAGAACACATGGGAATTGGCCGTAACCTTGCATCGTTAAGGAAATATTGAAAAATCTGAATTTCAAATTTTGCCATGGACCAGTGTCTGTCAAGCAGAACAAAAAACAAGACAAATTTGTCTTTCTTTCCTCCTCCACTGCAAAAGCTCAGATTGCTGGGATGGAGTGGAATTAGGTATTAGGTTTTTGTATAATCCAGAGTGACTGTAGAGCAGAATCTTGAGGGAATATTAAGAATATTTCTTAGAGGCTTGTTGTCATTCAGTATTTCATAAGATTTTAGGTTTTCCTGGTTTTCCTGTGGCTAAACCAGACTCTTGCCCACACAGGGTATTGTGAAAATGTCCATTTTCTGGTGCCAAAGGGTCTTTGCTCTCAAATCCCTAAAGAGTCCAAAATTACTTTAAACTCACACTTGTACATCATGGACAAATACTGCTCATTTTGGAAAATATATTGCTCTGAAATAGAAGATTCAACAATGAAAGCATAAAATATCCCAGTAAGTGCTGGATTGTTTTAGAAAGCTGCTTCCTGTCTGACATTAGCTCTAGCCATCTGGCAGATGAGGGCTTTCATTTTCTTTGGTTCACCATAGAAAGATGGGCTAACCTAAGACCCAACAGGCACTGAACAGAGAGCGTAGTACTTGGCCATTTCTGTTGATCCTTGACTTTTCTTTTAAACCTCTGTCAGAGGAAGCAGAAGTGTCCAGGGTACTGTAACGCCCATGGGTGTGGACCTGGGGGAATTCTGCACATTTGAGCACGGAGTGCCAGCTTTGAAAGTAGTGCTTCCTTCCCTGCCCTTTCTCTGGTCTCCCCAGGCTGGGCTGTCCTTCAGTTCCTTTCAGTAAATATGTGCTCTTATGCACAAAACCTGATTTCCTGGTGGCTGGCTGGGGCGTTTGAACCTGGCCTATTCTGAATCTCAGCAGGAAGTGAAGGCGCAAGCCAGACCAGGACACCTGCATGTCCTGAACGTCCAGCCCCAGACTGTGTGGGACAACCCCATTGCCATGTTTAATTGGCATGCCTGTGGATTCTTTTCTGACTTCAGGAGAGGATGCGTGGAGAAGAATTGGAAGACACAAAGAATGATCCAGAGTGTGGAGTGGAAGAGGAGGATACCGGGCTGGCGGGGCAGACACTGGGCAAGCTTACAAAGTCCAGTCCCTGACGTCTCCAGATGCCCATCTGGGCCGGGTCCGGAGGCCTGCCTGGGGTCCCAGGATTCGGGTCTGAGACTTGTGTGGCCGGGAGTGCACCTTCCCCAGGGATCTTTGAGGGGCCAGTGACCTCGCGGGCCCCACATACCTCTGAGGTGGGCTCAGGCTCTAGAATGCCTGAGAACATGCTGCACTCAGCATACGACACCATGCAACAGTGGGGAAATATTTCCCTAAGTTAATTGTTGATAGTTCCTAAACATTTCAGAAGCTTACTTGTTAAAACTAATGTGGCTTTTGCTTCTCAGGATAAATTGGTGGGACTTCACCGGAACCACAGGGATGTTTTACTGAATGTACCTCTTTCCTTACAGAAGTTTAAAGATGCTCAGGAAGGGGCCACACCCATTCCATCTGGGCTGTAGAAACTCATTGCAGGTTTGCACATGCCAGCCTTGCTATTGCTGTGAGACCACGGACACCAAAGAGGTTTCCAGGGGGACACATGTTCTTTCCGGGGAGGCTTCAGCCACATCAGAAGTGCCTTGAGGGCAGGGGCAGGGGCTGGATGGTGCCTACTGCAGATTTGGAGCTCTTTTCTGGCCTGGTATACAGGAGGTGCTCAGAGAGGGCTCTGCACAGGCTTCAGCCATCAGCTTAGATGGGAAGCACCAGGTAGGAATTTGGGCAGATGTTGCTTCTAGCATATGGTGGCCTTGAGTGGAAAAGCTTGTGATAGTAAAAGCAACTAAAAATGACAGCCTGGCTTGAATGTGACATTGACCTCCCCATTCTCAAATACTGATGGAGCCCTGTCTGGTGGCTTGTGTATGGCCGCACTTGGGATGCAGAGACAGGGACCTACTCTCAGGCCCCAGGTCCGATGGGCTAGGCAGAGCTGTCCCAGAGCCGTCTGCCCTCCTCAAGGGTGGAGCGCAAATCCAGGCTGCTTTAGGGAGCCCAAAGCCTGCTCCCTGAGAGCTGGGACGGTGCTTTCTCTACAACTGGGCCCAGCCTTGCTGATTTCAGTAGGATTTTTCCCAGAGAAAGCTGGTCAGGCCCTCTTGAGGAAGATGACCCAAGTTCTTGCCCCTGCTTTTGGGAAAATGCAAATCTGATCCCACTGCCGAGGACACCCCAAAACCCTCTGTGCTCATCACTGACTTTGGAGAAGCCAGGGGCCTGCTACCGTGGGCCTTGCCGCCTCTGCTCTTTGCTGTTGGAGTTCAGCTGCAGGGTCAGCCCTGGGCTGCCTGGTTACCTTGTTGACAGAGAAATAGGGTTTTACCTTTTTTTTTTTTTTTTTTGAGACGGAGTCTTGCTCTGTCACCCAGGCTGGAGTGCAGTGGCGTGATCTTGGCTCACTGCAAGCTCCACCTCCTGGGTTCACGCCATTCTCCTGCCTCAGCCTCCTGAGTAGCTGGGACTACAGGCACCCGCCACCACGCCTGGCTATTTTTTGTATTTTTAGTAGAGACGGGGTTTCACCGTGTTAGCCAGGATGATCTCGATCTCCTGACCTTGTGATCCGCCTGCCTCGGCCTCCCAAAGTCCTGGGATTACAGGCGTGAGCCACCGCGCCCTGCTGGGTTTTACCTTTTTAGGATATAATAAAGCCCCTCCTGTGGCCTGGTAAGGAGACCACCAACAGTCCCAAGTTCTGGGAATACATCATCTGTTCTTTGAGCAGTCAAAGGACACACACAGTGGGAGCTGTTATTTATTAATCCATGCACCCAGCTGTCCATCTGTCTGACCATCCATCCATCTATCCATCCATTTATCCATCTGTCCGTCCATCCATCCATCATCCATCCATCCATCCATCCATCCATCCATCCATCCTCCATCTATCCATCATCCGATCCATCCATCCAGCCATCCATCATCCATCCATCCACCCATCCATCATCCATCCATCCATCCATCCATCCATCCATCCATCCATCTTCCATCCATCCATCCTCCATCCATCCATCATCCATCCATCTATCCACCCATCCATCATCCATCCATCCATCATCCATCCATCCATCCATCCATCCATCCATCCATCCATCCATTCATTCTGTTGTACAACAGATATTCAGCATGCTTTCTCAGGGACATGCTGTGTGCCGGGCACAGGGGATATAAGTGAGGTGTGGTTACTGGCCTCAGGAAACTCTCTTCTCTTTAAAGGAATATCTTCTGGAGTGTTCAACTGGAGTTTTCATCTCTCTTGCACCCATTACAAAGATGGAAGGGTCCAATTGACTAGAAATATAGTTTAGAGCTTCATATGGAGACATCATGAAGCCTGCCTCCCCCCTGCCCCTTACACAATGGGCTCTCTGTGCAGGTGGCACAGAACATAAAAGTAGAGTTAAGTCTTCAGCCTAGAGGGTGCCCTGTGTGTGGTGTCAGATGTAACCTTTCACATGGGATGTGTGTGCTGTGAGCATTGTGCTATTTGAGATGAATGGTTAGTATTTTGTGTTTACATGAAAATTAATGTTTAAAAATGTCTCAGGGGTTTGATGAAGTTACTGTTCAATAAAAATAAACCTCTCAGGGAAGAACAGCTGATGTATTGATGGCTTTGTTTAAGGGCATATGAATCGACCACACAAGTTAGAAGGCAATGCCGTGGAACTGAGAGCAACCTCCTGCCCAGTCCGTGCCAGCTGTGAGGCCGTGTGCAGGGGTCCCTTCCAGCACTGTGTGCAGGACTGCCCATAATGCACATGTTTGTGTGTGTTGTCTTGTTTTATTAAATCAATTTTATTTTCGGTTTTCTGTGTTCCTGTCTCTTATTTTTAAACAGCTCTATTGAGATATTATATACAAACCTTAAAGTTCCCTCATTTAAACTAATAATTCAGGCCTGGCGAGGTGGCTCATGCCTGTAATCCCAGCAATTTGGGAGAAGATGCATGTGGATCACTTGAGCTCAGGAGTTCAAGACCAGCCTGGCCAACATGGTGAAACTCTGTCTCTACAAAAATACAGAAATTAACCAGAGGTGTGGCCACTAATCTATATATAAATTTGCCTCTTCTGGATATGTCATTTAAGCGGAATCACACAATATGGGGTCTTTCACAGCTGGCATCTTTCACTTAGTATAATTTTTCCAAGGTTCATCCATGTTGTGGTGGGTGTCATCAGTTCTTACTCCTTTTGATTGCCAAATAACATCCCATGGTATGGATGTAGAACACTGTATTTTGGCATTCACTAGGTGATGTAGTCTGGATTGATTTGAGGTTTTGGTAGTTCTCAATGATGCTGCTATGAATATACACATACACAAATACAAGTTTGTGTGTGTACATATGTTTTCAGTTCTCTTGGGTACACATCCAAGAGTGGAATTTCTGGATCATATGGTAACTCTTGAGGAACTGCCAAATTTTTTTCCAAGTCCCTGCACCATTTTATATTCTTACCAGCCAGGTATGAGAGTTTCTGCTTCCCTCATCCCAGCCAACACTTATTCCATCTTTTTTTTTTTTTTTTTTTTTTTTTTTTTTTTTTTTTTAGACAAAGTCTTGCTCTTGTCCCCCAGGTTGGAGTGCAATGGCATGATCTCAGCTCACTGCAACCTCTGCCTCCTGGGTTCAAGTGATTCTCCTGCCTCAGCCTCCCGAGTAGCTGGGATTACAGGGACCCGCCACCATGCCTGGCTAATTTTTTGTATTTTTAGTAGAGACGGGGTTTCACTATGTTGGCCAGGCTGGTATCAAACTCCTGACCTCGTGATTCACCCACCTTGGCCTCCCAAAGTGCCAGGATTACAGGCGTGTACCACTGCGCCCGGGGCCTATTCCATCTTTTTGATACAGCCACCATCTTAGTGGGTGGGAAGTGGTATCTCTTTGTGGTGCTGACTTGCATTGCCCCAGTGACTACTGATGTCAAACAGCTTTTTATGTGCTTTTCAGTTATTTGTATTGTCTTCTTTGGAGAAATGTCTATTCAAATCCTCACTTATTTTGAATTGGGTTGTTTTATGTTGTTGATTTGTAAGAATTCTTTATAAATTCTGGATTTTAATCCCTTTTTGGATATATGATTTGCAGGTTTTTTCCCCATTCTTTGGTTTCTCTTTTCATTTTCTTGATGTCATTTGAAGCACATTTTAAATTTTGTTTTTGAGTCAGGGTCTTGCTCTGTTGCCCAGACTGGAGTGCAGTGGGGTGATCTCGGCTCACTGCAACTTCTGCCTCCCAGGCTCAAGTCATCCCCCAACTTCAGCCTCCCCAGTAACTGGGACTATAGGCATGCACCACCAACCCCGGCTAATTTTTGTATTTTTGTAGAGATGGGGGTTTCGTCATGTTAGCTAGGCTGATCTCAAACTCCTGAGCTCAAGTGATCCTCCCTCCTCACCCTCCCAAAGTGCTGGGGTTACAGGTGTGAGCCACCATGCTGGCCCAGTTTTAATTTTGACAATGTCCAATTATTTTCTCTTTGTTTGCTTTAACAAAACAACAAAGTTGCAGTAGTAAATATTGTATGTGTGTGTGTGTGTGTTTTGACATGGAGTTTCGCTCTTGTTGCCTAAGATAGAGTACAATGACACGATCTCTGCTTACCACAAACTCCTCCTCCCGGATTCAAGTGATTCTCCTGCCTCAGCCTCCTGAGTAGCTGGGATTACAGGCATGCACCACCACGCCTGGCTAATTTTTTTTTTTTTTTTTTTTTTTTTTTAGTAGAGACACGGTTTTTTCATGTTGGTTAGGCTGATCTCAAACTCCTGACCTCCAGTCATCTGCCCACCTCGGCCTCCCACAGTGCTGGGATTACAGGTGTGAGCCACCGCGCCCTGCCGTGTGTGTGTGTGTGTGTGTGTGTGGTGTTGTTTTTTTTTTTTTTTAAATGAATGCTCTTTCATTCCCATCTAAAAGGAGTTATTAGGGAGAAAGTTATCTGACTCCAAAATGAATGTGGGAAATCCACAAAGAAGTCATTACTTAGAGCAAGGCTGTTTCTGGATCCCACGTTCTTCAAAGGCAGTGGCCAGATGCACATGTGCACATGCCCTGTAACAGTCACACTGTCCTGAGAGCTGCTCTGCCCCACACTCACAAATGGGCTCAGGCAGGGAGTCCATAGTCACTTGGAAGCTTGCATTCTGGACCAGGGTCTGGCAGCGGTGACGGACACTCACTGCTATGCATGGAGCCTTCAAACAGGTTATATTTCAGGAAGCAGGGTTTTGAGACTCTCGCAGCATTGGGTATTTTGTTCCAGGAAGTCTTTGAGAACAAGCCCTTCAGGATGAGGAAGAAATAAACTCAACTTATTGGCCACTTCCAGAAACCTCAGGGGGCCAATGGATTATGAGATAATTTTTAAAATCCCCATTTAAAGAATCAATCTTTGCATTTGATTTAGTTCTCCTTCTAGGGAAAACATGCTTAGCAGGTGGAAGTTTTAAAGTTAGGTATCTAAGTTTCCCTCTTGAGAAGCCATGAAATTCCTTGGCCACCTTCCTCTTTTCCCCTGGCTCCTCCATTTCACACAGGGCACAAAACATTACCATGGCAAAGCAAGAGGGATTGGAGCTGGGTATTCTTCCGAGCTCAAACCACAGCAATGCAGTCATGGGAGGTCCCTAAGCCCGGTATCTACGCAGCTGTGATTTCTGGCTCTAGGAAGGTCCTGTGTTATTTTCAGCATCAGATGAGACACAATTGGAAGGAATAATTTCTTTCCTGGCAGGAAAATCCTAATGTGACCGCAGCCACTCCGGTGCTTCTGGAAGGGTGCTTTAGTGCCAACTAACTCTGTTTAATGGAGTTGCCTCATCTTTCTGAACTTTCCTTCCCACCAAACAAAAGTCACTTTCAGGGCTGGGTGTGGTAGCTCACCCCTGTAATCCCAGCTCTTTGGGAGGCCGAGACGGGTGGATCACGAGGTCAGGAGATCAAGACCATCCTGGCTAACACAGTGAAACCCCATCTCTACTAAAAATACAAAAAATTAGCTGGGCATTGTGGTGGATGCCTGTAGTCCCAGCTACTCGGGAGGCCGAAGCAGGAGAATGGCGTGAACTCGGAGGCAGAGCTTCCAGTGAGCTGAGATTATGCCACTGCACTCCAGCCTAGGCAACAGAGCGAGACTCTGTCTCAAAAAAAAAAAAAAAAAAAAAAAAGTCACCTTCCGATTTTCTAGGCAGCAAATCCTTCTAACAGGGATTCTTGACAATGTGCAGACAGGCGGGCCGCAGGACTGTGAACCTGGGTGATCTTGACTGCTTGAGACTCAAGGCACCCATTCTTCGTGGGCAGCTGATGGATGCTGTACAGGATGGGCTCCCAGCAGATGGCTTTGGGTCCTTGGGCACCCAGGTTCTGTTCCAATTCTGTGGGATTGGGAGGACATCTCCTCGGGACAGATTGTGGTATAATCTTCCTAGGTAATGCCAGTCACAGGACTAGGTAGGCTCTTTTTATGATCATTCCCTCATGGCTCTCAACTTGCAATAGGGGTGCTTTGATTTAGGAAATGTTTGCTGGGTCTCCATGTGTATTAGTCTATTTCCATGCTGCTGATAAAGACATGTCTGAGAGTGGATAATTTATAAAACTCACAGCTCCACATGGCTGGGGAGGCCTCATAATCATAGCAGAAGGTGAAAGGCAAATCTTACATGGGGGCAGACAAAAGAGAATGAGACCCCAGCAAAAGGGGAAACCCCTTATAAAACCATCAGATCTCATGAGACTTATTCACTACCACAAGAACAGTATGGGGAACCGTCCCCGTGATTCAATTATCACCCACCGGGGCCTTCTCACAACAGGTGAGAATTACGGGAGCTACAATACAAGATGGGATTTGGGTGGGACACAGCCATACAATATCACCACGTGAACAACAGAAGCAGATAAAATTCATCCCATCTAAAGTAGATATTACAACCAACTATATGTATTGTATTTGTAAAGTAGCTTCATGAAAATCAGTCTAAATTAAATTCACATAAGCTACATAAAGAAATACTACAAGGGACTGGGTGTGGTGGCTCACACCTGTAATCCCAGCACTTTGGGAAGCTGAGGCAGGCAGATGACTTGAGGTCAGGAGTTCGAGACCAGCCTGGCCAATACGGCAAAACCCCATCTCTGCTTAAAAATACAAAAATTAGCTGGGTGCGGTGGCATGTGTCTGTAATCTCTGCTACTTGGGAGGCTGAGGTGTGCGAATCACTTGAACCTAGAAGGTGGAGGTTGCAGTGAGTTGAGATTGTGCCACTGTGCACTCTAGCCTGGGCAACAGAGAGAGACTCCATCTCAAAAAAATAAAGAAAGAGAGAGAGAGAAAGAGAAAGAGAGAAAGAAAAAGAAGAAAGAGAAAGAAAGAGAAAAAAGAAAGAAAAAGAAGGGAGGGAGGGAGGAAGGAAGGAGAGAAAGAGAAAAGAGAAAGAGAAGAAAAAGAAAGAGAAAGAACAGAAAGAGAGAGAAAAAAGAAAGAAATAAAGGAAAGAGAAGGAAAGCGAAAGAAAAAAGGAAAGAAAGAAAGAAGAAAAAGGAAGGGAGGAAGGGAAGGAAGGAAGAAGAAAAGAAAGAAAGAAAAAGAAAGAAAGGAAGAAAGAAAGAAGAAAGAAAGAGAAAGAAAGAGAAAGACTACAAGGAACACACTGCAATGTCCCACTGCTGGCCATGCATGTGCCTTTCTGGTTGAGCTGTGCCGTCAGCACAGTTTCCCATCCGCTCCTTTGCGTTTCTAGTGGCTGCTCCTACCCCAAACCCCTGCCACATGAGTGGTACTTGAGGATGTTTTGGGGTGTGAGGTGGGAGTAGGTGGATGTGGGTTAGAAAAAGACATCTAATACCACAGTGCTATATTTTGAAAATGAAAAAAAGTTACTAATTTAGTATTAGAAAATAAAGTTCTATAAAATCATAGCCGATGGTTTGAAAAGTTTGAGAACCATTTCCTCATACTTTCCGGAAGCTTTTATTTCCTCCCCGAGATGCTTCTGGGAGCAGAAAGGAGTTGCCAGAGGAGATCTCCTGGGAAGGTTCCTTTAGTCCCTGCCGGCCCCTCTCCACCCCCAACCTTCCTGGGCTGTAGGTGACTGACGCTGTGGCAGCAAGGGTTGGCGATGGGCCCTGGTTTGACGTCAGACACTGAACTCGGGAGCTCTGCTTTCCTCTCTTGATCTCTCCTCATCAGAGATTTTTGGTAATTTCCTAAAAAAACCCTCCCCTGCTCCCTTCCTGAATGCTGTAGACGTAATTTGAGCAGAATAAATCAGATTTCACAATACACGCTCTGACTTTTATCCCACCACTTTTGCTGTGGACCAGAGCCTGGGCTGCAGAGGTGGTTTCTGGAGGCCCAACAGCTTTGGCCTTGGTGCCTGTGCTGTGGGAAGGCCAAGCTGACTGGAGGCCTTCGTTCCCTCCCCTGCAAAGCCTGGATTCTGTGTGTGCCTAGCCCTGCTGGCTTCCCACCCTTGTGTTTCAGATGGTCCTGGGCGCATGGGGACCCTTGGTGATGGATCGGGAAGTGGATGCTGGGAGAGAGCTCCATTCCACCATCTCTCTGATGAAGCCGGCTTGGGAGGGGACACAGAGTGTTTTGAAGACTTGGCCTGCACATTTGGACAGGTCTTGTTGAGTGATCACTGCACAGCTCTGAGCCCCACAGGTCCTGGCTATCCATGGGCATGAAACACCAGCCCCAGCATGTCCCTATGAGGTCACCATGGATGTCACCCAGGACAGCACCCTTCCATCTGTAAAAGGCTCCATTATTACATGCACCTGCTATTGTCATACTTAATTTTGACTTTACACAGTTCACACTCAAGTGTGCAAAATTAGGACTTGATTTTCCTAGAACTGAGTTTTCTCTGTATCTGGAGCACCCATTCTGGCTGATGGCAGAAAAAGTAGTCGAGTGGATTTAGATACCTTCCAACTAACCTCACTCCAAGTAGGATTTTCTTTGGTACCTCTTTCTTCCTGCGGTCAGCTCCAAGGGCAGGGGCCTTGGTGAGGAGATGCCATCTGCTCTTGGCCCACCCTGGCGCCAGCTAATATGCACGATTGTCCTGTCATGGTCTCTGGTCTCAGGCTCCCTGGACACCTGGTGTGTGGTCTTGCTGGCGTCTGTTGACGCTTCTACCCCAAATCCCTGTCCAGGAAGTGATGTTTGTGGCTGGCAAGTTCTCGCTCTCAACCTGCGTCGCCTCTGTCCCTGGTCACATGGGAAAGCATCATTTGTCTGTCCCCACTGGGGACTCCTGGCTTTGTTGTGGGGCTGACCCTGCACCCTCATGCAGTCCTCTTCTAAGCCCTGGGGTTGGGGCCACTCATTCTCTGAGAACTCCAAGCTGGAATTGGAACACACCTCTCTTCTACTCTGGAACCCCTAAATCTGTTTGAGAGCTTCTACGATGCCCTTCCCACCACTGCCCAAGTGAGCGTGGCTTTTTAGACTTCCAAGCCAATAACTGGGCATTTCGTTTCTGTTTCCCTCCCTGGCACTCCGTATCCTCATACTCAATGCAGAGCCAAACACAGGTCTCACCCTCCAAGTGAGGGAGAGACCCCTGAGGTCATCCTGCCAGTCCCCAGAGAGTCATGGTGCCCACGTTGCCCTCACATCCAGCCCCTCAGGCAGGGCCCTGGGCTGATTCTCACAGCCGGTCTCCAACCTCTGGTGGGGGGTGTGGAGTGTAGATGGTGCGGGGACCACGACTTCCTCCCTGGCCTCATGCACAGCTTGAAACTCCATGGCAGAAATGTTTCCCTTTGAGAGTCGGTAACATAGACTTGTGTCCCAGAACTGGGAAGAGCTTGGGGTCTGGCTTCAGCCTGGCTCCTTCCTCCAGAGGGGGCTGGGATGATCACTTTCCTTCTGGGTACCTCAGGTTCTTGTTGGTGAAAGGAAGAGAATGAGTCAGGGTCTGTAAACTGGCAGCTTGAGGGTTCAAATTAGTCAGCAGGTGAGATGTTTTAGGGCCTGGAAGCTGCCATCCCTTTCCTGGAGGACATATCCCCACCACTCACTGGCCTGTGTCACTCATCTGTACTGTCTCTCTAGCCTGGTCAAGGCTTACACTTGTATCTTCTTGTGGCGGCCCCCAAAGATGCTCACATGGGAATCCTGGGAACCTGTGAGTGTGTTACTGTATTAGTCCATTTTCATGCTGCTGATAAAGACATACCTGGGACTGGGTAATTTATAAAGAAAAAGAGGTTTAATGGACTCACAGTTCCAAGTGGCTGGGGAATCCTCACAATTACAGTGGAAGGTGAAAGGCACGTCTTACACTGCAGCAGACAAGAGAGAAATGAGAAGCAAGTGAAAGGGGTTTCCCCTTATAAAACCACCAGATCTCTTGAGACCTATTAACTATCACAAGAACAGTATGGGGGAAAGTGCCCCATGATTCAATTATCTCCCACTGGGACCCTCTCACCACACAAGGGAATTATGGGAGCTACAATTTAAGATGAGATATAGGTGGGGACACATCCAAACCATATCAGTTACCTTACCTGGCAAAAGGGACTTCTCAGATGCGACTAAGCTAAAGATTGTGAGAGGGAGACCGGGTGCGGTGGCTCAAGCCTATAATCCCAGCACTTTGGGAGGCAGATCATGAGGTCAGGAGATCAAGACCATCCTGGCTAACACGATGAAACCCTGTCTTTACTAAAAAATACAAAAAACTAGCCAGGTGAGGTGGTGGGCACCTGTAGTCCCAGCTACTCAGGAGGCTGAGGCAGGAGAATGGCGTAAACTCGGGAGGCAGAGCTTGCAGTGAGCTGAGATGCGGCCACTGCACTCCAGCCTGGGGACAGAGTGAGACTCTGTCTCAAAAAAAAAAAAAAAAAAAAATTATGAGAGGGGGAGATTATCCTGGATCCTCTGGGTGGGCCCTGTGTGATTACAAGGGTCGTTTAAATGAGGGACGCACAGAGAGATGTGACTGCAGGAGGACCATCAGAGCGTTGCAGCATGAGGAAGACACAGTCAGCCACTGATGGTTTTGAAGATGAAGGAAGGGGCCATGAGCCAAAGAATGCAGGCCGCCTGTGTGGAAAGGACGAGGAAACAGATGCTTCCCTGGAGCCTCCAGAAGGAACCAGCTTGACCTTAGCCCAGCAAGACCTGTTTTAGACTTCTGACTTCCAGAACTGTGTGGTAAGAAATCCTGGTAGTTTTAGGCCACTAAATTTGTGATAATTTCTTACAGTTGCAATGGGAAATGAGTACACCCCCTCCTAGGTTCTCAGGTGGGTAGCTTTGCCTCCTAACCCTGGACATTTGGCCATGTCTGGAGATATTTTGGGTTGTCACAGTTGGGTGAGGGGTGGTACTGGCATCTAGTGGGTAGAGGCGGGAAAGCTCCCATAAAAGTTATTCAGCCTGAAATGCTATGCTAAGATTGATACCAGGCCTGAGCTCCGGTATTCGTCACATTTTGGACTGTGGACTGCCCTGACAGGCAAGTTCTTCCTTTAGAGGAGAAACCACCACCTACTGCAGTCAAGGGTCGGGGCACGGCCTAGGAGGTGCCCTGGAGAAGACTGAGACCCGGGTTGCAGCAGTGAGCCTCATTCTGGCTGGTGGGAGAAAACGGCGATCTCAGGACAGACTTGCGGAGAGCGTGGAACCCTGTAAAACCAAGACGCGCCGGCGCCTGCTCGCTGCCCGCTCGCTGCCGGGCCGTTTTCCGAGGGAAATACCCATGGCGGCCACACGATGGCAGCCTTGCCCAAACCAAAGCCCGCCGGGCGCGCTCCAAGGTCCGCAGCCCCAAGTCGGTGTCCCCAGGCGGTGGACACGGGGCCGCCCTCCCACAGAATCCAAGGGCACTCGGCCTGGGTGGGTCTTTAGTTGCAGCTAGAAACTCTGCGCTTAGCAGGTGAAAGAAACAGAGAGCCGCACAGACTGCCCACTCCTGCCTGCTCGTCTGCCTCGATGTAAACAGCTCATCTCTGTCAATGTGGAACTATGTTCTCCTCATCCCCACATTTCAGTGATGTGACAAGACAGATAACACAGCTGAGATTTATTTTTAAAAAGATTTATTCTTAAAAGGGGCTCGCGTGTCTCTCTTCCTCTTCCTTCCTCTTCCTCTTTCCTCCTCCTCCTCCTCCTCCTCTTCCTCCTCCCCTCCTCTTTTTCTTCTTTCTTCTTTCTTCTTGTCTAGCTGTCTCCCAGGCTGGAGTGCAGTTGTGATCTCAGCTCACTGCAACCTCTGCCTCCCGGGTTCAAGCGATTCTCCTGCTTTAGCCTCCTGAGTAGCTGGGACTACAGGCGTCCACCACCACGCCCAGCTAATTTCTGTATTTTTAGCAGAGAGGGGGTTTCACCATGTTGGCCAGGCCGGTCTTGAACTCCCGACCTCATGTGATCCACCCACCTCAGCCTCCCAAAGTGCTGGGATTACAAAAAAAAAAAAAAGTTTAGCTTTCATTGTGAGCCCAGGAGTGCAGACCCCAGATTTCCCGAATTACTTCATTAACCCCATAGACTTGCAAATAAATAAATACATACATAAAAAATTCAACTAAACCCACTACAATGCACCCTGCCTCCCTTCACCACAGGTTGAAAGTGGGGGGCCTTGAGACTCACCTATTCCTTGGGATTCCCCACCCGGGCATGAAAGCTGGGGGGGTGCAGTGGGGGCCGCCCCCTTCCTCCCTCTTAGCCTCTCTGGCCCTTGGGCATCCTATAGAAAACACTGGGGCCATGGGCCTAGAGGCACCCCTGGATCCAGCTGTGATCTGGACTCCCTTCTGTTCTGTGTCATCAATTTGGCCCCATTTTCATCTGTAGTTTTTTGATGTGTTATTTGGCTTCCTTCAGCAGCAGCAGCTGCCAAAATACTCTGGGGCCAGTGTGCTTTGCTTATAAAATGGGGACAGTGTCTCCCTGGCAGGATTCGCTGGGAAGATGAAGGTAAATTTGCAGCGTCCCGGGGATGCCAAGTTCATGGTGACCCTGGCTTGCAACAATGAGGAGAATGGAACTAAGGGTGAGAAGAGGGAAGAGAGGGAACAAGGAAGTGGAACAGCCAACAGAGCATGCTGGGGCCGGGTGCCTCCACCTGCCCCCAGGGAGGTTGAACTGAGATAGTGGGGAGCTGGGGGAACCAGACCTGGTACTTGAATTGGGGTGGGAGGGATAGAAGATGCCCTTCTGGTCCAAGGAGCCCTCCCCCTAGTTAAACCAAGCTGGACTGGTAACAGAGGTGCCCAAGATCCTCCTGGCCACAGGGTGCCCCGTGCCTCTGGGGACTACCGACTTAAGGATAGCATGCTCTCAGCTTACAGAAGTTCTAATTACTGTTTTAAAACTGGTTCATGCACTTTGGGAGGCTGAGGTGGGAGGACTGCTTGAGCTCAGGAGTTCAATACCAGCCTGGGCAACATAGTGAGATACCATCTCTACAAAAAATGAAAACGTTAGCTGACTGTGGTGGCACATACCTGTAACCCCAGCTACTCGGGGGGCTAAGGTAGGAGGATTGCTTGAGGCCACCAGTTTGAGGCTGCAGTCAGCTGTGATTCCACCTTAGTACTCCAGCCTGGGCAACAGAGCGAGACCCTGTCTCAACAAACAAACAAACAAAAACAAAACAAAACACTGGTTCATGCAGTCATCCTTCCCATGCACACTGGTGGCTTCCATGGGCCAGGTGCTATGCTGAGGACTGGTACAGACTCGTGGGTATGGCAGAAAATTGTCCTTCTACAGCCCTTGGCTCCCAAGGATGAGATGCAGGTGCAGCCAGTGAGATGAATAGAGGAGGGGACTTCTGAGGAGGGGCAGGTAGGGTTCACTTGTGGATATTTATGCTAGATTGATTGTAAGCTCCCTGAAGTCAGGGTCAGGGCTCACAGTGTCCTCAGCATTGATGCAATCAGTGCTGTGTGAGTGTCAGCTGAAAGTCTGAAGAGATAGAAAGAATCCCCAGGAGAACTTGGACTCTGCCACATCTGGTGGCATTCCTGCTGTTGTGGTGTCCTGCATGAAGAAACCCTGAGGTGCATGGGCTCAGCACACACCTGGGTTAGCATCCTAGCCTGAAGTCCAGGTGACAGTTTGTAGGGCATGCAGTGGCAGAGCTGGGTGTCCCAGGCAGCTGGGAGGCCCTGAGAGGGAACAGGGACTCTTGCCTTTAATTAGTCATATCTTGCTATATTTCCACACACTGCCCAAGGAGTACACCACTAACAATGCCATTGTTGGTGTATATACAGCTAGAATTTGCTTTAAAAGTGCAGCATTTTATTCGATACTAGAAATTATACCACACATGCAGTTTAATTCCTGCTTTTTAAAAAATGTGAGAACTACCTGAGTTATTTTACCCCAATGTTTTAACCATCATACTTTTTTTTTTTTCTTAAATAGAGACAGTCTTGAACTCCTGGGTTCAAGTGATCTTCCCACCTTAGCATCCGTAAGTGCTGGATTAGAGGCGTGAGTCACCCACCTGGCCCGTTATACTTTAATCCTGCATAAGATCTCGTCACATAGCTGCACCATGGTGGACACCACTGCTTTCCTCTTCTTGAATGTTTAGGGTCCTTCCCGTTTCATGCTGTTATAAAGAACAATCTAGGCTGGATACAGTGGCTCACGCCTGTAATCCTAGCACTTTGGGAGGCCGGGACAGGTGGATTGCCTGAGCTGAGGAGTTTGAGACCACCCTGGGCAACATGGTGAAACCCTGTCTCTACTAAAATACAAAAAAAATTAGCCAGGTGTGGTGACACACACCTGTAGTCCCAGCTACTTGGAAGACTGAGGCACCAGAATTGCTTGAACCCGGGGGGGCGAAGGTTGCAGTGAGCCAAGATCGCACCGCTGCACTCTAGCATGGGCAAAAGAGCAAGACTGTCTCAAAAAAAAAAAAAAAAAAAAAAAAAAAAAGGCTGGGCACGTGGCTCAAGCCGAACCCAGCACTTTGGGAGGCCGAGACGGGCGGATCACGAGTCAGGAGATTGAGACCCATCCTGGCTACACGTGCACCCCATCTCCTACTAAAAAAAAAAAAAAAAAACTAGCCGGCGAGTGGGGGTGCCTGTCGTCCAGTTACTCGGAGACTGAGGCAGTGGAATGCATAACCTGGGAGGCGGAGCTTGCGCAGTGAGCTGAGATCCGGCCACTGCACTCCAGCCTGGGACGACAGAGCGAGACTCTGTCTCCAAAAAAAAAAAAAAAATCTCCAAAATGAAGAGGTCTTACCCAAAGGAATAAAACCAAGGAGGGTAGGAGAAATATTTTTTGTTAGGGGAGGATTTCTGATACCCTAATTTGATAGTGGAACTATTTTGATAATAGAAGAACTAGTGGCATTGTGGTGGGGGGATGCGGACTGGGCTGTGATCCAGCAGTATGCTGGGTACATTTGGAGTGGGTCGCCCATGCCTCCTGATCCTAGGGACCTCTGCCTTCCTTCCCCTGCATATCAGAGCATAAGGGAGGTGCAGGCATGCCTGGCAGAATGCACGTGTCAGAGTAAAGAGCACAGTGATTGCTGGTGTTCCGGTGTGACCAGGTAGCTCTGATTCCCCAAAGTTAGTCTGAGGACTCTACTTTGGATGGGAGATGATTTTGAGGGATATGTGGATGGCTGTTATTAAGTTTATTAGTTCTCTGTTGATCCTGAAGTTAATTTTTATTTGAGGCAAGTGGCACTCCTTTTGATTGACAGTTGCCCTATGAAGTTGATATTTACATACATGTTTGCAAGTATAATAATGAACTGACTTAAGAAAATAAGTAAACAAAAACACAAGTGGCAAAATCGTGAAGATGACATGGAAATGAATATGTTTGGTAAACAACTAAAAAGTCTGGGAAGAAGGCTCCTAAATGGAGAGCAATGAACCGAACAGCACATGGGGCGGGGTGGTGGGGAGGCACCTTGGTAAAACTTCGTCGGGGATTTTTCATCCTTCCTGTGTTTTCTCCTCCTCCTCCTCTCTCAGGTTTGTGATAATCCTCTCTCCTCACATCCTGTACAACAAAGAGAAAACACAGAACCGGGAGACTGGTTAAGTGGCAGAACACATTTGGAATCTTGATATGGCTTTGTGTTCATGGCAGGTGATCTTGGATGAGAAGTTTAATTCTCTGATCCTCAGTCTCCTCATCTGTGAAAAGGGGATGATAATATCCTGGTCCCGGTGTTGCTGGGTGGTGCAATAAGCTGATGGAGGTGGAGATATCTCAGCTGTAAGGTGGAGCAGCTGTTCCACGGTGCAGATCAGAGGGCAGTCCATCCAGCAGGTGTCATCTGCCTCCTGCATTCTTTTTCTCTGCTTCCAGAATAGCCCGAGTTTTGCCTGAAATCCCTCTCTCTGCCTCTTACCTGGTGGTTAGAATAAGGCAGGTGACCCAGGCCTAAGCCAGTCAGAGCATAGGATTCTCCTGAGTCACTCAGGGTGGCAAGTTGGCTTGAGCTGGTCCAGACAGAATGAGCCTCAGATGCCTGAAAAGAGTAGAAGTGAGTGTGAAAAAGCTGCTGCCATCTTGTGGCTACAGGGCAGGGCCAGAAAGTGGAATGGGAGCTGAGAGATGGGGAGACCTGGGAACCTGGGGTTTACTGAGTCTCTGAACCCAGCTCTGCCTGAAGCCAGAACTACTCCTAGAGTTTTCAATGACAAGAGTTAAAAGTCTTCCTCTTTTGCCTAAGTTAATTTGCCTAAGTTGGTTTTCTGCCCCTGAAACCAACAGTCCAGACTGACATGTTCCTTCTCCCCAGTCAACTATCTTTTGTGATAATGGAGGGAAAAGAGAATGGTTATGTGGAACCGCAGATAGTTAGAGCTATACAGGCCTTCAGAATGATCCAATTCTTCCTATTTGCTTGAAGCATGACTTTCCTGGGCCTTACGGACTTTTGCCTTCTTAGGCCCCTTCCTCCATAAAATATTGAAAACATATTTTGGTACTGTGTTGGTATAAAGATAAATATACTCCAAGACAGATTGTATTTACTTACTTTTCCAAAAAAATAAATTAAAATATTTCCTTGGGCCTTGGGCGAGATGCCTATGTACTTAATGGATAAATCAACTCTGGGGGTGTTAACTTTCTTTTCTTGCTTGTATACTTTCTTTCTTTCTTTTTTTTTTTTTTTGAGGTGGAATCTCACTGTGTTTCCCAGGCTGGAGTGCATGGGTGCAATCGCAGCTCATTGCAACCTCTGCCTCCTGGGTTCAAGCGATTCTCCTGCCTCAGCCTCCTGAGTAGCTGGAATTATAGGCACGCACCACCATGCCCGGCTAAATTTTTGAATTTTTAGTAGAGATGAGAGTTCACCATGTTGGCCAGGTTGGTCTTGAACTCCTGACCTCAGGTGATCCTCCAGTCTCAGCCACCCAAAGTGTTGAGGTTACAGGTGTGAGCCACTGTGCCCAGCCTGCTTGGATACGTTTTTGTCATGGGCATACATTTGTGATAAACAGTGAGTTCCTAGTGCAGACACATCACTTTTCAGCTGATCTGCAGTGCATATTAACGGCCACATCAATGGAGACCATTTATGAATTAATAGAACAGTTACAACAATATTGTGGATCCCAGTGGGTGAGGGCTCAGAGTAGTGATCACTTCCGATTGGCTGAATGCATTTGTTGTCTCTTTAGGCTGAATGTGATGGGGATGGAGCTCAGAGCAATGCTTACTTCTGATTGGCTGAATACGCTTGCTGTCTGACTGGCTGGAATGTAACAGGACCACACTAAAGAGCACTGCTAACCTCCGACTGATTGAATGCCTAAGTGTCAGCCAGAGATCCACAGGCTGCAGGCTGAAGAAAGGACTATCTCATGAAATCATGGTGGTTGTATCAGAACAGAATCTTTTCATTTCTGTTGATAAATCTCTAGCATAAAATGTCCCCAGTACAAATCTTTCTGTAAAGGTGGTGGAAATCCATGAGCATTTATGTTGCACAGATGACCCCAGACCTGTCCTCCACAGAATGTAAGCCTCCAGAGTGTAAGCATCCTGCCCTCACTGACTGTCTGGATGCTGCATTTGGGACCAACAGCCTTTGCAGGCCTGGGGCTGGTTATGACTAACTCCTGGTGGATCTGGGCTGCGAGAGCGTAGCGGGTGGGAGAGAGCCCCATGTTCAGCTCCATCGTATCCCCTTTCCCATGCCGCCCCCACCCCCCACCCCAAACGCCTCTCTGGCTTTTCCTGAAAAGTCCCAGACTCAGGCTCTGGAACTCTGCCAGCGTGGGTGGAGCAAGGTAAGTGTAGATCACGGGAAATTTTTCAAATGTTCAGGAAGAAGCAGCCCAGCTTAAATAGCTATGAGGCTTAAGAGTGGGTCTCAAGGTGCTCCCCAGACCAGCAACATCACCATCAACAGAGGACTTGCTAGAAATGCAGATCCTTAGCTCTCACCTCAGACCTGCGAACCACAACCTCAAGCCCTCTGGGGGACGCCGATGCATGCTCAGGAGTGGGTACCTGCGTTCTGTAGGGTACCTTCCCTGAGAACACAGGTTTTCCCTTCCTTTGGAGGATTTTCTGTGACAGTTTTGCTGACCCGCACTCCCAGCAAACAGGTTCCTGGGCCGGCTCTAGCCCAGGCAGACAGGTCCTAAGACCCCATTGGCGGCGCACGGGGGTCCCACTAGCCCAGGAGAGCCGAGAATCCCGCTACAGAGTCCCCTTTTAGGGCTCTCCACAACACCCACGCCGAATAGGTCAAAATCCTTTAAGCGTTTTGGCCTTTACTTCTCTTACTGAGGTGGCACTGATAGCTAACATGTTATTTAAGATGCTCCAAAGGCCACGCTGCTGCGCTGTGACCACGCATCGCAGGGATCACGTTTTCCTGCGGACGGTGGATCCTGGGTGGCGGCGCGCGTTCTCCGCAGCCTCCCAGCGTGGCCACTAGATGGCGCTGTTGCACTTTCCTATCGGCTCCGCGGGGCGCGCCGTAGCCTGGCTCCTGGCTTCCCAGGGTCCCACCGGAGTCCCCGAAGTGTAATAACGACGTGCCACTGTGAGCTGAGGCCGGTCTCACTAAGATGTCCAGGAAATGATATGCAACCAGGAGGCTTGGCCTAGAGGGAACGCTAACTGTGGGATTGTGGCTGGAGAGCCTTTAGGACTTTACAGGTCTCCCTCTCCACGCCCCGCATGCTGCCCCCACCCAAGACCAAGCCCTTTGGGGTGGCAGAGTTCCCGTCACCGACCCTAATATCAAGGCCCTCCCTTGCTGAGCGCTCATAAAAGTGGCGACAGGCCATTTTCTTCTCACGGGAAGCCTCTAATCTGATTGCATCCCGCATTCTTTTGTGTCTGAGCATCAATTCAGCCATGACAGGGAGGAAAAGGAAAAACGCCACAGATTGGCAAGGGGTCCGCAGAAGGCCCCGAGAGAGAAGGAGCGATCTGCTGGGCTTGAGGACTACAGGGCTGGGCACGCGATTGAGTGGTCCGTGGGTGCTTTGGGAGCAGAAGAGGGACGGCAGGGTCGGGCCAGGACTGAGGAGACACTCGCTGCAGGGAGCTGCGGGAACACACGCAGCAACCTTGGCCTTTCCAGCAGCAGTTTCCTTGGAGGATGAGGCCGTAATGGTGATAGTAATAAACATGGGGCGGCAATGAGAACAAACGCACTGAACTCTGTCTCATTGCACCCCTACGAGGGAGGGACTGTGGCGTCCCAGTACACAGGTGGGGAAGTGGAGGCACAGGGAGGCGGAGGCAGGATTCCAAACCAGGCCTTTGATTCCAGGCCTCCTTGCCTCCAAGCCAGAGGCCCTAAGGTCTGCAGTAGAGGTCCTAGGAGCTGTGGTGTCCCGACTGAGGGGTCTGCCCCAGTCTGGGGCCTTCTTGGGATGTGTCTCTCCTTATTGGCTCCAGGGGCAAGGAGGGGACCCAGGGTTCGCGACTGTTCCACCAGAGGCCCCACCTCCTCCCTCAACGCAGCTTTACAGACACTGGGGGCTCCCAAAGGACAGAGCTTTGAATCCACCTGGAAGGTTTAAGAGAAAGTGCGCAGTCTCCTATGCCCTACCCCTGAGACTGCTGACAGTCATCGCTGAGGGCTGCAGCGTTGGAATCAGGCATCTTCTGAGGAAGAGAAAGGCACCACAGCCACAGCACAGAAGACTAGGTGAGGGCAGTGGGAAACCTCTGGACCAGGACAAGCGGCCAGCCAGAGCCGACCTGTCCATAGGGACCAGATGGAGAGAGGGAGGTGGATGAATATGAAATACAAGTGCAGGAAATTGCTGTGTAGACAGCACCCCTGGAGCTGAGTGAGGCTCCCGGCAGGGTCTCCTCTCAGTGACTGGCACTCCGCTCACCTAATTGCTCAATCCGGGATGCCTGGGAGCTGCCCTCGCCCCTTTCTTGCTGCGTGTTTTCAGGCAAATGCTTCAACGAGCCCCTCAAGACCACCCCTCAAACGCCCGGCTCCTCAAGCCTCCCTCAGCTTTTGCTTTAGTGTTCCAGAAACACACTCTAATTCAGGTTTCTGGTTTTACTTTCTCATAGAACCCTGTGTTAGGGTGTTCGTGTATTGTTATAAAGAAATACCTGCAGCTGGATAATTTACAAGCAAAGTAAGTTTAATTGGCTCACAGTTCTGTAGGCTGTAGCGCATGGTACCAGCGCCTGCCTCTGGCGGGGGCTTCAGGAAGCTTCCAATCATGGCGGAAGGCAGGGGGTGGGGTGGGAAGTCAGCATCACAGGCAAAGAGCAGGAGCAAGAGAGAGGGGGAGTGCCACACCCTGTTAAACAACCAGGTCTCAAAGACTCACCCACTGTGGTGGGGACAGCACCAAGCAAGCCATTCCCGAGGGACGGCCCCCATGGCCCAAACACCCCCGACAGGCCCCACCTGCGACATTGGGGTTTACACTTCAGCATGAGATTTGGAGAGAAAAACAGCCAAGTTATATCAGCCCCCCCAATTTACTGTCTTAAATGTTTTTTTTAAATTTAAGAGATGGGGTCTCACTCTGCTGCCCACGCTGGAGTACAGTGGTGCAATCAAAGTCCGCTGTGACTTTGAATTCCTGGGCTCAAGCAAGCCTCCTGCCTCAGTCTCTCTAGTAGCTGGGACCACAGATGGGTGACACCACATTCAGCTAATTAATTACTTTTTTTTTTTTTTTTTTTTTGAGAGATGGGATATCACCATGTTGCTAAGGCCAGTGTTTGAGTGTTTTAGATCTTTTTGAACTTCTCCCTTATAGCTTTTAACAGTTTGCTATGACCCATCTACTGGTGTGATTTTTGGCCTGTCTCTCTGCTTCCCCCTCCTCCTCCCTGTTCCCCTCCTCCTTTTCCCCATTCTCCTCCTCCTCCTTTCCCCTTCTCCTCCCCTCTCCTCCTTATCCTCTTCCCTTTCCTCCTCCTCCTTCTTCAGGCTATAAGCCTCCTGAGACTGTCAGTTTTGCTCCCCACTGTGATAGGGCCTGGGGCAGCCCCTGGAATCCAGTGGGACTTGAGAAAATTGGTGTCAGCCCTCGCCTGGGCCCCAAGCTGGTCCCCACCCCTGCTGGTCACACTTTGCTGCCAGCTTATGCTGTAGTGGTGGAACATTCTCTCCCTCTGCTTGCAGTTACTCAAAGATAAGATTTACAAGCAGACTACTTGACCGGGCACAGTGGCTTATGGATGTAATCCCAACACTTGGGAGGCTGAGGTGGGCAGATCACTTGAGGCCAGGTGTTTGAGACCAGCCTGGGCACCATGCAGAAACCCAGTCTCTACTAAAAACACAAAAATTAGGTGAGTGTAGTGGCACACACCTGTAGTCCCAGCTACTCGGGGGGCTGAGGCAGGAGAATCACTTGCACCCAGGAGGCGGAGGTTGCAGTGAGCCGAGATCTGAGATCACACCACTGCACTCCAGCCTGGGTGACAGAGTGAGACTGTCTCAAAAAAAAAAAAAAAAAAAAAAAAAAGAGCAGAGCCTTTTTTGTGGAATTAATTTTAAATTGACAAGAGATGCAAAAATGTAGATAGTACAAGGCACTCCTGTGTACTTTTTATTTCAACTCGCTTGTGGGTCATTTTTTTTTTGGAGCCATTGGAGGGTGAATTTTATGGAACATGGCCCTTTGCGCTTCAGCGCTCCAGTGGGTATTTCCTAAGAATGGAGATAACCTCTTATATCATCATAGTGCAGTCACTGACACCAATTTGCATTGATGCAATACTTTCATCTTATCTACTGTCTGTATTCTAATTTTGCCTCTTGGTTTAATAATGACCTTTATAGCATCCCCCCTCCTCCATAGTACAGGATCCGGTTTAGGGGCAGATACTACATCTAGCTGTCATGTCTCTTTAGATACCTTGATCTGGACCATTTCCACAGCATTTCTTTTGTCTTTTATGAGATTGGCATTTTTGAAGCATATAGTACTTCTGCCTTTAAAAAAAGAACCTTCTTTATTTTGTGTGTGTCCGATGAGTCTCTGTAATTATGTGGGAACACAGAGCAGACGATTTTATTTCTTCTCAAGGTACCCCATGTGAAAGCAGATTTAAAATCAGAACCTTCTTCAAGTGCCTTCTCATAGCACAAGCTATTAATATTTTCATTTCTCTTTGCTACCATGGGATCTGTGCAAATGCTGGAACGTCAGGAGATGGCTCTCTTTCAATGTGGGCTCTGAAAAAAACTCATTTATTCTCAGCTGTGGTTGAAAGACCTTAATAAGCCTCCTGGCTTCGAGCAGGAAGGCCGGCTTTAGGCATGAGTGATGCTGGCAGTTCCCACGCTTCCCAAATGCCATTTTCCCTGTCGGTACTGCCCGAGCTGTGCTATAAAGTCGTCCCCACAGAGCAGCTGTGGCTGGGAACAATCGACCTTTTACCTCCGTGGTGGTTTCGCTGCATCGTTTTTGAAAACACTCCAGTGTGCCGTACCACAGCAGGGGTGCCAGGGAAACAGTTGGCAGGCTCCCTTGCCCTCTGGGCCACCTCTCTGCACTTGGAGTGCTGCTAAAATGCTGATGTCCCAAGAAGAGGGGACACCAGAAGCTATTACTGGCCATTGGCTACTGAAGATGACCTAATAACTGGGTGTCCCTGGGGAGGATGGTGGAGAACTGGACCACAGGGGTGCATGGTCCCTGGAACTGATAGCAGCGGTGACACCCTTGTAGACATCCTTTTCTGCATGACTCTCACTAGTCCCAGAAAAGAAAAAAGACATATCCTTGTTGATGCTTTAAAGTCTCCATTGAGAAAGCAGCCAGAGGAGGTGGAAAGAGAACCACTGTTCACCGTTCAAGTCTTGGGTTCAAATCTTGACTCTGCCTCTGATGAACAAGGGGTTTTAACCGCTCCTGTGCCTCTTCGGTGTTCACAGTTTGTGGTGATGATAGAGGGGGTGATATAGGGAACAGGCATCGGGTCTGCTTAGAGTCAGAGCTTCCACAGTGGAGTGCGCTGCCTCCTCCTGCCTCCTGACTGCCTCTGTGCTCCCCCAGTATTGAGATGGGGAGGCTGTGTCACCATGCCCCAGGCCACGTGGGCACAAGTATCTGTGTGCTCTAGATTTGTTTTGATGACGTATAGTAAGAAGCTCAGATATGGGAATAATTGTCACCAAGAAACACCTTATCCTAATTACAGTTTCCTGCAAACAGGAGGCACGTTCACAAGAGGAAGTGCCTGGTTGGTCAGGGTGATTGGTTTGGGGAACATGGGTCAGAGGCCTTTATTGTGCCTTCCCTGGGGTGGAGCAGAGAGGCAGGGCAAGCTGTCTCAGGATTGGTGAATTTGAAGAATTTCCAGGTTCTGGGGCATCCAGGCTGTCCCTAGTTGTCTGGCACTTGGGCCTGGGGTGATTAGGGTGGATGGATGGTGGCCCAGGAGGGTGGGAACCCAATAAAGGAGGATGCTGGAGGGAGTTGTGAGATTGAGATTTGTTTGTTTGCATTTGAAAAACATACCTGGGGGTAGGGGCAATTTGTTGACTGTCTTAGAGATTAACTATCCCTGGAGGGGCAGTCCCTTCAGGGTCAGCAAAGCCACAAATGTGATAGCATCAGCATACAGAAATAAAAGGAATGAGGAGACATGGCTGATATGGGTACTTCCATCCTCTGCAAGGAGTACGCTCTAACTTTGGACAGCCCCCCAGGAGGCTGCTCCCTGGGTCTCTAAGGCTGTGGCTTTGTGTAGGGTCTTCTAGAATGCATGCTTCACTGACACTAATATAAACTTCCTGGGTGAGCACAGAATGGCTGGATTCTTCATTCAAATGGGGATACTTCCAGCATTCCATGAAGCTTGGCAGGCAGAGCAGTTCCTGCAGAGGCCTTGTCAAAAGCCTCTCTTCAATCTGTTTCTTGCTCAATAGGTCAGCCAGGGCAGTCATCAGGAGATGCCTGCCTGGGGTGAGTTGGGGAGGCCCAAGAAGAGGACCGATCCCTTTGGGAAGAGGGTGGTGAGCTGGCTTTGCATGACAGCTTGTCTCAGTGGAGTTTACCTTCTCTCCGACGGCAAGTCCGAAGGGGAAGCAAAACATCATACAGACCACTCTGGAATGTAAGGGCTCTGAGCTCACCAGGTTTTGTTTGCAACTGAAAATGAGGCCATCTCAGGTGACCAGCTCCAGCAGGGAGCAGTAGAGTCAAGTGGCCCTGCACATTACTTCCTGTGTGTGTGTTTGTGTGTGTGTGCACTTGTGTAGGCTATGGGGCGGTCAAAACTGTTGTGAGCTCCAAGGGTGATGGTGAAGGTCAATGTTGTGCAAGGCCACTCATGGGCCACAGTGGGTGCACACTTGGGGTGGAGAAGGGAAAAAGACCACCTCTTTTGTGGCTCTCTGAAACTGAAGAATTGAGGACTACTGATAAGGACTGATGTTGTCTGAGTTCTGGGAAGAGCATCTGACTTGATATCAACAACTGGGCTTGAACTGGAAAACTCTGGAAGGTTGGTGAAACACTTTGACAGAGAGACTACAGCATATTGGTCAAGCCAAAATTACAGTGACCCTTCATGCAGCCTTTTGTTTTCCCTTTTTTTTTTTTTTTTTTTTGAAATGGAATCTTGCTCTGTCGCCCAGGCTGGAGTGCAGTGGCGTGATCTTGGCTTGCTGTAATCTCCCCCTCCCGGGTTCACGCCGTTCTCCTGCCTCAGCCTCCCGAGTAGCTGGGACTACAGGCGTCCGCCACCACACTTGGCTACAGTTTTGCATTTTAGTAGGTGCATTTTCACCGTGTTAGCCAAGATGGTCTCGATCTCCTGACCTTGTGATCCGCCTGCCTCGCCCTCCCAAAGTGCTGGGATTACAGGCGTGAGCCACCGTGCCCGGCCCATCCAGGCTTTAAGTTTCTCTGAGAATGTGCTATGTGACTTCCTCCTCCTCCTCTTGGTTCCTTCTTTCCCTTTTCCCTTCCATTCCATACCTACTGTGAATCAGTCACTGTGTCTTAGGCACTGGGCACAAAAGCCCCAGTGCTGGCCTGTGTGGAGTTTATAATCTAGACCAAGGTTCTTCAGCCTCAGTATTATTTAGTGCTCTGGGCTGGGGAATTCTGCTGCCAGCGGCTGTCCTGGGCATTATATGGTGTGCAGTTGCATCTCTGGATGCTACCTAGTGGATGCCAATAGCTCCTCCCTCTGCTCCAGTATTTGGCAATGAACTAATGTCTCCAGACATTCCCCAGTGTCCCACGGGGTGTCACAGTCTCCCTGGCTGAGAACCACAGGTCCAGGGGGGAAAACAGCCAACCCATCAGCCTGGTCAACACAGTTTGCATAGTGTGGCCAGAGTGCCCGGATGGGGCTACTCAGGAGTCTTCTCCTGATCAGAGTCTGGGGCAGTGGAATTTGCAGTAGGTGGTTAGTACTTACCTGTTGAGAAGGTAATGAACCACAGGTCCCCAAATAAAACCCCAGCCAGGAGAAGAACTTTTTTTTTTTTTTTTTTTTTTTTTTTTTTTAAGACAGAGTCTCACTCTGTCATCCAGGATGGAGTACCAGTGGTACAATCATAGCTCAGTGCAACCTCCAACTCCTGGGCTCAAGTGATCTTCCTGCTTCAGCCTCTGAGTAGCTGGGACTATAGTCACATTCTACTGCACTTGGCTAATTTTTTAGTTAATAGTTGTTGTAGAGATAGGTTCTTGCTGTGTTGCTCAGGCTGGTCTCAGACTGTTGGCCTAAAGGTATCCTTCTAACTTGGCCTCCCAAAGTGCTAGGATTACCGGTGTGAGCCACCACACCCAACTGTCTTAGTATCATGGGGCGCTTGTCCTGGATTCTCTGCATTGGTTCCATCAATCAGGTATCTGTAAATAAGATAAAGAATAAAATGACCTCCCTTGCTAATCTCTTTCTGCTTTTCCTTTACCTTTACATAAATGCATTGTAGGATAATGAGTTCCTTTGGTGGCAGGCCTGCAACTGGAGGTTTTCTACTTTGGAGTAAACCTCGAATTCCCTTAATGTTTCTGTGGCCTTTTAAAGAGGAGGCAAAGAAGAAGGTCCTAATGGTTTTCTTTGTGTCTGATCCAGGGGAGCCAGCTTCAGCTTTTGCCAAGTGTTTGGTTGCATCTGACGCTTGGTGAAGGCACATGCATCTGCTGCCCTGACATCCAGCAGAAGGAACCATCTGGCTCAAGAATCCATTACAGAAGAGGCCGTCAGCACCCGCCACTTGTGTCTCCCCACGTCCAGCTGAGTTTCCTTCTCTCTGCTCAACTCCGAAGTGTGTTGATGGGTCAATCGATGCGGCCCTTGCCATTGCGTCTCACTGGGAATTCCGGTGAGGCAGCTGTCTGCCTGCGTGCATGCCAGCTAGCTCCTTGGTCAACACACACTTGTTTAAAGTGCTACAAGAAACTGCTGGAAAGGATTTTCTCTGGCTCGTTTGACTGTTGAGAAAGGCCACACCTGCTTCAAGTTCCTCAAATACTCAGGGGGTAATTACAAGCATTTTTAGAAAACAAAACAGCCAAATGGAAAATTTTGTTACAAAACATGCTTTGGCCACTTCAATAGTTGAAATGACAAGAGATTGGAAACCCCCTTAAGTGAGATCATGCTATTTTTGAGAACATATTCTTTAAGAGGAAAACTGTTCTAAATACCAACAATGGTGACAGTGATGCTGTTTATGATAACAATGACAGATCCACATAATTTCCATTCCCAAAGGTCCCTTTTGGTCACTCAGTCTCCCAACCTTGGAATAATCTTTCTTTCCTGCATATCATCTCATGGTCAACTAGTTGCCAAGATCCCTAGAGTTTCCATCTTTCATCCCACTTTGCTGTTTTTCTCCTTTCCATCCCCATCACCTTTGTTCAGTTCCTCATGTGTCTTTCCTAAACTTTGGCAAGGGCTGCTTAACCTGTATCCTTCCTCCCTTCTATTTTATCATTCACCTTTCAACCATTTCCCAGGAATTCCATTGTAGTAGTTACTTATTGCTGAGTAAAAATTAGCCCAACATGTGTTGGCTAAAAACAACAAATATTTACTATATCACATAGTTGCTGAGGGTCAGGAATTTGGAAACATCTTAGCCAGGTGGTTCTGGTTCATGGTGTCTCATGAGGTTTTAGCCAAGATGTCAGCTGGGGCTGCAGTCATCGAAGGCTTGACTGGGACTTAAGGATCAACTTCCCAGATGGTGTACTCATATGGCTGTTGGTAAGAGGCCTCAGTTCCTCCCTAGTTTTTGATAGGAGGTGTCAGTCTCTCATCATATGAGTTTCTCCACAGTGCTGCTTCAGTGTCCTTATGACATGGCAGCTGGCTTCCCCCAGAGCAGGTGATCCATGAGAGGAAGCAAGGAGGACAATGCCATGCCGTTTAAAATCTAGTCTTGGATGCCAGACACCATGTCTCCCTCATATTCTGTTAGAAGCTGGCCCACATTTTAGTTTAGAGGAGGGGAATTAGGTTCCACCTTTAGAAGGCAGTGGTGTTGAAGAATTTGTGGACATACTTTAAAATGATCTCATCCCTTATGAAAACACTGCTCTCTGTGTTTTCAGGGAATTTAGTCCACAAGCTCTTCCATGGTTGGTTTACCCAGTCTAGACAGACAGACTGCTGGAAAAGTAACCCAGTCCTGCTATATCTTTCCTTAAAAACCCTCACAGACTGTCCCGTGTTTAAAGAACTTAGCACAAAGTGCTCCTCCCACCCTCTGCGACCCTTAACTTTCCCTCCTTCACTCCCTCCATTCCCTTCCCTCCCTCCCTCCTTTCCTTCCCTCCCTCCCTC